>NW_024741189.1:5572026-6029526 GCF_018991925.1 Homarus americanus
ATCATTACTTCGTTTCAGTTACATGTGCTCGTTCACTTTGGATATTTGTTTTTGGTAATGTTTTTGTGTATATGAAAGTATTTTATTATTAATTTAGTTTGACTTTTTGTAGTTACGTATATTCTCAATATTTGTGTTTTAGTTGGTGGATGGTAGGGGTTGGTGGCGTGTGTGCGTTTGCCAGTATATATTAAACAGTAACTAAGATACTCAAAACCCTTACACATCAGAATGAATAAAAATTCCAAGGTGTCTAATGTTTTTTCTCTAAATGGATTCATCAGAGGTTATGGTCCAAGTCAGGTCATGAAAAAAATTAAGTCTTTTTCTAAGTCACCTTTAGAAACACATACAGTACCTTATATGATATTTATTGTATCCACGCCACGAGCTCACTAAAATTGGTTCTACGCTTCCTTCATGTTTATGTTAATGTATTCAGCATTTGCTTTGTCTCTCACCACATCTCAGCTCACTTCACCTCGCGCCTCCTCACCTTCAACCTTCACCTCTTGTCCTCCTCCGTCCTCCCTCATCACCTCCGTGCTGCTCTTCCCTTCTTTACCCCTTCTCGTTCCTTCCCCTACCTCTCCACCCCAAGCTCCTGTCTCCCTCACCCTCTTTCCTTCCTCCCTCACCTTTTACCAGTTCCTGCCTCCCCTCATCTCTCATCCCTTCTCCTCACCCTCATCCTCCCTTCCTTCCCCTCACCCCTACATCCCCCCTTCGTTTCCTCAAGCTTATTTCCCTCCCCTCCCTCCATCCTCCCTTATCCTGCCTAGGAGCAACCTCAGCCCTTCAGTGTTGTAAGAATGTCATGTTTTTGCCACCCAGTAGTCAGCCTCACTTCATGTCCAGGATCTGAGATGCAAGGTGTGTTTATACACACACTACTACCCCCGCCCTGCCTTTCTCCTTCTTACTTTGTTTGGCCCTGTTTGATGTTATTTAAAATGGATATTTTAACATTACAAGCATCTCTCTCTCTCTTATCATCTAAAACTTTCTGAATTTATACCTTTTTCTGCTAATTTAATTGTTCTTCTACAAACATAATAATCCTAGACTCAGAATAAAAAAGCAGGAGATTATAAGCCTATACAAATATAATACGTTTTTGCCCAAATAACACAAATAATATTATTAACATTAGAAACCTTTGAGTCAACAGACTGAAGAGAGAAAGTCCGTTATATTGATGATCTAGATGTGAAACCTCCATCTAACGATTATGTGAGATAAAGTCCGTTCCGTTATGCGGTAGTTTCACTTTGGCGTATGTGTGTGATGGGTGAGAACTTATTAACACAAGGAAAGGAGAAGGGTTGTTAAAATGTCAGAATTTAATATGCGTGATACAATCTCTGTACATTTTTGATATGATGGTTCTTTTATGAGTATAGTAGTTGACCACTTTGAATATAAATAGGTTTTGGAATACGATCTTGAACTCAAGGTTAAACCCATCATCAAGGTTTAGACCATGTTCAAATAGCCAATTAGCTCAATAGTCAAGTCATCCTCCAAAGGAATCAGTCATCATACGCAATTCAACTCATCTATAAAGATTAGAATGTCATACTCAAAGGGTCAGCATCATACTCAGGGTCCAAGTCATCGCGCAGGGGTCCAAGTCATCTATATTCAAGGGTCAAGTCATCATACTCGGGTCAAGTCATCTGGCCTACTCCAAGGGTCGGTCTGTCTATCCAAGGAGTTCAAATCATCGCCCACAAGGTCAAGTCTACCTGCTCAGGGTGAGTGACTCATATTCAAAAGAATTCAAATCATCTACTCAAGATCAAATCTATCATACTCAAGATCAAGTCAGTATACCCAGAGGATCCAGATAGCTAAATACTCCAAAGGTTCAAGTCATCATACTCAAAGAATACTAAAGTCATCATGCAGTGGGTCAAGTCATCATACTCAAAGGTCAGATCATCTTACTCAAAGGGTCAAGTCATCGTACTCTAAGATTAAATCATCATGTTCCAAAGGTCAGAATCATCATACTCAGGAGATCAAGTCATCATGCATAGGGGTTAACTCATCGCCACTCAAAGATCAAGTCTGTCATACTCAAGGGTCAATCATCATACTCAAGAAAGTCCTAGTCATCTCACTCAGGGATCAAATCATCTACCTTCAAAAGGGTCCAAATCATTGTCCTCCAATTCAAATACCCATACTCAAGGTGGCGAAATTCTGTCATATTAAAGATAAATCATCCTCCAAAGGTCAAATCATCATACTCCAAGGGATCAAATTAATATACCGGAAGATTCTGATTTTAAATACTCAAGTTCCAGTCATCATATAAGAACAAAGTCATCATACGCAGTCCCAATCATCACTCAAAGATCAAGAATCATCTATAAAGATGAGTCATTACTCTAAAGGGTCAAGTCATCAGTATTCAAAGACAAGTCATCATACCCCTAAAATCAAATCATCATACACAAGGAATTACTCTCATACTCAAGGGTCAATTAATCATACTCAAGGGTCCAACCATCATACCAAGGTGTCAAGTCATACACAGAGATCAGTCATCAAAGTCAACAAAAGTCATCCCAATAGGGTCAAGTCAACATACTCAAAGGGTCAAATCATCATACCAAAGATTCAAATCACACATACCAAAGGGTCAAATCTACACCCAACACGAAAACAGCACAGGCAAAAATATCAACATAATCAAATTACAATACAAAAAAAAACTCTGCAGTACACTTTCCAGAAAAATTAGGGTCAGTGTGTAAGTTGGATATATACAGAGATGATTGCACCTCCCATCTGTCTTCATCAGAGAAGAAACGTATGAGCTCAGGCTATGAGTAGAGAACTGGTCAAAAATGAGAGTGTGTGGAGGAAGAACAGAACGACTCCCCCTCACTTCACCTCTTCCTCACCTAAAACTACTACCACCATCACATCTTAGCTATCTTCCTCAACTTTATTTTATTTTCATACCTCCCCCCCTGTTTTCTCCCACTTCCCTTCTCCACCATCTGCCCCCTCCTTTCCTCACTTTCCTTCACCTCCCTCCCCTTCCTTCATCTCTCCTCCACCCATCCCTTCACTCTCACCTTTCTTCCCATACACCTTTCATCCACCCTCTCCTTTCTCCTCCACCTTTACAACGTTGTGTGAAGAGGGAGAACGCCATGACAGTGTTGTGGTGAAGGAGGACGCCACAAAGCTGTTGTGAGGGGACGCCATGACAGTGTTGTGATGGAGGAAGAACGTCATGACAGTGTTGTGATGGAGGAGGACGCCATGACAGTGTTGTGATGGTGGGAGGACGCATGACAGTGTTGTGATGTAGGGGGACGCCATGACAGTGCCAGGATGGTGGGAGGACGTCATGGTGTTGTGATGGTGGAGGACGTCATGACAGTGTTGTGGATGAGGTAGGACGTCATGACAGTTTTTGATGGTGGAGGACGCCATGACAGTGTTGTGATGGTGGAGGACGCCACTGACAGCGTTGGGTGATGGTGGAGGACGCCATGACAGTGTTGTGGATGAGGGTGGACGCCATAACAGTGTTGTGATGGAGGAGGACGCCGCGAAGTGTTGTGATGGTGGGAGGACGCCATGACAGTGCTTGTGGATGGTGGGAGGACGCGACAATGTTTGATGGTGGATGACGCTCGCGAATGTGTGTTGTGGTGGGGACGCCAAGTGGAACAGTGTTGTGGATGTGGGAGGACGTCATGACACAGTGTTGTGATGGAGGGGACGACGCCGACAGTGTTGTGATGGGAAGGACGCCATAACAGTGTGTGATGATGAGGACGTCATGACAGCCTGGTGATGGGAGAAAGGACGTCATGCCAGTGTTGTGATGGTGAGGACGCCATGCTGCTGTGATGGAGGGGGGACGCCATGACAGTGTTGTGATGGAGAAAGGACGTCATGTCAGTGTTGTGATGGTGGGAGGACTCCATGACAGTGCTGTGATGGAGGGGGGACAGTGTTGTGATGGAGAAGGATGTCATGCCAGTGCTGTGATGGTGAGAGGACTCCATGACAGTGTTGTGATGGAGGAAGGACGCCATGACAGTGTTGTGATGGAGGACGTCATGCAGTGTTGTGATGGAGGGAAGACGCCATGACATTCTGTGATGAAGGGTGAACGCCATGACAGTGTTGTGATGGTGGGAGGACGCCATGATATGATGGGAATGACGTCAACAGTGTTGTGATGGAAACGCCATGACAGTGTTGTGATGGTGGAGGACGTCATGACAGCGTTGTGATGAGGGGGACGCCATGACAGTTTGTGATGGAGAAGGACGCCAGCAGTGCAGTTGTGATGGTGGGAGGACGTCATGACAGTGTTGTGATGGAGAAAGGACGTCATGCCAGTAAGATGGTGAAGACGCCATGACAGTGCTGTGATGGAGGGACGCCATGACAGCGCAGATGGAGAAAGGATGTCATGCCAGTGTTGTGATGGTGGGAGGATTCCAAGACAGGTTGTGATGGAGGGGGACGCCACGATGTCAGGATGGAGAAAGGACGTCATGACAGTGTTGTGATGGAGGAGGAGTAATGACAGGTTGTGATGAAGGGTGAACGCCATGACAGTGTTGTGCAGATGGTGGAGGACCATGATAGTGTTGTGATGGTGGGAGGACGCCATAACAGTGTTGTGGATGGAGGAAGGACACCATATTGTTGTGATGGGGGAGGACGTCACGACAGTCGTTGTGATAAGGACGCTCGACAGTCTGTATGAGGGACGCAACAGTTTTTTTGTGGTAGGACGCCACGACAGTGTTGTGATGGGAGTACGCGACAGTGTTTTGATGGTGGAAGGACGCCATGACAGTGTTGTGATGGTAGAGGACGCCGACAGTGTTGTGACGGAGGGAAGACGCTATGACAGTGTTGTGATGGTGGAGGACGCCATGATAGTGTTGTGATGTGAAGACGTCAGACAGTAAGCAGATGGTGGGAGGACGTCAAGACAGTGTTTTTAATGGTGGAGGACGCGACAGTGTTGTGATGGTGGAGAAGACGCCATGACAGTAAGCCAGATGAGCGACAAAGTTGTGATGGTGGGAGGATGATAGTGTTGTGATGGTGGGAGGACGGCCGACAGTGTTGTGATGTAGGGAGGACGCCATGACAGCGTTGTGGTAGGAGGACGCCATGACAGTGTTGTGATGGAGGAGGACGCCATGACAGTAAGCAGACGGTGGAGGACGCTAAGACAAGCAGATTGAAAAGGACGCCATGACAGTGTTGTGATGAGGAAGGACGCCATGATGCAAGTGATGGTGGGAGGACGCCGATGAAAGCTGCATTAAAGTGTGGACGCTATGATAGTGTTGTGATGGTGGAGGACGCGGCTGACAGTGTTGTGATGGAGGAGCACGCGACAGGCAAATGGTAGGAGGACGCAATGACAGTAAGCAGGATTGAGAAAGGACGCCATGACAATGTTGCGATAATGGGAGGACGCTGAGACAGTGTTGTGATGGAGGAGGACGCTCTGACAGCGCGGTGGATGGGAGGACGCTGGCAAGCTAACGTTGTGGATGGAGAAAGGACTCCATGACAGTGCTGGTGGATGGAGGACGCCATGACAGTGTTGTCATGGTGGAAGGACGCCATGACAGTGGGAATGGGAGGACGCCACAATGTTGTGATGGTGGGAAGACGCTACGACAGTAAGCAGAGGACGCGACAGTGTTGTGATGGGGGCGGACGCCATGACTGCCATGATGGTGGGAGGACGCCGCTGACAGTGTTGTGATGGTGGGGAGGACGCCGCGACAGTGTTGTAATGGTGGGAGGACGCCATGACAGTTGCCAGGATGGTGGGGACGCGCCATGACAGTTTTGTGATGGAGGAGGACGCCATGACAGTGTTGTTATGGTGAAGACGCTATGACGTATTGGTGATGGAGGAGGACGCCGTCAATGTTGTGATGGAGAGAGCACAGAGAGTGTTGTGATGGTGGGGACGCCAAGGAAGTCAGATGAGAAAGGACGCCATGACAGTGTTCGGATGGTGGGAGGACGCCATGACAGTGTTGTAGGTGGGAGGACGCCATGACAGCGTTGGGATGGTGGGGAGACGCTGCGAGAAGCGACGGAGGACGCCATGACAGCAGCAGATGGAGGAGGACGCCATGACAGTGTTGTGATGGTGAGGACGCCATGACAGTGTTGTAGATAGTGGGGAGTGACGCGCGACAATGCTGTGATGGTGGCGACGCCAGACAGTGTTGTGATGGTGGCAGGACGCCATGACAATGTTGTGAAGGTGGGGAAGACGCCACGACAGTTTTGTGATGGTGGACGACGCCATGACAGTGCAGATTGAGAAGACGCCATGAGTGTCGATGGTGGGAGGACGCCATGACAGTGTTGTGGATGGTGGAAAGGACGCCATGACAGCGTTTTGATGGTGGGAGGACGCCAGAACAGTACAGATGGTGGCAGGACGCCATGACAGTGTGGTGATGGTGAGGACGCCAATGACAGTGTTGTGATGGAGGAGGACGCCAGAACAGTGTTGTGATGGTGGCAGGACGCCATGACAAAGTTGATGGTGGGAGGACGCCATGACACGCCGTGATGCGGGAAGACGCTATGACAGTGTTGTGATGGAGGGAGGACGCCGCGACAGTGTTGTGATGGTGGGAGGACGCCACAGTGTTGTAGCGGAGGAGGACGCCATGACAGGCCAGATGGGAGGACGCCATGACAATGTTGTGATGGTGGAAGACGCTATGACAGTGTTGGGTGATGGTGGCAGGACGCCAAGACAGTATTGAGATGGTGGCAGGACGCCATGACAGTGCTGATGAGGAGTGATTGGCGACAGGCTGGATGGGGGGAGGACGCCATGACAGTATTGTGATGGCGGGAGGACGCCATGACAGCGTGGTGATGGTGGGGAGGACGCCATGACAATAGCGCTGATGGGGGGAAGACGCTATGACAGTGTTGTGATGGGACGCCGCCATAGCAGCTGATGGGGAGGACCATGACAGTGTTGTGATGGAGGAAGACGCTGCGACAGTGCCATGATGGTGGGAGGACGCCGCGACAACAAGCAGTGGTGGGAAGACGCTATGACAGTGTTTTGATGGTGGCAGGACGCCAGACAGTGCTGGATGGTGGGAGGACGCCAAGACAGTGTTGTGATGGAGGAGGACGCCATGACAAGTTGTGGAGGTGGAGGACGCCATGACAGTGTTGTAATGGTGGAGGACGCCAAGACAGTGTTGTGATGGTGGAGGACGCCACGACAATGTTGTGATGGTGGGAAGACGCTATGACAGTGTTGTGAGACGGAGGAGGACGCCATGACAGTGTTGTGATGGTGGGAGGACGCCATGACAGTGTTGTGATGGAGGAGGACGCCGCGACAGTGTTGTGATGGTGGAGGACGCCAGACAGTGTTGTGATGGTGGGAGGACAATGTTGTGATGGTGGGAAGACGCTATGACAGTGTCAGGATAGGCAGACGACAGTGTTGGGTGATGGGAGGACGCCGCTAACGTGTTGTGATGGTGGAGGACGTCATGAGACAGTGTTGTGATGGTGGAGGACGCCATGACAGTGTAATGGTGGGAGGACGCCATGACACAGCATTGTGATGGTGGGAGGACGCCAAGACAGTTTTGTGATGGAGGAGGACGCCAGACAGTGTTGTAGATGGCGGGGAGACGGCATGACAGTGTTGTGATTGAGAAATGACGCCGCTGTGATGGTGGAGGACGCCGACAGGTGTTGTGGTGGTGGAGGACGCCATGATACCCAGATGGTGGGAGGACGCCATGGCAGTGTTGTGATGGAGGAAGGACGCCATGACAGTGTTGTGATGGTGTGTTGGACGCCATGGTGGAGGACGCCATGACAGTGTTGTGATGGAGGGAGGACGCCATGACAGTGTTGTGATGGTGGAGGACGCCATGTTGTGATTGAGAGAGTGTTGCGATAATGGGAGGACGTCATGACAGTGTTGTGATGGGGAGGACGCCTGACATGGATGGTGGGAGGACGCCATGACATGTTGTGATTGGAGGACGCCATGACAGTGATTGTGAAATGGAGGACGTCATGACAGTGTTTGTGATGGTGGAGGACGCCATGACAGTGTTGATGGTGGGGAGGACGCAGTGTTGTGATGGTGGGGAGGACGCCATGACATGGGAGACGAGTGTGATGGAGGAGGACGCCATGACAGTGTTGTGATGGTGGGAGGACGCCATGACAGTGTTGTGATTGAGAAAGGACGCCATGACAGTGTTGCGATGGTGGAGGACGCCATGACGTGTTGGATGGTGGGAAGACGCGCATGTGTTGTGATGGTGGAGGACGCCATGACGGTGTTGTGATGGTGGGAGGACGCTGTGACATGTGATGAGGAGGACGCCATGACAGTGTTGATGGTGGTGGGCGGACGCCATGACCGTGTTGTGATGGTGGAGGACGCATGACGTGTGATGGTGGAGGACGCCGCGACAGTGTTGTGATGGTGGGAGGACGCCATGACAGTGTTGTGATGGTGGGAGGACGCCCATGCCAGATGGTGGAGGACGCCATGACAATGTTGTGATGGTGGGAAGACGATGACAGTGTTGTGATGTGGAGGACGCCATGACAGTGTTGTGATGGAGGAGGACGCCATGACAGTGTTGTGATGGTGGGAGGACGCCATGACAGTGTTGTGATGGTGGGAGTATGTCATGACAGTGTTGTTATGGTGGGAAGACGCCATGAGAGAGTTATGATGGAGGAAGGAAGCCATGACAGTGTTGTGATGGAGGGAGTACGCCATGACAGTGTTGTGATGGTGGGAAGAAGCCATGACAGAGTTGTGATGGAGGAAGGGCGCCATAACAGTGTTGTGATGGAGGGCGGACGCCATGACAGTGTTGTGATGGAGGGAGGACGCCATGACAGTGTTGTGATGGTGGGAGGACGCCATGACAGTGTTGTGATGGTGGGAGGACGCCTGACAGTGTTGGAGCCTCACCTATCCGGTTCCCATTTTCTGTTGTCGTGAGTCCTGTTCATAATACTGTACTTGAACAACTCTTCACGGTCACTTATATGTGTTTAGAAAGAAAAAAATATGCATATAGTAAAGTAGTACTTTACAGTAGTAAAGTATGTGCGTGGTTTTTCTTCGGAAATGTAGATTAACCTAACCTAACCTTACCTGACATGAACCTGAGCTGGCTTGACCTGGTTTGACCCGGCCTGACTTGACATGCCATGACTGTCTAGGTTGCTTTTGTTAGGTTAGGTTCATCCTATCTGCTTTTAAAATGAGGGAGGAAAGAAGAAATAAGGGTGAGAGAGGGGGGGAGAGATGGAAGGAGGGAGTGAGGGAGTTAAGGGGAGGTTGGAAGAAGAGAGAGATGGAAGGGAGGAGGAAGGGAAAGATGGAAGGAAAGAGGGAGGGAGGTAGGGTGGGTGAGCGAGAGAGATGGGAAGGATAAGCATAAGACAGGAGAGGGAGGAAGAGGTAGAAAGAGGAAGGGAGGGGTGTAAGGGAGAGAGAGAAGGAAGGATAAGTGTGCAGGAATTACCACAGGTATTTGCAGCCAGGTGTATAGCAGTGTTGCCAACGATGATCCTCGATCGTGAATGAAAATAAACCTTCTGTATGTAACACTGTATATATGATAACCACCACACACCTACACTTCTATAGCTTTCAGTCAGGAGTATACTCATACATACATGCATATATCATAGTCGGTTTTTTTTTTTTTATTGGGCACTCCCCTACATCCTTGTGTAAGGTGAAGCGCAGAAGCGTTTACAGCGCCCAACAGGGAAGCATGCTAAGTTCGTGCTTGCCTTTATGTCTCACGAGTCAAGGGCGTAGAAGCCTGAAGAGTCAATGGATTATGTCATCAAGTTATTGGAAGCTCCAACAACTTTCCCTGAATACGAATTCGCAACTTTCGACTTACAACAGGTACCTACTTTACTGCTAGGTAAACAGGGACTAATGGGGGCTAGGAAGTAAGTCCAAACAACTTCCACCGGCCCGGGAATCGAACCCGTGACATCTCGCTTGCGAGGCAAGAACGGTACCGCTTCTACCACCGATCCCCCCATAGTTGGTGTAGGAATAGCTAAATTAATATATAATTCTGATCTTGTGTTGCCCAGGCGGAAGCAGCATTGTCCCAACAGTGTTACCAAGAGTTTAATTCTGCTTCAGATTCTTACATAGATTGTCATCACTGTTTTGTTTATTCATTGTCTATGTTTTTTTTTTTTTGGTCTTTGGGTGAGTGAAGGAGTGAGTGAATGAAAGATTGAGTGAGTGAATGAGTGATTAAACCATTACAATGCACCAATGATAATCTTATATGCTTTCAAGAACGCTGTTTCTCCTCGCTCACAGCTCAGCGGGTGACAGACATTATTTATTCCCGCCGTGTAAACACCTTGTGGTGGCTGGTCAAGTTAGGTTCTGGTCAAGGTACAGAATGGAATCAACTGAAGATTAACCACCCTAACACTAACCTAACCTCACATAACCTAACCTTAATGCCTCTAGTTACGTTAGAGCCACTTTGACCAACCATATTTGTGTCATATACCTTCAATGAGCTATTTACGAGCGCTATTAACATTTCCAGTTAGAGGTACTCATTTATATACAAACCTTTGAGAACTCAGATAGCATGAGTGAGCTACTTAGTTTCGTTCTCTTTTTTTTTAAGTGAAATGTGAACGTCTTAATGTTTGAAAATCCGTGTAGATTCAGTGAGCCAGTTAAACGTGGTTCTACATTTCCAGTTAAGGGATAGAATTCACTGTACGATCCTTTTGGGAATCGGACTCCAGATCTTATCCCAGCTGAGGACATCAACCGCAACAGGCCACCACCTGCAAGCTGGTGGACCGCGGACGTAAACAAAGCCCATGTTTACAGTACGAATGGTCCATATACACATCATAAAGGCGAGATATAGTGGGGAAATTTACCTGATTCTAAGAACACGTATTGAATTTAGAGGAGTAAATGGATGAGCTTATTGAAATGAAATTGATTTACGTAGATATGAAGATGTGTAAAAGGCTGTACCATCCTCTTCCTGGACCCACACAACGTTCCCCAGGTGACCTTGCCCTCCACAGCTTGTTCCACTCGTCTACTACCCTATTTGTGAACCAGATCCTTCCTATCTCCTTCCTAAACCTAAACTTATCCAACTTAAATCCGTTGCTACGAGTCCTATCTTTCTCGGATACTATAAGAACTTTATCTATATCTCCTTTATTGATTCCTTTCACCGACTTAAATGCTTCTATCATATCTCCCCGCACTCTTCGTCTCTCTAGGGAATGCAAATTTAGTTTCTTTAATCTATCTTGATATGGAAGGTTTCTAAGTCCCGGAATAATTTTCGTCATTCTTCGCTGCACCGACTCCAGTGAATTGATATCCATTCTATAATAAGGGCATCAGAACTGAACCGCATAATCGAGGTGCGGCCTGACTAGCGCAAGATGTAGTTGCGATATGACCTCCGCACTCTTATCACTAACACTTCTAGATATAAAGCCTAATACTTTGTTTGCCTTATTTCTAGGCAGGTAGGTCCGGGCTTACACGTACCCCTAAGTCTCTTTCAAAAGTCGACTTCTCTAGGGTGATGTTGTTAAGGCTGTATTCATTGACAGTATTTGTTCTTCCAATATTAGTACGCTGCACTTGCTGGTGTTGAATTTCATTTGCCATTTCTGACCACTCCTGCAGTTTATTTAATTCCTCCTGTGGTGCATTTGCATCCTGCCCTGAATTAATCTGCCCCCCTATTTTGGTGTCATCCGCAAACTTGCTTATGTCACTGCTGATCCTATATAGATTTTATTTTTTTTTTATTTTTTTTTATTTATTGGGCACCCTCCTACATCCTTGTGTAAGGTGAAGCGCAGAAGCGTTTACAGCGCCCAACAGGGAAGCATGCTAAGTTCATGCTTGCCTTTATGTCTCACGAGTTAAGGGCGTAGAAGCCTGAAGAGTCAAGGGCGTAGAAGCCTGAAGAGTCAAGGGCGTAGAAGCCTGAAGAGTCAATGGTTTATGTCATGAAGTTATTGGAAGCTCCAACAACTTTCCCTGAATACGAATTCGCAATTTTCGATTTACACCAGGTACCTACTTTACTGCTAGGTGAACAGGGACTAGTGGGGGCTAGGAAGTAAGTCCAAACAACTTCCACCGGCCCGGGAATCGAACCCGTGACATCTCGCTTGCGAGGCAAGAACGGAACCGCATCTACCACCGATCCCCCGTTTTATAAAGATTATGAACAAGAGTGGGCCAGGCACTGATCCCTGGGGAACCCCACTGGTTACACAGCCTCACTCAGATTTAACACCATCTACGCTGACCCTCTGTGCTCTATCGGTGAACCATGATTTTATCCAATTTAAGACTTTTCCCTCCATACCACGAACCATAACTTTTCTAAGTCTCTGATGCGGTACTCTGTCAAACGCTTTGCTAAAGTCTAAGTAATAACATCGTAATTTTCTTCATTTTCAACTACCTCGAAGACTTTCCGAGAAAACATCAGCAGATTTGTTAGACAAGATTTTCCCTTTGTAAATCCATGTTGAGAGTCGTAGATTAAATTGCTTTTCTCTAAATGCGATTGCATGCTATTTGCTATAATTGATTCAAGAAATTTCCCCACAACTGACGTCAAACTAATCGGCCGGTAATTTGACGCTGATGCTCTGTCTCCCTCTTTGCCTGTTTCCACAAGTCTGGCACAGCTCCCGTGTCTAATGGTTTTGTAAATAAATTTACGTGGAGTCCGCTAATCTGTTCCTTACACTCCTTCAAAACTCAAGGGAACATTTCATCCGGTCATGGGGATTTTGTCTTCTTTAATTTATTTATCTTGTTAAGAACGTCCGCTTTTCTGATAGTGATATTCTTTAATTTCTCTTCTTCATTTCCCCTAAAAATCAGTTCCACCTCTGGCATTTCCTCGTGAATTTCTTCTGTGAAAACTGATAAGAAATAGCTGTTTGATGCTTTGCTTATTTTCTCACTATCATCGATCACTTCCTCTCTCTCTGACTTTAGAGGCCCCAATTTGTCTTTGACCTTTGTCCTATATACCTGGGAAAATCCCCTGGGATTCGCCTTGGATTCACTTGCTATCCTGATTTCGTAGTCCCTCTTTGCCTTCCTTACATTTTTCTTAACATTCCTAGATTGTTCATTATACCTACAGTATTTCTGAGATGCACGTCCCCTCCCTTTAATTTCTTATAAATTCCTTTCTTTATTCCTATATCATGTTTAAGTTTTTTAGTCATTCACCTTGGCTCATTCTTATTTGACCTAAGTTTTCTGTGAATATATTATAGTCATGATCAATTGTTGTGTCGCCGGTGACCTCACCCATTCCTACGGGGACTGACCTGACTGTTCCCAGGCGACCTCACCTAGGTACCTTCTTGACTCATAATCCGCCGATCGAAAGTCTGGGACTCTGACCATATTGTCATTGTGTTTCGTTTCCCAATTTAGGGTGAACCTGATTTCTCTGTGATCACTGTTCCCTAATTCTTCCCCTATTGTGATATCTCTGATAATATTTTTTTATTTGTTACTACTAGGTCTAATATATTGTCACCTCTAGTAGGTTCTGTA
Organism: Homarus americanus; assembly: GCF_018991925.1. Lineage (NCBI taxonomy): Eukaryota > Metazoa > Arthropoda > Malacostraca > Decapoda > Nephropidae > Homarus > Homarus americanus. The sequence goes on from NW_024741189.1 coordinate 5,585,699, forward strand.
ATTAGTCGTTTTATTTTTTTTCCTGTATTGCATCTAAGAAGTATTAATTTTCATAGTCACCTATAATGTTGTCCCAGTCAATATTTCTGAAGTTGAAATCCCCCCATAATGCACAGGTTGGTGTATTTTGCTGCCCTACTCATTTCCTGCCATATAAGAACATAAGAAAATAAAGAGTCTGCAATAGGCCGGTTGGCCTGTGCATGGCAGCTCCTGTCGAGAGTTACTACCACTCTCTATCATCCATGAATCTATCTAGCCTCCTTTTGAAACTTTCCAGAGTTCCCGCACTTACTACAAAGTTGTTAAGCTTGTTCCACTCGTCCACCACCCTGTTTGTGAACCAGTTTCTTCCTATCTCCCTCCTAAACCTAAACTTATCCAACTTGAATCCGTTGCTCCGAGTCCTATCCTGCTCAGATATTATAAGAACTTTATCTATATCCCCTTTATTGATTCCTTTCATCCACTTAAATACTTCTATCATATCTCCCCGCACTCTTCGTCTTTCTGGGGAATGCAAGTTAAGTTTCTTTAACCTATCCTGATATGGAAGGTTTCTAAGTCCCTGAATCATTTTTGTCATTCTTCGCTGCACCGACTCTAGTGAATTTATATCCATTCTATAATAGGGGCACCAGAACTGAACCGCATAATCGAGGTGCGGCCTAACTAGCGCAAGATATAGTTGCAATAAGACCTCTGCACTCTTGTTACTTACACTTCTAGATATAAAACCCAATACTCTGTTTGCCTTATTTCGAACATTAACGCACTGTTTTCTAGGCCGTAGGTCCGGGCTTACAAGTACCCCTAGGTCTCTTTCACAAGTCGACTTCTCTAGGTTGATGTTGTTCAGGCTGTATACATTATAAGTATTTGTTCTTCCAATATTAAGTACGCTGCACTTGCTGGTGTTGAATTTCATTTGCCATTTTTCAGACCACCCCTGCAGTTTATTTAGATCCTCCTGTAGTGCATTTGCATCCTGCCCTGAATTAATTTGCCGCCCTATTTTGGTGTCATCCGCAAACTTGCTTATGTCACTGCTGATCCCAGTATCTAAATCGTTTATGTAGATTATGAACTAGAGTGGGCCTAGTACTGACCCCTGGGGAACCCCACTGGTTACACGGCCCCACTCAGATTTTACACCATCTACGCTGACCCTCTGCGTTCTATCGGTGAGCCATGATTTTATCCAATTTAAAACTTTCCCCTCGATACCATGAGCCTTGCAAAACCCTATCTATCCTCTCAGCTACATGCCTTATCCCAGCCCCAGGAAAATACACCCTAGTCCTACATTTCCTATCTCTTGCACAAAAAGTTCTATCTAAGAACCTCACCTGGCTGTCCCCAACTACCACGACCTTACCACTAGGCAGGGTTTGAACAACTGCCCTTTTCTCTCCTGGCACCACACCGTCCTGCCTCTTCTCCAACGCTTGGTAGGGGTTACTGCACTCCACACCCTGGTCAGCTTTCCTGAGTCGGACCCTAGTCCCTTTGGACACAACCACTCTCCACCCATGCTCCTCCTGACCCTCCTTAGTAGGTGTAGGCTTTTCCCCTGGCGATATTCATGGATTTAACATAATTATTAAGTGGGAGTCTACAGGCCCGCTGGATCGTTTAATTAATTTAGGAAAGGCTCGCCGGCTTAAGATTAGTCCTGAAGATTACAAAAATCTAAGTCGTTTGATGAAAGAACTACCAATGGCTCCGTACACAAGACAAGAGAAAGAAAATTTTTTCCAACAGTCTCTCCACCGAAATCCTGTACCCTGAGACTATGTGCCCTATAAGCTTGAATAAAACTACCCCGCCTGTATAGAAGATGCGCACAAGCTACACACACAATCATAATAACACAAATCAATGGTCCACCGAAGTCAGTACAGTATATATATATATATATATATATATATATATATATATATATATATATATATATATATATATACTTTTAATTCCTTAATCAACCTTAGTGATGGTCAGTTCAAAACTGACAACATGCTACATAAATTTATTTGTCAGTGGCCCAAGGTTACAAATGCTTTGAAAACCTTGGATTTAAAAGTAGGATAGTTATTTAGTGGCTTCCTTATTTTTTACCTGACCTGACCTGACTAGTCACGTCGCCCCCTTTCTCCTCTACGTGTGTGTTGGTGTGGGGATTAGTGGATGACATCATTATGACCTGACCTCATGTTTAATAAGGTCATCCTGTATATTTAAGCCTCTGTCTGTCCATGTAATCCAGTTGCCTCTGAAGATGTCTTGAATAAAGACGAAAGCTAAGGTGCTCCGTTGTTTCCCCGTGTGATTTTATCAAGATTTATCTTATCCACGTTTTCATTTTGGATCTACATGAAATATATATATATATATATATATATATATATATATATATATATATATATATATATATATATATATATATATATATATATATATATATATATATATATATATATATATATATATATTCCTCTTTTTCCTGCGCCCTAGTCTACTGATGTTATCTCAAGTGAAAGTTGTCCAACAATATGTGAAATAGCGATCAAGGTGAAACCAACGACATGCTAACGCCACAGTGACATTAGTTCAACCCCCATAAGTTTGAGAGAGAGAGGATAAATTACTAGGTACTGGCCAGCCTCTCAGGATCTTCCAATCAGACACGTTCCTTCATTTATCTGATCTCTGCTGCAATAAATTTGGTAGCAATTTTTTGTCTGTTGATAAATGACTATCAAAGGGCTTAGTAAGGTTATATTTCATCAGGTGTGGAGAACCTGTTCAAAAAAATAAAAACTACAAACGATATGTAGAAATTGTAAAATAATCCTAGGAGATTCTTCGTGTTTTATTTAATTTTTTAATAATAATGAATTGTTGTAATATAAATGAATAGGCAGAGGCGTATGCTTCTGTTGTTGTCAGATGGCGTCTCCCATTAGCAGTGGAAATTGAGGTTTATCAACAACAGGTGGTCGAATGTTGTTGGAAATATACTCGTATGTTGCAAGGTAAGATGACCATTTTACCCTGCAACATACGAGTATATTTCCAACAACATTCGACCATCTGTTGTTGAAAAACCTTAATTTGAAGGAGTCTTTCTCTAAGCGGAGGTTTTAAAGTGTGTTTCCACTGGTCCAAGTGGCTATTGAGGTGGTGTGAAGAGGTATACCAATAATACAGCGTTGGTCAAGATAGTTGTAAAATACTGAATAAGAGGGGAAGGGGGAGGAGAACTCTAGACGCAGGTGGGGGATGGCCAGTTGGTTGTTGTACTTACTGCCAGTGATCCTGGAGGGAAAAACCACTGTAATTCCTTTTTGAGGAATTATGTGTTGACAACAGTTCACTGAGATAACATGAATTTGTAGTCTGTTCTCAAATATACTGCTATACTTGTTCATGATATAGATATACTACTTTTGTGTGTGTTATCCATACCCAATGTTGAAACTATATTTCCTTGTAAACTTTTATGCCTATTTATCTTGATTTCGTAAATAATGATACATCTTCCACCTTGACTAATAAACTACTTCCCGTAATCAATGACACAGATACAGCCTTATTCTCGCTGACTCACACGTATTAAATATAAAACGTCCGTGATGAAAATAACTCCAATCACACATCAAATTCTTTCCACGACACCTTGGAGATGATTCATAACATTACCCTTTAGCAACAGTTCTGGATCTCTCAATTAAACAACATAAATGATACCTATTCACGACTTGATTTATGTTTGTGATTCATAAAGAATTATGGTTTTAATAGTTAAGATGGGAGACGTTGAGTGACTGTACGAGGAGACAAGGCTTTTCTCCAAGCATAACTGAGGAAGATTGATTCGTTCCTCCCTCCCCCCACCCCCCCACCCCCACGTCTTTTCTCCACATTTTCTAATTAACTTCTCGAAGGTAATTCTTATTAGGCTCTTATGTTTGGTCAGGATTGCTTACTGGTTCAGGTAACACAGTGTAAAGGTCACCTGGACAACTTTTAACAAGTCGTCTTCAAACTTTCCGATTCTGACTGTGAACTGACAATATCTACAGGACAATCATAAGCGAATTTCACTATTTATTCAACTTCAAATAATTGCGTGAATAATATGATTAACATTAACGACGATGTATTATAACCCGAAGTACACATAGGCATTATTTAAGACAGGAATTCAATTGTTTTGATTAAGTGAATTTATTTAATTACAAGTATAAATATCCAGCTGGGAACCTGACCTACCTTAATGAATTTTCCAGCGTTTATAGACAAAAGTACTACAGTGGCTGTTTACTTGTGCCAGTTTCTCCATAATCTTCACAAAGCAACAATTTTTAATAATTATGCTATGCTAATTTGAAAGTAGAATTGTTTCTTCTCTAATGGCGAGTTAATTATATATACTTCATGAATATATATGATGAAATAATGAGACTGTTTACATCTGGAAGTAACTGGCTGTGAAGGCTACTACTTAGGCCAATCACCTGACGATATTCATTTGTTTTGAAGCCTCTCATTTGCTCACAAATAAAGCCTACTATTTTTACTCTAACATACCGTAAACACTGTCCATCATCACACAACCAACCTCATGTCAGCTGTTGCAAGCACATCTCCCTCTTCGTAATGCTATATTGATTTTAATATTAAGCGTAAATATTCAAAGGTATATGGGTATTATTTTTCTATCGCTTTCTGGCATCTTAGGCCGGAGCGCGACAGGTGGATGTTTACAAAATATAAACTGCACACGTGTGGGTTTTATACTGTAGAGAGTTGTTGGATATGAGATATTTGATTGTGAGAGTAAGGGTAAGAAATAATGCAAACGTAGGATAGTAAACAGAGAAGAAAAGGATGAAGAAGAAGAAGAAGAGATGATGGGGCATCGTAGTCAAGGAGAGATAGAAAAAGAGAGAAGGCCGTCAGGCGGTGTCAGTGACCGTGAGAAGCGAGGCACGAGGAAGCCTGCCTGCCCAGACGGCGGTGGGTGGGTGGTAGGTAGGACCAGGAGGCAAGCACGCAGGCGGAGGCTGCTGCTGGTGGGGAAGTGATGGTGGGCGGGTGAAGATGGAGATGCGGGGATGATGATACTGGCAGGAGGGATGAGAGAGAGTAAAGAGAGTAAGAGAGAGAGATTGGGGGATAGCCACTTAAGAATGATTACGAGGGAGTACAAAGGCGATTATGATGGCAAAATAGATATGAGAGAGAGAGTATAATAATCAGGTTCGAACTAAGAGAGGATTGAGGAAGAAATGATAAAGATGAATTGAAAAAACGAAGACGACGATGATGAGTAGGGAAAGAGAAGAAGAATATGAGAAGATGATAATTTTACCGAAAAAATTATCAACGGAGGAAAAATAGAAACGGGAGAAGAAGTAAGAAACGATTAAAAAAAATTGGCAAAGGTATGGACGTAAAAATGATAATGATAGCGAGGTCTGGAGACAGACGATGGCGATGGAGAGATGGTGACTTCAGAAGAAAAGCTGTTAAGGAAGATGGACAAGAAGAGGAAAAAGAAGAGATTACGGAGAATTAAGAAAGACTATAATGAATCAACAAATGCATGAATACAAGACATAGAACAAGGAGGAGGACGAGACGCAAAGAGATGTAAGGAGGATAAGAATAGAAAGACATGATGTGAAGAATGACATGAAAAACTAGTAAAGAGAGGAAACACATCAGTCAGGTAGATGAACGTAGATGATAAAGATTCTTGTGGAAAATGATGATGAGAAACGTGAATGAAAGTGGAAATACCTGAATTACGCAGAAACAACGAGAAGAGAGAGAGAGAGAGTGTCATAATTTGTGGACACAGCGCTCATCTCCTTCCTAACGATGTTGGTTCGATATCAAGGCACTCCCAGTAAAGGTGATCGAGTTCACTTGTCAGGTGTGTCAGGCGCCTGGGTGAGATGACCTCCTGGGCCATCTGTCATCACTCACTGCCATAGCCACATGATATGACATTATTCTGTTTTGATTGTGAAAGAAAATCGCTTATAACCTAACCCAGTCGAACTATTCTGATTTAATATTACGACCTAACCTAACCTCACTTTACTTAAAATCTCAACCTAACCTAACCCAACTTAGCGTAAGCTGAGTTAATGTAACCATTCTAATCTAACGTGATTTAACCTAACCATATAGGGAATATTTACAATTGTTTTATATATGTTAAAAACAAAAAATAACAATCACTTAAAAAGAATATATTATAAATACATAATAAGAATTAAACGTATATCCTGCCTATGCATATACGATATATCGGTAAAAGTCACATAAAATAATGTATACTAAAAATAATATATACAAATTGATGAAAAATTAATAAGATTAATACAAAGAATAATATAAATAGTTGTATTATGGAAGTGAAAATTATTAAGTCATACATTAACCTGGCGAGAAGGTTGGGAAGATGGGGCTTAGTTTAAATGTATTTCTGCCCCTCGACAGTTCAGGCCTTCAGACACGTACACATTGTCATTTCCTGCACTAGATAACGGACACTGACAACAACGGACACCGACAACAACGAACATAGACAACAACGGACACTGACAACAACGGATACCGACAAGAACAGACACCGACAACAACGGAGTGAATACAACGTACAAGGACAACAACTGAGACTGACAACAACGGTCGCTAGACAACAACGTACAAGAACAACAACGTACGCTGAATCATTTCTCACACAAAACGTAAACTGAGCAATTTCTTAACTAAACTACGTACACTGAGTCATTTCTACGCTAAACAACGTACACTGAGTCATTTCTACACTAAATCACGTACGCGGAGTCATTTTAACACTAAACAATGTACACTGAGTCATTTCTACACTGAACAACAACTATTTAAAACCGAGAAAATGATTCATTATGGAAGTAGACACAACAAAATGCATTTAGCTTATGTTTCTCTTGTGATGGGTGGGGGAGACAGACCCGTTATTGTGAACTTGGCAACACTGAATTTATTAACGGGATTGCCTCGGAAACTATCCAAGGAGAGAGGGATGGGGGAAGAGAGGAGATGGGAAGGACTGTATCATGTGCACTCGAAGCTTCATACATCACCTCAGATACAAGATGTTAAGAAAGGGAAGAAGGACTGTATCACGTGTTTTCGAAGCTTCATACATAACCTCAGTCGCAAGATGTTAAAAGAGGCAGGGGACAGACTGGTTTGTATGACTCGTGTGTTCGAAGCTTCATATGTCACTTCAATACAAGATATTAAAGGTTCAAAGGAATTATAAAAGTTTCGAACATCGATTAGAAGTTGTAAATTGTTTTAAAATTGTTGTGGCCTCTTTAACACAGAACTGAAGATTATTCTGTTGCCTTTTCATTCTCTGTGATATTATTTCTATCGTAGTTTTAATTTTTTGGTGTAATTTTTAAACTGCCGTATATATTTCAAGGTTTCGACTATCCGCTTATACTTCAACTGCGTGCGAGCAAAATTTAATGAGGAATTATAAAAGAATAGCTCCAGGATTATCTCACCTTAAGGTTAACCACCCTAACCTAACTCCGCAAGGTAGCAAGGGTGGTTAAGCCTCAGGTAAAATAAGCTGGGGTGTTTAATCTTCATTTGATCGTAAAAAAATTAAGAAAATATTTGTTAGTGTCAAGTGAGGTTGGATGGTGAGTGGATCAAATATTTACCGTGACTGTGATAGCTGAGGGAATGTTAGAAAAACTGGGAGTTGTGTACACAGCTTTATGTACTGCTGGAAGATGTATAGCGCTCCTGTCACTAATGGGCAGAGTGAGTGAGTAAGAGAGTGAGTTAGTGAGTGAGAAGGAATTGGTGACGAACGACGAGTAAGTGTTGTGAGGTGAGCGAGTGAATGAATGAGTTATCTCATACTTCAAGATTTAAATACAAAAAACTACAACACATAAACTGAATAAAAGCAATAAATATATTTAAAATAAAATGAAATGAAAAGGTTTAAAGTCAAGAGATATTAAAGTTTGGTGGTATTGTGTGTGTGTGCGTGTGCGTGTGTACGAGAAAAGGGTCAAGATGATAACACACTGGGGGTCAGGTCACATCACAAGACTGGAGAATGGAGTCAAGTTGTGTGTCTGTGTGGTGGGAGACGAGGCGCCGCTTTGGGTCAAGTAATGAACAATAAGAATGCAACTTTGCGGGCGGTATGGAGAGCAATATTTCTCCTCGTCTCCTGATTTATGTGAGTGAAATACTGGTGTTCAACGTCACAATGGCAGAAAAGAGTGCACGCTGTGGAGATGGATCTGTTTTTCTGTATTTTATTTCTTGCTCTTCGGGTTTGAAAGCCTCGAGAAGGTGACGCATATGACAGCAGCGACATCCACGGTGATTCTTCCAACACTTTGCTTTATGCCTCAACTGACCTCACCTGCCACCTAGGAAAGAACAATATTGCTCTTGAGAAATGAATGCAGACTGGAAGTATGTTAGGAGGTGGTTTTATAACCTTGAGGAGCAGCAGGTCACATGAAGAGGGTTGAGATGTGAGAAGAGTGCCAGCGTTGTAAATTAGGCGGTATAAAGACTGAGAGTAGAGGGTGCTCGTATAAGGTATTGGGTACCTGTGTCATGACCACTACTGCCATCACCTCTGTCATGACTATTACTGCCATCACCTGTCATCATTTATGTTGTCAAAGTTGCCAACTTGTTATGACTGCCTGTTGGATGGTGGTAAGCTCCTACACTGACTTAGAGAAATAGTTAAATGCCTGTAATATTGTAATATCAGAAAAGGAAGGAAAGGAGAGAAGGAAGATAAGCAGGGAAGGATGGGTGGAAATCAAGGGAGGTAGGAAAGAGAAAACAAACGGAGAGAAAGGAAGAAGGGAAAGGGAGGGAAAGGAAGGAAGGAAGAAGAGAACAGAAGGAGGGGGAAAGGAGGGGGCTGGGAGGGAAGGAGGGAACGAGGGAACGAAGGAGTAAGGAAAGGGGAAAAGGAAAAGAGGGAGAGAGGGACTGCAGTTGTCATCAAATACAAAGAATGATGAACAATGGTAAGGAAGAGGAGAGGAGGACACATTTCCCCTGTTACACTTTCTCAGCTCCCCTTCACTATCTATTGCATGTGAGGAATGGGGAGAGAGGGGTGATGGAGGGAGGGGGATGGTGATGAAGGTGAAAGGAGGGGGGAGGTGGTTATGGAGGGATCGTGGAGGTGGTGGTAGTGGAGGGAGTGAGATGGTGGTGAAGGGAGGAGGTAGTGGTGATGATGGAGGGGGGAGGGGGTGGTGGTGATGGTGGAAGTACGGGGGTGTTGGTGATGGTGGTGGCAGGAGATGGTGGAGAGAGAGAGAGAGAGGGAACAAATAATGATGGCGTTGATGATGGAAGGAGAGATTAGTGATGGAGGAGGGAAGGTCAATAACAGAGCGAAGGTGATAATTGAGTGAGAGGAGTGATAAAATAGAGAGAGGATGATAATGGTGGGAAGAAAGTAAAGAAGAAAAAACATAGAAGATAGAAAAGAGAGATGTTGATGGGAGAGAGGAGGAGGCAAGAGTGTAGACGGAGGTAGGGAGAAGTGAAGGAGGTAGAAGAGTGGGAGAAATGGAGAAGAAATCGTGTAAGGATGCGAGAGGTCATTACTCCTAGACGGAATCAATTTTTTTTACAGAATTTACAAAATGTGTGTGTGTGTGTGTGTTTATGTGTGTAGGTGGGTGTGGGTGTGTGTGTGGGTGAGTGTGTGTGTGTGTGTGTAGCGCAGGTGGCTCCATAATGACCCACATGGATGGAGGAGTTAAGCTGTACGTGGGTTTGTCTGGTCACGACGATGTAAACACAGTCCTCCATCACTGTTACGACCTCCGCTGCTCCCGTCACAAACCTACCCCGTCTCAACCTCTCTCCTGTTACACACCCTCCCCCGTCACTACACCCTCCCCCGTCACAACCCCTCCCCCGTCACATCCCTACCCCGTCACAACCTATACCCCGTCACATCCTCTCCCCTTCTCCGTCACACACCTACCCCGTTACAACCTTACCCCATCACCCTCCCCGTCACAACCCTCCACCGTCACACCCCTGTCACCCCATAACCCCCCCGTTACAACCCTACCACCGGCACAACTCCTACACAGTCACCCCTCCCACGTCACAACCCCTACCCATCACAACCCCTACTCATCACAACCCCCCCTCATAACCCCTCCCCGTCAAAACCCTACCCCATTACATCCCCTCCCCGTCACACACCCTATCGCTTCACACGCTACCCCGTCACACCCCCTACCCCGTCTCAACCCCTACCCCGTCACACCCTACCCCGTCACAACCTATACCCCGTCACACCCTTCCCCGTCTCAACCCCTCCCCATCACACCCCTCGTCACTACCCTACCCCTTCACAACCCCTCCCCGTCACAACTATTCTCTCGTCACACCCCCGTCACAACCTACGTGGTCACACACCCCCCCCGTCACATCCCTCCCCGTCACACCTCCCCGTCACCCCTCCCCGTCACACACCCTCCCCGGCATACACCCTCCCCGTCACTACACCTCCCCGTCACAACCCCTCCCCGTCACATCCCTACCCCGTCACAACCTATACCCCGTCATCCTCTCCTTCTCCGTCACACACCATACCCCGTTACAACCCTTACCCCATCACCCCCTCCCGTCACAACTCCTCCCCGTCACACCCTAACCCGTCACAACCTATCCCATCGTCCCCTCCCCGTTACATTCCCTCCCCGTCACACACCCTACCCCGTCACAACCCCTACCCCGTCACAACCCTCCTGTCACAACCCCTCCCGTTACAACCCCTCCCCATCCACCCTCCCCTGTCACACACCCACCCCGTCATTACCCTTACCCCGTCATCCCCTCCCCATCATCAACCCCTCCCCGTCACACCCCTACCCCGTCATTACCCTTACCCCGTCACACCCCCCCATCCCCCCTCCCCATCCCCTCCCCGTCACATACCCTACCCCGTCATTACCCTTACCCCGTCACAACCCCTCACAACCCCCCCACCGTCACACCTCCATCACAACCTATACCTCTTCACACCCTTCCCCGTCACACACCCTCCCCGTCACCCCTCCACCGTCACACCCCTGCTCCATCACAACCCTCCCCTTCACCCCTTCCCCGTCTCCTATGCTCTGTCACAACCTATACCCCGTCACCCCTCTCCTGTCACAACCCTCCCCGTCAAAACCCCTCCCCGTCCCAACTCCTCCCTTCACAGCCTCTCCCTGTCACAACCCCTCCCGTCAGAACCCCTCCCCTTCACAGCTCCTCCTCGTCACAAACCCTCCCCTGCACAGCCCCTCCCCGTCACAACCCTTCCCCGTCACAACTCCTCCCCGATGAAACAGAGAGAAGAGAAGAGTGTACACAACGCCAGACAACACGACACTTCTGCCTCTTGACGTTTAAAATGGATGAGCTGCAGTGTGTTGATGTTCCTGGCCACAGTATATCCACACCTGCCACTATGGCCACACTGTATCCGCACCTGCCACTATGGCCACACTGTATCAATACCTGCCACTATGACCACACTGTGTCCACACCTGTTATTATGGCCACACTATCCACACCTGCCACTATGATCACACTGTGTCCACACCTGCCACTATGGCCACACTGTATCCGCACCTGCCACTATGGCCACACTGTCCAAACCTTCCACTGTGGCCACACTGTGTCCACACCTGCCACTATGGCCACACTGTGGCCAAACCTTCCACTGTGGCCATACTGTGTCCACATCTGCCACTATGGCCACACTGTGTCCACACATGTCATTATTACCACACTGTGTCAATACCTGCCACTATGGCCACACTGTCCATTCCTGCCACTATGGCCACACTGTGTCCACACCTGATACTATGACCACATACCACTGTGGCCACACCGTTTTCATATCTGCTACTGTAGCCACACTGTGTCCACAACTGCCACTATGGCCACACTGTCTCCATACCTGTCAATATGGCCACATGTTATCCATACCTGCCATTATGGCCACACTGTTCATACCTGTCACTATGGCCACACTTTGTCCACACCAACCACCATGGCTACACGCTACTACCACCATGGCCACACACACTACTACAATAGCCACACACTACTACAATAGCCACACACTACCACCAAGGCCACACACTACTACCATGTCCACACACTCCCATCATGGTCACCCATTACTTCCAAGACAACACACTATGGTTATACACATTACGACTATGACCACACACACACTACAACCAAGGCCACACACACACAAACTACCCTCTTGGCCACACATTACCACCATGGCCACACTCTAATACCATGGCCACAAGAAGGGCCACACGATGGCCACAGGGCAGCAGGATGAGCTTCGTGGCGGTGCTCTAGAAGATAACTATTATTCAGCCCCTCGGATATTTTTTTTACACACCACAACTTTCAGCCACTTCGTGTTCTCCCGGGAGATAGAGAAGCCGATAAAGAAGCCAGAAGGAGAGGCAACAAAGAAGTAAGCATGGGAAGTGAGAGAAGGAGTATTTGAGATAAAGAACGAATAAAATGACGAAGAAATTGTGGATTGCTCTCATTTCAACATTGTGCTTCGTGCTGAGATGACCGGAATGTGCAGATGATCTGAAGGAGGGCGATTTAACCTAACTTCCTTGGTCAGTACTTTCAAGTCGTTGTTACGTTCTTTGGTTTTCTACGATTATTTGATTATTGCTTTTATTTATTTATTTTTTTCAACGTTTATTGATTTTTCACTTTTGTTTTTTTACGTGTATTTTTTTCTTCCTATTTTGGCAATTCTATATTTTGTCTTATTTCTTTTGATTTATCTCTTATTATTGCTTTCATATCTCTTGTTGTTTAATTCTGTGTCATTTATTTTTTATACGTCTCTTGTTTATATTTTTTTTTTGCCTGTCTCTTTTTTTCTTTTACATCTTTTGTTTTGCTTTTGTGTCTTGTTTTATTCTGCAACTGTGTCCCTTTTTTGCCTCACTTTTCTTTGCTGCTATATCTTGTTTACGTTTATTCATATCTTTGTTTTATCAGTTAATTTGTGTGTGTGTGTGTGTGTGTGTGTGTGTGTGTGTGTGTGTGTGTGTGTGTGTGTGTGTGTGTGTGTAATAATAATAAACGGTTTATTAATAGAGTTGCAGCCGGTGGCTGAAAATGTACAGACTTACATTTGATTTAGACATAATGATATAATATGCGTTGAATACATTTACAGGGCTGTACAATACATAAATCAAGAGTTGTTTATTATTTTAACAATAGATGGGATGGTGTTATTCTTATATCTATCGGTGCGGGCTCTTATGGGCTGTATTTTGTTGCAGTGGCGGACTGGGCGAGGTGGTTGGGGGCTGCAGGAGGTGGCGATGACGAGTGGTGCATTTGTTGGCTGCCAAACCTTTCCAGTGCTTGGTGTTGGAGGTCACTGTGTGCGTGTGTGTGTGTGTGTATGTGTGTGTGTGTGTGTGTGTGTGTGTGTGTACATTAATTACCACAACAGTAATTTGTTTGGATAACCTGAAGATTAAACACGCTAACGCTACCAAGGGGGTTAGGTTAGGTTAGGTTAGGTAAGGTAAGGTTAGGTTAGGTTTGGTTAGGTTAGCGTATCGTATTGTATTCACTCTCTCGGGAACTTATATTTACGGTCATTATCTTCAAACAACATTTAAATTTAGTTCTGGGTTAAACATGGTCTAACTTGCTACGATTAAAATGAAGGATGTCGTTTTATTTCCAAGTTAATGTTAGGAATTATAGAACAGAAGGTTACTATATTATACAGGATCAACAGTGAACTATTTCCCCGCATTAGTGTGATATATAAAGTGTGTCTCTTCCCGCTCATTATGTTTGTGTCTATTAAGAAATGTACAGTAGTAATTTTGCCTTTGTTACGACCATCTATAGTTATGATAATGGTAATGATTTTTGTCTCCTTGGTTATGTATGCCTGCATATTAAGTTACGTTAGTTAGGTTATGTTTAAGGTGTAGAGGCTGTCACAAACGCTATTTCATTTGTGCTGTCTGGCCCCAGAAACATCGGACAACTCACCAACAGATCTGAAGGTAAACAGCTCAAAGGAAGGTAGTACACATTTCAAAAAGTATCTTTACAGAGGGATACAATGAATTTCAAAATGAACACTGTTACTCTTGTTTTCTCTGTAGGGATATCAAAATCCATCGTCCTTTGTGTCATATTATCTCATAAATAATCGTAAAAATATTCTTGAAGTGTGTACAATATTCAAATTTTCACCCCATTCGAAATTTTAATCCAAGACTTTTCGTGTGTAAGGGTAGAGTTTAGCTGAGTTGCTCAAATAGCTCTGTAGTGTGACAAAATATGAAAACCGCCTGGCAGTGTGTTCAGACATATAACAATACGAACATTTTGTGTACTTCGGAGGTACACGATTCCGTTGGTATGTTGATATCACCCAGATACTTCCAGGAATGCCATTTGTGACTAGTGCGGGATTTTTTTTTTTTTTGGTCCGTACTCAAACATAATCTACACAAATACTTACACATCACCGGCAAGGAAACACGATACAGGTACTGCGGTCTTCAGCCATTTATGTACACACCTTGATTGTCATGCACGTACAAAGGTCGCCAATATAAGTACCATGTGCACCTTAGCAACATGCAACTGGTGTGCACTATCATACACTAATACGTTTGTCCTCATAACACAACCTCCCTCAACTGCCTCACACCTCCACCTCCCTCATCTGCTTCGACTCCTCTACCTCCCTCACCTGCCTCACACCTCCACCTCTATTACCTGCCTCACACCTCCACCTCCCTCACTTGTCTCACACCTCCACCTCCCTCACCTGCCTCACACCTCCACCTCTATTACCTGCCTCACACCTCCACCTCCCTCACTTGTCTCACACCCTCACCTGTCTACTCGTGGCAAACATAACTTAATGTCCTGTTAAAAATTATTTGTACAAAGTTGTTCCATACAAAGTCATTATGTACAAAGTTACTTTGTATATATTTATATACAATGTTATTATGTATGTTTTGATTTTCTAAGTTGTTTACCTGTTAAGTTTATAATGCTTAGTAGACTCTCTCCCCTAACTCCTTCACTAATTAGACGCTACTTTTAATATTTTACTTGCCTAACGCCAGAAGATTTTATTCAACAGAGGAGGAATCCCTTACACAAGTGGTTAATCCCACGTTAACGATCGTTGACTAACGTTAGAGAGATGTTTAAGGACGATTTTATTTCGTTGTTTATTATATTGGTCTAAATAAGTGAGTTTAGAATTACACTCCACTTTTTGTGTATTTAATGTTCCTGTAACTTGTGTTGAGTTAATTAATGAAATGTTAATACTCAGTTGGCTAATCTTCTCTGTCCGTTACTTACTTTGTGGCATTTTACCTCCCTTGTACTGTACAGGTTGATCTGAGTGGTGAGTCCTTGGTCACATTACTGACGAGCCTTAGAGGACGAGTGGTGAGTCCATGGCCACATTACTGACGAGCCTTAGAGGACGAGTGGTGAGTCCATGGCCACATTACTGACGAGCCTTAGATGACGAGTGGTGAGTCCATGGCCACATTACTGACGAGCCTTAGAGGACGAGTGGTGAGTCCATGGTCACACTACTGACGAGCCTTAGAGGACGAGTGGTGAGTCCATGGCCACTACTGACGAGCCTTCGAGGACGAGTGGTGAGTCCATGGCCACATTACTGACGAGCCTTAGATGACGAGTGGTGAGTCCATGGCCACATTACTGACGAGCCTTAGAGGACGAGTGGTGAGTCCATGGTCACACTACTGACGAGCCTTAGAGGACGAGTGGTGAGTCCATGGCCACACTACTGACGAGCCTTCGAGGACGAGTGGTGAGTCCGTGGCCACATTACTGACGAGCCTTAGAGGACGAGTGGTTAGTTCATGGCCACACCATTAACTGGCCATACGAGAACACAGTTAAACGTGGACACTAAATATGCAGAAACATTTACAAATAGTTTAGACAAAGAAGTTTGTCTGAACTACAACCCTCGGGTATGAGTAACACTTGACATTATTGTCCTTGTGTGTATGTGGGAGTAAGAAGTGGGTGTGGAGGTGTATGTGGGTGTGGTAGGTGTATGTGGGGGATGTAAATGGGTGTGGGGGTGTATGTGGGTGTGGGAGGGTGTGAAGGGTGTCAGTGTATGTGGGTGTGGGTGTGGGGTGTATGTGTGTGTGCGTGTTGTATGTGGGTGTGAGGGGTGTATGTGGATGTGGGATGTATGTGTGTGTGGGAGGGTGTGCGGGGTGTGAGTGTTTGTGGGTGTAGGTGTTTTATGTTGGTGTGTGTGGGGTGTATGTGGATGTGTTGGTGTATGTGGATGTGTGGGTGTATATGGCAGTGTGTGTTGTTAATAATAATAATAATAATAATAATAATAATAATAATAATAATAATAATAATAATAATAATAATAATAATAATAATGATAATAATAATTAACGGTTTATTGTAGGAGCATGGCAGCCGGAAAACTGAAAATATACAGTTACATAATTGGGGAAGGGGTTTCGATCTACAAATAATATACAAGTAACGTAAGTGATACAAATATGATATATAATAACTAGGTGGGGAAAATCTCAAACTACAGAGGATTTCAACTTAGTGACAGTGCAAAAAGTAAAATTTACTGGGAGTGAATACACTGGTCTATTACAAGTTATTGATAATTTTTACAATGGTTGGGACTGGCCTGTTTCTATAGAGATCAGTTCGTGCTCGTATGAGCTGGATGCGGTTGTAGTGTCTAACAGCAATTCTCGGGCGAGGGATCTCAGGTGGTAGTAGGAGCCGGTGTAGAGGATTGGTGCAGAAGCTTCTCACCAAATTTGCAGATGAGGTCGAGGTAATGGTCAGTGAGAGCCGAGAGGGTCAGTGTATTGAGCACTTCTTGATATGTGGAGTAGGAAGATGAGAGAATAATCTTGCATGCCCTCTTTTGCACTTTTTCTTGGTGTTTACGTTGTGTAGCATTTAGGGAGGAAGACCAGGTAGGGGAGGCATAGGTGAGCTTGGGAAATATGAATGTTGATTAAACACTGAGGAGTTCGGATGCAGGAACTCCGAGGGACTTGAGTCGGCGGAGGAGGTGGAGACGGAAACTGGAGGATTTGACAACTTCACTGACGTGTGGTTTCCAATTTAGTTTGTTGTCTATGGTGACGCCGAGGAGCTTAGTGGAATCTACAGCCTGGAGTGTGTTGGGACCTAGAGTAATGGAAGTGGGTAGGACAACGTCGGAGGAGAGGTTGATGTGCATAACCATGGTCTTGGTATGGTTGATGGTGACGTGGTTGTTGATGGCCCAGTTTTGGAGACTGTCCAATAAATCCTGAAGGGCTGTATAATCGGGTGCAGAATTGTTGACGCTGATCCCAATGGTGGAGTCGTCGACATATTTCCAGCGAGCAGGGGTTTCTCTTAGTGCACCATTGATAAGCATAAGGAAGCAGAGTGGTCCGATCTTGGTGCCTTGGGGGACGCCACAGGTGAGTGACTGCAAGGTGGAGACAGCCCCTCGGAAGCGTATAGCTTGGCGCTGGTCACTGAGGAAGTCTGTAAGCCATGGTATAAGACTTCTTCGAAACCCGAGGTCAATAGCTTTGTTGATGATTAGATTGTGGTCGACTAGATCGAATGCTTTAGTGAAGTCAATGAAGGCGACAGCTACAGACTTTTTCGTTTCTCGAGATGGCGGTATATGTAGTCGAGAAAGCTGAGTGGTGTATGTATGTGTGTGTGTGTGCGTGCGCGCGTGTGTATGTGTCTGTCTGTCGGTGTGTGTGTGTGTGTGTGTGTGTTTGTGTGTGCAGAGTATGTGTGTGTCCAGCGCATGTGTGTGTGTGTGGCGGTATGTGCATGTGTGTGTGTCATTGAATGGTATATTACACAACAACATTCACTGTGCATGTGCGTGTATGTAAAAATAGCCAGAATGGTATATTAGCACAACAACATTCACTGCATAAAGGTATGTGTGTGTACAATAATGGCGGGATGATGGTACAAATAACATTTACTGTGCATAAAGTGTGTGTGTGTGTCATTGAATGAGGATATTAGCACAACAACATTCACTGTGGCGTGTGTGTGTGTGTGTGTGTGTGTGTGTGTGCTAGCTAGTAGGACATAGGCACAACAACATCTACTGTGCATGTGTGTGTGTGTGTGTGTGTGTGTGTGTGTGTGTGTAAAATGTTGAATGAGGATATTAGCACAACATTTACTGTATGTGTATGTGTGTGTGTGTGTGTGTGTTGAATGGTGGATATTACACAACAATATCTACTGTGCAAGTGTGTGTGTGTGTGTGTGTGTGTGTGTGTGTGTGTGTCAGCTGAATGGCGGACATTAGCACAACAACATTTACTGTGCACCTGAGACTCAGTTGACACATGTGTAAGATTGTCTGGTGAGAAATAAATCGGTTAGAGCATACATACGACTTAACACCTCTGATATGTAATTTGCAAAGGTAATTCAGATTAAGTCACATATTGATTCAGTTCATGTTCAGTTTCAGGTAACACGTCAACAGTAAAAATGACTATAAATGAAGAAAGTTAGCTACTGAATTAAGAAAAAATCAATGGAAAAATATATAAAAGGAAGACAATTTTTGGACGCATGAGAAAATTATTTTACCCCAAGTTTTGTGTTAAATAATTTTCATTTCTGATGGTATAAATTTGTATTATAATTCGACTTTACAAAAAAATATCCAAACAGTTTTAAGGTATAATATAATAATTTATACCACATTCTCAATTAACTAAGAGCTATTATTTTCCTGTTTATCTTTTATTAATGATCTGAGATTTTAGATTTAGTAACTATTATTATATTTCTTCTTATTATAATGTATTGGTTGATCAATCTCTTTAACTTTTCGTAATGGTGGTTGACTCACTCCCTTAATGGGTTACACTGAGGTTGTTTTACAGATTGTGATCATAATTGTGTGTTTTTGTATGTGTTTTTTTATATCATGTTTCTTTACAATGGTATTTTTCCTTTTATTTGTATTTATTTATTTATTTATTTTTAACTTTATTATTATTATTATTATTATTATTATTATTTTATTGATTTGTCGTTATTGGTATTGTTGTTGTTGTTGTTGTCACTTCCTTTATCACCACTGTTACCCCATAAAGTTAATACATCACACAAACATATTTAGTCAACTTGTAATCTCTTCTTCCTTCCATTTGTAGCATAACTAGTTAATATTGGTTAATAGAGCATTTGAAATAGTTAAATTGCAGTTAGTTAAGGTGGATGGTTAATGGGAAATAGATAAATGTAGTTAATATAGGTGGACAGTAGAGTGTCTGAAGTGGATAAAATACAATCAGTTAAGATGAAAAGTTAATGGGGTTTATATATCATTTAAATTAGATCGAAGTTAATTAAACTAGGTAGTGGGTGTTGGCGTTACCTACTGATATACGCTTATGAATAATCAACGGACAGGTATTAATAATCTCCCCGTGCCAGGAATCTTTTACCTGATTCGTATTTGGTGTTGCTTGTTTATGATTTGTTTAATATATTCAATAATGTGTATTTTATTTCATAAGTTTGAGGTATTGAGCTTTCGTGTGGGGTTTTGTAGTAGCGAAAGTATTTTGTTTTTCTTAGTTACTTATTACGTGTTTTTATACGTTTAGTTGGCAGGGTCGTTATTCATTTGTTTTTACCTATTCTTTTGTTCATAGTTTTCACTTGTTTTTTGCTCGTTTACATATCTTTGCTTTACACTTTCTTCATGTTTATTCTTAGATTTTTATAATTGTAGGTTTTTTGTTATTCTTCTTATTGTGTATTATTATTATTATTATTATTATTATTATTGATGTTGTTGTTGTTGTTATAGATGTTAATATTGTTTAAGCTGTTATTATTGGTATTGTTATTTTTATTATTGTGATTGTCATTCTTAATAATTCCCGCATTTATTCACCGTACAGTATGATTGGTATTTATTTATCATTCCTCTCTGTATCATACGTGGGTCGTGATGATTCTAGTAGACTATGTTGTACTATTTTTCATGTGATTTTCAAATGGGCCCCAGTCCTAATAGATCCCAGTTCTTATGACCCCCCAGTCCTAATAGACCCCAATTCTAATGACCCCCCAGTCCTAATAGACCCCAATTCTTATGGCCCACAGTCTTAATAGACCCAGTTCTTATGGCCCCCAGTCTTAATAGATCCCAGTTCTTATGGCCCACAGTCTTAATAGATTCCAGTTCTTATGGCCCACAGTCTTAATAGACCCAGTTCTATGGCCCCCAGTCTTAATAGATCCCAGTTCTTATGGCCCACAATCTTAAAGATATTCCAGTTCTTATGGCCCACAGTCTTAATAGATCCCAGTTCTTATGGCTCACAATCTTAATAGATTCCAGTTCTTATGGCCCCCAGTCTTAATAGATCCCAGTTCTTATGGCTCACAATCTTAATAGATTCCAGTTCTTATGGCTCACAATCTTAATAGATTCCAGTTCTTATGGCCCACAGTCTTAATAGATTCCAGTTCTTATGGCCCACAGTCTTAATAGACCCAGTTCTTATGGCCCACAGTCTTAATAGACCCAGTTCTTATGGCCCCCAGTCCTAAGAAACCAAAGTTTTTATTTCTTTTATGGGGAATAGCCCACCAGGGCACACATCCTCGACCCACATAGGGGGCCTGGAGTGAGACAGATTGTAAGAGGATGGAAATACAGAAGAAGTCAGAGCATTCCACTGTTTGGCTGTGTGTGGAAAGAAGGATGTACTATAACGGGTTATTCTAGTGTGACCGACATCCACACAGAAACAGTGGGCACCGCGGGCAATACGAGTGTTACGAGCCCACTGCCTTGCCAACGGTACACAGGATGCCAAATCCACCGAACATTACCAGATAAAGTACCAGTAAAAGAGAGAGAGTGAAGCAACATTACGGCAAAGAAAAAGGGAAGAGAGATTGTCAACTAAAGGAGGAGAGTTAATAGCACGAAATGCCTGTGATTCCACCCTATCTAACAATTGGATAGAAGAAAAACCACCCCAGATATGACTGAAGTAGCAACGGGAGCTTTCGGGAGGCAGCTTTAGCAATGTTGTGCATGAGTTGCTTCCATGACAAATTGAAAGAAATGGTGAGGCCTAGCATATCTATTTTTGAATTTAGCAAAATGGTTGCGTCCTGAAATGGGACTGGCGGGAAACCTTCTATTTTCTAAAGTGTAATTGGTAAATACTGTGTATTTTTACCATTGAATTTTACCAAATTTCTATCTCCCCATTCGGAGATGCTGCACAGATCTGCCAATGATAGAAGAAAGGACATTATCTAGAAACATTAAATTTATGAGTGCGTTAGGGGGGAGGGAAAAATGAGAAGAAGAGTGAACAGTAGAATCATCAGCGTAAGAACAAATAGAATTAGAAGGAAGAGAGTAGATGAAACAGAACCCTGTGGAACACCACTATTGGTAAAGAAAAAGCGAGAGATCGATCCCTCGACAACAACTGCCATGGATCGGTTCTCAGGGAAGCTAGAAATGAGAGAACTGAGTGGAGGAGAGAAACCAAACCATACGGAGGAAGTTTACTCGTAGAAAGCAAAGACTTGTGCCCCGTCAAATGCCTTGGAGATGTCAAGTGCCAAGACAAAGGTTTTCCCATAATCCCTAAGAAATTTATTATTCCTTCAGTCTTAATCGACTCCAGTTCTTATGGGCTCCAGTCCTAATAACTATCATAAGTTAGAGTATTTGAGATTGGAGTTTATTAGGTTAGGTTAGGTTACGTTAGGGCCTAATACGACTGGGTTCAAATGAGATGCGATATTTGTATAGCAGTTTACGTTTTCATCGCTACTGATCGCTAGCTCGATTTACACTTTGTTCAACCATTCAAGTCACCAACATCAAAGGGACGTATTATCATGCCGAGGAGTAGTGCACCTCACACACATATAAATGGTTCATAATCACCTATCAACCATGGCAGTTTATTTCAAGCCATAGGCTTCAAACATCTCAATGCAGACGTGTTTTTTGTAATGAGAAAAGATGCGCGAATCTGTTTATTTTGATGGCTCGGTAAGTGCTGATTGACTGCAACAGGTCACATGAATAAACAAATTAGGCTGCTGGGTAATGCAATTCCGGTCTGGTCTCGTATGTAATAAATAAACACGCATGCACTGCTGCTGCTGCTGCTGCTGCTGCTCGGAATCGAGTATGACGATCATCCAGCGATGGTAAAATGATATCCGTTATTAAAGATATCATCTTCGTCCGTGAGCTCTGAGATGACTAGAGAGGCCGATACGGGATCGGCAAGGCCATCCACAGTTGTGGCACTTGTGGAGGGCTACATCTGGTGCAGGAGGGGTGGCGGTAGCGTCTTTCGGGCGCTGGCGCTTGGTTGCCTCAGTATGCAGTCGGATTAACTCGAAAATATTGACACCTCGTGTGGTGCTCTTCCAAGTGTTATGGAGTGGAGTGATCGTTTCTTGGGTGAGGAGGTCGATTTGGCAATTTTTCAGGTTTGTCTTAGGACTGTCTTTATATCTTTTCCGTTGCCAGTATGCGTTACATTTACCATTCGTTATGTGACCGTAAAGTAGCTGATTTGGCAGTCTACTGTCGTCCATGCTGGTAACATGGCCAGTTCAGCATAGTTGTTCATGGATAATATGAACCTCAATGCTTCTACAGTTAGTGTCAGTGAGAATAGTGGCAATTGTCCTCTTGCCTTCCCAGTGAACTCGGAGAATAGAATGTACAGTAGACTACTTTGGTGAAAAATTTCAAGAGTCTTGAGGTGCCTCCTATATGTGACCCATGTCTCGCTGCCATACAGCAGGGTGGGGAGGACCACTGGTCAATATACATGTAGCTTTGTAGATAATTTCAGCTCTCTACAGCTGAAAACACGGGAACGGAACCTACCAAAGGCTTGAGACGCACATCTGATCCAATGTTGAATCTCTTCTTCGATGTCTACAGTGGTGCACAAGTGAAGCTAAGATACTGAAAGTGGGTAACATTATAGAGGGTAGTACCATTAACCTGGATGGATGGTGGAGGCATAGCTGAACCAGGAGCAGGCTGGAAGAGAATCTAATCCTTAAGTGCATTCACCTCAAGACCAAGTATGCATACACTTCACCATAGGTGTTTAGGATCTCCTGTAGGTCACATTCAGTGTGAGCGACGAGGGTGAGGTCGTCTGCATACTGAAGTTTAGTGATGGAAGCGGCCGACACCATTGTTCCTGCCTGGAGTCATCTTATGTTAAAAAGTCCCTTCAGCCGGTACTGGATGCCCACCCTGCCAGCTAAATTGGCACTGACACGAGTAAGGAAGGCAGCCAAGAGATTGGAGAAGAGTGTTGGTGCCAGTACACATCCATGTTTTACATTTGTTTTGATGGGAAAGAACTCAGACTAGGTGCCATTGTACAGGACATTGCCGTTCATTGCCGTCATGGAGTTCTTTCACAATAGCTATGTATTTAGGTGGGCAGCATAAACGACTGTTGACCATGTACAAGTCACGACGCTGTTCTCTGCATTTTTCCTATATCTGGCGAGCAGTAAAGATCATGTCAGTGGTGCTTTATGATAGTCTAATTTTCTAAAGCTACATTGTGATTCTTGGAGGAAGCTGTCCACCTTAGGAAGAAAAATCTGTTGAAGAGCACTCCAGCGATAATCTACTACTGCTTTGCTGTCACTTGGAAACGAGTATGACGATCATCCAGCTGTGAGACAATGATATGAGTTATTAAGAATTTCACCTATGTTGGGGAGTTCTGAGGTGACTAAAGAGGCCGATACAGGACCGACAGTGCCGTTCACATATGTTGCATATGTGGATGGCTACATCTAGTGTGGAAGGGGCGGCGACAGCGTCTTTCCGGCGTTGGCGCTTGTCTGCCTCGGTTTGCAGTCGGGCTAATTCGAAATTATTGACACCTTCTTGCATGGTGCTCCTCCAAGCGTTATGGTGTGGAGTAATCGTCTCCCAAATGCGAAGGTCGATTTGGCACTTTTCAGGTTTGTCTTGAGACTATCCTTATACCTTTTTTGTTGCCCGCCAGCGTCATGTTTACTATTCGTTAGGTGACTATAAAGTAGCTGCTTTGACAGTCTACTGTAGTCCATGAAGGTAACATGGCCAGTCCAACGAAGTTATTCATAGATAATGGTAGCCTCTGTGCTCCTACAGTTGGTGTCAGTGAGAATACTGGCATTTGTTCTCTTGTTTTCCAAGCGAACTCGGAGGATGAAGTGTAGAATATGTTGGTGAAAGTTTTCAAGTGCCTTGAGGTGCCTCCTGTATGTGACCTATGTCTCGCTGACATATAGCAAGGTGGGAAGGACCACTGATCGATATACTTGTAACTTTATAGATAATTTCTGCTCACTACAGCTGAAAACACGGGTATGGAGTCTGCCAAAGGCTTGAGATGCACATCTGATCCAATGTCGAATCTCTTCATCGATGTCCGCGGTGGTGGATTGGTGGAGCCGAGATAATGAAAGTGGGTAACATTAGAGAGGGTAGTACCGTTGAGCTGGATGGATGGTGGAGTTGTGGCTGAACCAAGGGCAGGCTGAAAGAGAATCTGAGTCTTACTTTCATTCACCTCAATGCCGAAGTGTGCATACACATCTGCATAGATGTTCAGGATGTCCTGTAGGTCGCGTTCAGTGTGAGCGACAAGGGTGAGGTCGTGTGCATACTGAAGTTCAGTGATGGAGCTGCCAACACCTTTGTTCCTGCCTGAAATCATCTTATGTTGAAAAGATCCTTCATTCGGTACTCAATGTCCACTCTGTTGGCTAAATTGGCACAGGCACGAGTAAGGAAGGCAACCAAGAAAATGGAAAAAGAGTTGGTGCCAGTACACACCCTTGTTTTAACCCTGTTTGGATGGAAAAGAACTCAAATTGGGTGCCATTGTGAAGGACACTGCCATTCATGCCAACGTGGAGTTGCCTAACGAGAGTTGCCTCACGATGGCGATGAATTTTGGTGGGCAGCCAAAACGATTGAGGGTCCGCCAGAGGGTTTCTGTGTTGACCGAGCCGAAAGCCGTAGTTATGTCTATGAAGGCCATGTGCAGGTCTCGATGCTGTTCTCTGCACTTTTCTTGTATCTGACGGGCAGCAAAGATCATGTCAGTGGTGCCACGTGATGGTCTAAAGTCACATTGAGACTCTGGGAGGAAGTTTTCCGCCTCAGGAAGAAGTCTGTTTAGGAGGATTCGGGCGATAATCATGCTAGCTATGGACAGCAGCGAGATCCCGCGGTAGTTGCCACCGTCTGGCCGGTCTCCCTTGTTCTTATAAATATTGACGATGGAAGTGTCTTTAAGAGCTTGGGGGATTTCCTCCTTTTCCCATATATTCTCCAGGAGAGAGTGGAGATGGCTGGTAAGCAGAGGTCTTCCTTCTTATACACCTCGGCTGAGATTCCATCAGGCCCTGAGGCTTTGTTATTTTTCATCTGTTTGGTGGCCGAGATGGATCAACTCTGGATGCTGAGAGACCTGCTGGGTAGTCAGGACATCCACATCGGTGTTTTGGCAGCGAATGGTAGTGCTCTTTCCAGTGCTGATGGATGCCTTCTTCCTCTTTTATTAATGGAGTTACCATCAGATGAGCGTAGGAGGGACTGTGCCATGAGTGATTGGCCCATAAAATGTTTTAGTGGATTTGAAAAATTCGCGCATCTTGTGTTGATATGCAAATTTTTGCGTCCCACATGCTTTATTTTTAAACCAGTCGTTCTTTAGTTTGTGAAGTTCGCGCTAGGCCTCCGCATTCTTCTTGTGGAAGGTATCAGGTTTTGTTCAAGACTGAGGGTTGTTCTGCCAGTCACATAAAGCAGCACGTTTATCATCGACGAATAAATTGATTTCCGGGTCATTTTCATCAAAGCAGTCCTGTCGTATTCTTTAGATCTGGCCAAGGGTCTCTCTGTAGGTTTTTGTCACGATAGTGTCGAAAATACCCCATTCGGCACTGGGATTTGGGTTGTTTGTTGTCGGGTTGATTATCAGCCCATATTAGAGCTGCTCTCTGAAAGCATTGTGCTACTACTGGATCCTCCAGAAGCTTAGTGTTAAAACCTCTTCTGGAGGCTTGTTGCCTTCGCCGTTTTGGGGCAACGTGAAGTGAGAGCTTAGCACTGACGAGCTGATGATCAGTGCCTCAGTGGTCTGAGCCACTCATTGCTCGTGGGTATTGCCACGAATCCTTGAACTTGTTGACCTGCCTAAACTAGGTTTTGGTTATAGTGAGGTTATGTGTATCACACTTGGTGAGGAGGAGTAGTCCGTTGGGATTGCACTTGCCTAGTCCATTCCTCCCTATGCTTCCCTGCCAAATGTCAGCATCTCTGCCAACTCTCGCCTTGAAGTCACCAAGGAGCACAACCTTATCTTCTCTGGGGATAGAGGTTAGCAGTCTGTCAAGGTCGGCATAAAAGGCCTCCTTGATGTCATCCTCTGTATCCAGTGTTGGGGCGTAAGCACTGATGAAAAAGGCATGACGTAATTGATTCAGTGGGTCTCTGAGCGTCATTAGGCGCTCGTTGATCCCAACAGGCATTTCAGTTAGCCTGTGTAGGATGCGTTGGTGGATGGCAAAGCCAACTCTATAAATGCAGTTTCTTTCTGCAGCAGGGTTACCCTTCCAGAAGAACCTATAGCCAGGCTCCCGTTCTGTGAGTCGGCCCTCGTCTGGGAGCCAGGACTCACTTATGGCTGCTATGTCGATGTTATACCTAGCCAGCTCTTCTGCAACAAGGGCGGTTCTTTCTCCATGACGCTCATTTGTGCCAGTATCCACAAGGGTCCTGACATTTTATGCAGCGACCATAAGAGGTTGTATAGTTTGTTTTTGTTTTGATTTGAGTTTATAATTGTGTTTTCGACCGCATCAGGATGACCTTACTGGGTGCGGTTGCCCAGTTAGGTTGGTTCTTTAGGAATGCTATGTGTCGGGCACCTTTTCTAGCCCACCCCATGTGGAGTGAGCAGAGTGGCTCCTCGAAATGGCTGCTCTGTCGCACAGACAGTACCGGATTTCCCTGCTGCCTAGATCCCAGTATATAAACGACCATCTTATCTGTGCCGCCCATGTACAGAGTTGTGACTAGAGACTCCCGGTGGTCATATCTGCCTGTCCCCATCGCCACTAGTCCGTCGCCATAGGACTTTTGGGGGTATAGGGGTTTTGATGATGGTGAGAAGTATGATGAGCTGGATGATGGCTGTGTGTGAGTTTATTTATGTGGTGAGGCAGGAGAACAGGCTGCAGCCACACATCTTGGCTCTCTCCTTTCTTGATGCAGTGGTGCAGGAAGCCGCAACGACTGGGGAGAGGGAGAGTTGCAATGGATTGCCGATAGCCCAGTTTGTTGGTGTTTGCCTTTGTAGTCTGTCCATCGTACATTGCCTTCATCCGCCGGTCTAGTCGTTGTGTTCCCAAGTTGATCACTTCTTCCGCCTATTCTGCCATTGGAGTCTTACTGGAGCTCTCTAAGCATGTTTATCTGATGCGGGGCTCCACCGCAGATTTTTCGTTCGGGGTTTACACGCGTAGCCTTATACCTACCAAGGTTAATCCGTAAGGCATGTGGACACGCCCTGGCGCCTACGAACCACTGCCCCAGTGGTTGGTAGGTGCCAGGTCGTGTCCACATGCCAGTGAGCCTATGCGCCTTCCCTTTGGGGCCCACTACTGCTCCGAGATCCCCTGCTGGTCAAGCCTGCGCCCACGAGACACCCAGTTACCGTGTGTTGACACGAGGAGGCACAGCGGAAGTGTTGATGGTGAAGAGGCTGTGTACTGGTAGGGGAAGACTTACGCAAGGCTGCTTCCCTTTTCATCACGAGGGCTAGCCAGCGGCGGTAGCTGAAAGAAGCAAGCAGTGCCTGCACCTTAACACTAACATAATGCTGTCACACTAGACGCCTTACACCACCCTGTACACACACACACACACACACACACACACACACACACACAAAATCCTTCGCTCTTCCTTGTCACAGTACAGGAAAATGCCCGAATAATATAAAATATCAGAGATAACACTTGTGTCAGTATCAAGGCCTAGCTGTACAGTTGTGGATAAAATTCCCTGGACACTTGGCAGCATCTGGCACGTGAGTACTTGAGGATCGTTAAGTGAGGGAGATTGGAATTTTAATGTATTTCCTCAGGGGTGTCTTTGTATTAAGGAGTGGTATTTTTTTTTTTACTTTTTACTTTGTAAAAACTAATCACATATACGACCCAAAAGTAGATGCCAGATATTGCCAAGTGTTCAGTGATTTTTATCCTCGAATATACGCGTGGAATGACAGATACAGATGTGATGACAAGTTACAGTTGTTTCCTGGTATTGGCGAGTTACTTACAGTAAACACCGACTTACAGGGTGAGCCATAATTAAGACCACAGGGAGTAATAACGTCTGAGAAGCCTCGTTACATTCACTTATACATTCAAAATTTTTGCCATTATTTTCAATCTATTTTTTGTCTGGTTATCCATTACGCTTTGGTGTGAAGTATCTTTTGTAATTTGTAAAGCTTGAAGGGCGAATTACTCGAGCTTGTTGTCTCCTTACTACTGATAGTCCACGATGAAGTTAAGATTAAGTTCCCGGCCCATGGAGATAGGCAGGTGCATGTAACTTTTAGCTTTGTGTGGTACATTTGGTGGTGGCTCCCTCGCCTGTCATGTCATCTGTGTGTGTTCGAATCCTGCAGGTGTTAGTAGTGTTCTCTCTGCAGGTTGGTGATGGAAGTATGTGACGGGAGCTGCTAACAAAAGGCAACACAGAACAATACAAGATACTGATAACATAACAAGATAGGGAAGTAATGTGATCGGGTGTCAGGAAAGTACTGCTGGTTGTCAGAGAAAATGGAACCTTCACTATGAAAAAAAAAAAACAATGTCGCCTTGCGCATAGCGTTTTCCTCCTTCCACACGCCGCAATTACGGACACTAACACCAGGCGACCATGCCTCCAGTGGCGTTCATTTGTAATAAACACGGAATTGTCCTGTGATGGCGGGCAGGGCAGGGCAGGGCAGGGCAGGGCAGGGCAGGGGACAGTAGAGCAAGATGGAGAAGAGTAGAGGAAGGCAGGGGAGAGTAGAGTAAGGCAGGATTGGGCAGAGATGAGTAAGGAAGGGCAGGGTTGAATACATGAGTCCGAGTACGAGTGTTGATTACTATTACGATTAAAATTTTCAATTTTATTTTTTCTTGTTTACGATTAGTATTACGTAACTCAGGTATGAATATTTTTATTTATGATTTTGATTACTATGATTTCTCTTTATTTGATTACGATTATAATATCCGTAAATTACAATTTCATTCGTGATTACAGCTACAAGAAATTAGGAAACATTTGATTTTATAGAATCTAAATAATAAGAATCAACTAAAAACTCAGCTTGAAGTGGGTATATCAAAATGGTTGAGAATAGGTGGAGCCAAGGTTTACTAGCAGCGAGTAGCACAAAAATATCCAACAACACTCTAATATCCTTCAGTACTGATAATGTGCCTCCAAACTCGGCCATGAAGGACCTCGTATTGGTGGTGGAGAAGCAACTCAGACCATATTATATGGTTACGGATTACTTTACATTCGCATGACACCAATTTGACTTGACAGACTATTCAAAGTGGCGGGAAAATTTAATTGTCCATTGACTTGTAAAGTCCTGCAATCCTGTAAGTAAATTGAATATTATGTGTAATTCACTTGCAATCCCTTTCTAATTCTAATCACCGATCAAGACGATTTTTTGAGTGATTTACCATTACAACTATAGAAGAAGCTACACTACGATTACATAGAAATAAATTATTTTGATTACTATTACGATTATGAATACGTCGTAACCATAATCAGTACGATTAGGCCTACAAGATTATGATTCTAATATGCCCTGCAGATACAGGGCAGGATAGAGCAGTGCTGAGGAGAACATGGCAGGTTAGGGCAAAGCTGAAGAGGGGAGGGTAGGCCAAGACTGAGGAGGGCAGGGCAGGGTAGGACAGGGCTGAAGAGAGCAGGGTAGCTCAAGATTGAGGAGGACTGGGCAGGGTAGGGCAGCGCTGAAGAGGGAAGGGTAGGGCAAGACTGAGGAAGACAGAACAGGATAGGGCAGGGCTAAGGAGGGCCGAGTAAGGATTGAATATAGCAGGGCAGGGGGCGAGGTGAACGGGTACGCCACATGCACTTTACTCCCTGGTCACGACAGATACTGACCTGCTGATAGACAGACTCTCGTCGCTGAGAACAACTGAAACAGTCATTCCCTCTTGTCTTGACCGCGTTCACAGCCTAAATTACGAGGATTGAAGAGTTCATTTGTGGATTTGAGGATAATTTTAGGTATTTGAAGCATGATTTTATGGATTTTGATTAAAAGTTAGAAGGATTGAAGCCTTTATTTAGGATTATAAATCATCGAAGCCTTCATTTGGGGACTTAATGGAGAGATTTTGAGATAAAGCTTTGTTTTGATTTATATTGTATGGTTTTAAGGATTTATAGAATAAGGTCATGGAATTTAAGGCATAAGTCTAGGGGTAAGAGGCATAGTTTTAATGATCTGAAGCATGATCTTCAATATTCGAAGCATTAACGAGTGGGATCGAAGCCTTCAATTAAGGGTTTTAAATATATTTTAAGGATTTAAGATGTTTTGAAATTTAGGATTGATGTTAACGACTAAAGGTAATTTTTGGATTTCCAGACAATTATAAGCCTAAGATATATTTATGGACTATAAGGTTGGAGAAACAGACAGACAGACAGACAGACAGACAGACAGACAGAATAAACTAAACCAAATCAATAAACGAACAACATGATCAAGGGAAACACTGATAAATAACACCGCTGATTACACGAGATGGAAGAGATGAGTGGAGACAAGGGGATATGAGATAAAGAATGAGATGGGAAGCAGTAAAGGATAATGGTAGGGTGGAAGAGAAGATGATGATGATAAGAGACAGAGGAGGAAAGTTGATAATAATGAAGTGGTGAATTTGGTGAGTGAATTTTAACTTAACCTTGGGTGATTGTGTGATTTAGTAAAGGAGAATAAAGACATGTGTAACATAAAGAGGGAGAAAAGAAATGGATAGTAAGGATATAGTGATGATTTTGAAGGAGAAATGAGGTTTTGACAATAATTAAGGAGGTAGGGCACAGAAGAAGGATAAGTGGAAGAACAAGAGGTGATGATTAAGGGAAGTGGAGTAAGATGATGATAAATGTAGGAAGAGGGGAGATAAGAATGAAGATCTATGAGGATGGAGAGAATCTTGAAGGAATTGTAAGGGCAGGTCAAGGAGGTGAGGGTGATGGAGGTGAGGGAAGGCCAGAATCACGTGAGGGGTGAGGGAGGTGAGGAAGAATTAGAACTACGCGAGGGGTGAGGGAGATGAGGGACAGCTAGGACCATGTGAGGGGTGAGGGAGGTGAGGGCGGCAGCAGAGGAGAGGTAGTGAGGTACGGCAGGCAGGCAGAGAGGAGAGAGAGGGAGGACTGGTGAAGGCAGAGGCGCATTTCCCCACAGTCTGTATCCCGGTGAGCATGTCAGCGCACAGCGGCTCACACCACCCTAACTAGCTCCTCCACCACTGCTCCTGCTGCTGCTTCTGCTGTTCCTACCGTTGGTAGACTCCTCCGCCAGTGCCATCCTGGAGCTTTACTCCCGTGTAAACAGAGTGTGACCGGCCCTCCACCTCCTCCGTCTCCTCCGCTGCTTCCTCCTCCTCGCACCCACGTGTGTGTGTGTACGTGTTGGGGGGACCCGCTACACCCAGGACACCCAAAAGGTTGTTTACAATATTATTGGTAGTGACAGTGATCCAAGACATTGTTTATCTACGTGAAAAAAAGAGTTATGGTGTCAAAAGTTTTTATACGGTGAATGAGTAGTGTAAGCGAGTAGTGTTCCCGCTCGCCAGCCTGTGGATTGTGGGTGTTATCTGTGCAGTGATAAGCCGTCTCTACCTCTCTCACTAACCAGGTAAGTCCGGACTCTCATCACACACACTCTCACTCTTTACCGTTTTCTTAACGTTTTTGTCCTATCACATTTTTAATCTTAAATGCCACGATTTCTAAAGATTTTTTCATACGTATTATTTCACTAATTGCATGTTTAAACTAGTCTTGAGTGTCACGTGTACAATGTTTACACTAATTATATGTAATGAAAGCAGAAGTCTGAGTTTACTTCGTCCTGTTATTGAACCAGAGTCGTGTATATATAAGCCAGATAGAAACATTTACTATGTTTCTTTGAATGTTTTCTTTGTTTATGGTGTTAGGACAACCAGCTGCTCATGTCTTTTAGGACAATCACCTCATGTTGGGTCCTAGGAAAATCGCGACTCTCAGGGCAGTCAGTTGATGGTGATTGCTAGGGTAGTTGTGGTTTACAGGATAATCAGATGGTGGTAGTTCCGAGGACAGTCAAAGTTATAAGGGAAATTATCTGATCATACCTCAGGACAATCATCTGATAGCAGTAACGTAGGATAACTTTGGCTCCGAGGACAATACGCTGATCGTGGTTCCAGGACAATCAGCAGACTCAGGATACTCAGGATAATTAGCTGATTGAGATTCCTAGGACAATCAGTGATTATCTTGTCTGCTGTGAAGCAGACAAGATAATCACCTAATATGGGTTGTCAGGACAATCTCTTGACCATGTGTCCTAAGACAATCAGATGATCAGCATTTCTTGGACATCAGTTGATCATTGTTTGCAAAAACATCAGCTGATTAGTTGCTCAAGGAAATCAGCTGATCAGTTCTTCAAAGACATCAGCTGATCAGTTGTTCAAGGACATCAGCTGATCTAAGTGATACATTGGCCTTATTCCCTTATAACCATATTTAAACCTCTATCACAAATTCTACTCACACATGACCTAAGTTGTTCCTCTACATACACATAACATTATCCCATGAAGAAAAAACAAATTATAATGATACAATCGCTCACACACGCATAATTCTGTATATGTGTTCAAGCGACCGTGTACGTGCGCATGACTGAATGGTTGCACTAACACGTGCATTCACCTGACAGAAAATAGTTCGCATACTTATAACCGCTGTATCACGTGTACAGGAGCCACGCACACGGGTATAGAGTTACACACACACACACACACACACACACACACACACACACTCTGTTTGTACTGTATTACCTTATAGACCCGGTGATACATAAAAAAATAATGCACATGCGTAAATTTTCGTCACCTTCTATGCAGCGGCGGTGTACCTGAATGAGAGGCTGGATAAGGACGTGCATTCACCTCCTCCGCACCTAGTGACACACACACACATACACACACACACACACACACACACACACACACACACACAGAATGGAGGCATCAACTGGGGCTGGGGGAGCGGGGATGGGGTGGGGATGGCCTACTGAAAGAGGTAAGCAAGAGAGCAGTCAGCAAATATCCCGTCTCCTCAACAGTCTTTCCCTTCGTTCACATCCTTCTCTTCATTCACTCACCAATATATTTATTCATTCTCCACATCCTGTTTATTCCCCGTTTCATCATCACTTTAATAACATACTTCCCTGTTTCTTTCTTTTCATTGTATTGTATTCTTCATTTTCCTGTTTTATTTTCCTGTCGACATCAAAAGGAATCATTCTCCCTTCCCTTCGCCTTTCGTCTGCTTGTCTTTCTACCTCGTTTCTTGCTTTCTTTTTCCTTTCCTCATGAGATTATCATATCCTTTCCTGTTATGATTTTTTCATTGTGCTTTATTTTTTCGTGGATATTTTTTTATTTTCTTTCATTATCAAGTTATCTTTTCCTTCTCGTCATTCTCTCTCCCCTGTTTTGTCTTGCGATTTCATTCCTCCTTCCTTTGCGTTATATTATACTTATTTTCGTTATTTTCCTTAATTACATCACCTACGTTACCTGTCCATTGCCATTCTCTCACCATTGTCCTGACTTTTTTCTTACTCAATTTCCTCCTTAGAACTCCTGTTTTTCCACCTTTTGTTATTTCCTTTCCTTCTATATTTATTTTTCCCTCATTTCTTCCTCAATTCCCTTACTGTCATTATCACTTCTTCTACTCTTATTGTTTTGATTTTATTCCTTCGCCATTTATGTGTTTATCCTATGGTTTCCCTGTCTTCTTCTCTTAGCTTCTGTTACGTCAATTCTTCCTTCTTTTATTCTTATTCCTTTGTTTCTTATTCTTTATTTATATTCGTTTTTTCCTCTCCTATTTTTTGTTTTATTCTTTTGATTATTCCTTTGGTTCTTTACGTCTATTAAATCTATTTTTTCTTTCCATTATTTTTGTTTCTCAACTGGGATTATTTTTGTTATCTTCTTCTTTATCTGTTTATTCTCTCTCTTGTTCTTCTTATCGTTTAATTTCCATCTTTGTTCATCATCTGCTGTTACTCTTATTGATGTTGTTATTGTTATTAGTAATGTTGTTTTCAGATTGTGGTGATTGTAATTTATTTAAATTGTTTTGGTTGTTATTTTTGTTGTTGTTGTTATTGTTGTTGTTGTTATTATTGTTGTTATTATTATTGTTGTTGTTGTTGTTGTTGTTCCCTTGGCCAGCATACCACAAGGACCACCAAATATAACAATTACTCCTCCTCCTCTTTCTCCTCAAGTTCCTCCTCCTCCCCTATTTCTTCTCTTCCCCTCTTCATTCCTCCCCCTCTTCCTTCTCTCCCCCTTCCTTCTCCTCCCTCTTCATTCTCCTCCCCTCTTCCATCTCCTCCCCTCTTTCTCCTCCCCTCTTCCTCTTCCTCCCCTCTTCCTGTTCCTCCCTTCTCATCTAGTTCCTCCTCCTCTTCCCTCTTCTTCCTCCTCCCCTCTCCTCTTCCTCCCCTCTTCCTCTTCCCTCCCCTTCCTCATCTAGTTCCCTCCCCTCTTCCTCCCTCTTCATTCTCCTCCCCTTCATTCTCCTCCCCTCTTCCTTCTCCTCCCCTCTTCCTTCCTCCCCCCTCTTCCTCTCCACCTCCCTATTCCTCTTCCTCCCTTCCTCATCTTCCTCCTCTAGTTCCTCCTCCCCTCTTCCTTCTCCTCTCCTCATCCTCTCCTCCCCTCTTTCTCTTCCTCCTCTAATTCCTCCCTCCCCTCTTCCTTCTCCTCCCCTATTTCTTCTCTTCCCCCCTTCCTTCTCCCCCTCCCTCTTCTTTCTTCCTCCCTTCCTCATCTTCCTCCTCTAGCTCCTCCTCCCTCTTCCTTCTCCTTCCCTCCTCTTCCCTCCCTCTTCCTCCTCTAGTTCCTCCTCCTCCCTCTTCCTCCTACTGCCCCTCTTCCTCTTCCTCCTCTAGTTCCCCCCTCTTCCCTCTCCTCCGCTTTTCCTCTTCCTCTTCTAGTTCCTCCTCCTCCCCTCTTCTTCTTCCTCCTGCCCCTCTTCCTCTTCCTTACCTCTTCCTCTTGGCCCTCTTCCGCTTCCTCACCGTTCTTCCTCCTGCCCCACTTCCTCCTCCTCCCCCTTTTCCTCCTACCTTCCCCTCTTCCCGCCTCTTCCTCCTCCTCCCTCTCTTCCTCCTTCTTCTCCTATGAGTGAGAAGAATGTATGGGTGTTGTTGAGTCTGGGCTAGGGTGGAGATAAGGGTGTATGAGTGTAAGTGAATGTATGAGTCTGGGCTAGGGTGGAGATAAGGGTGTATGAGTGTAAGTGAATGTATGAGTCTGGGCTAGGGTGGAGATAAGGGTGTATGAGTGTAAGTGAATGTATGAGTCTCGACGAGGGTGGAGATAAGGGTGTACGAGTGTAAGTGAATGTATGAGTATTGGCTAGGGTGTACGAGTGTAGGTGAGTCGTGGCTAGGGTGTATGAGTGTAGGTGAGTCTCGGCTAGGGTGTATGAGTGTAGGTGAGTCGTGGCTAGGGTGTATGAGTGTAGGTGAGTCTCGGCTAGGGTGTATGAGTGTAGGTGAGTCTCTGCTAGGGTGTATGAGTGTAGATGAGTCGTGGCTAGGGTGTATAGTGTAGGTGAGTCTTGGCTAGGGTGTATGAGTGTAGGTGAGTCTCGGCTAGGGGTGTATGAGTGTAGGTGAGTCTCGCTAGGGTGTATGAGTGTGGGTGAGTCGTGGCTAGGGTGTGAGTGTGGGTGAGTCTCGGCTAGGGTGTATGAGTGTAGGTGGTCTCAGCACAGGGTGTATGAGTGTGGGTGAGTATCAGCTGGGTGTATGAGTGTAGGTGAGTCTCGGCTAGGGTGTATGAGTGTGGGTGAGTCTCGCTGGGGTGTATGAGTGTAGGTGAGTGTTGGCTAGGGTGCAGAGTGTGGGGTGAGTCTCTCTGCTAGGGGTGTATGAGTGTAGGTGAGTCTCTGCTAGGGTGTATGAGTGTGGGTTGAGGTCCTTGGCTGGAGTTGTATGAGTGTAGGTGAGTCTCGGCTGGGGTGTATGGGGTGTAGGTGAGTCTCTGCTAGGGTGTATATGTGGGCAAATTGAGTCGTGTGGCTAGGGTGTATGGAGTGTGGGTGAGTCTCTGCTAGGGTGTATGAGTGTAGGTGAGTCTCGGCTGGGGTGTGTGAGTGTGGTGAGTCTCGGCTGGGGTGTATGAGAGTGTGGGTGAGTCTCTGCTAGGGTGTATGAGTGTGGGTGAGTATTGGCTAGGGTGTACGAGTGTAGGTGAGTATCGGCTAGGGTGTACGAGTGTAGGTGAGTATCGGCTAGGGTGTATGAGTGTAGGTGAGTCTCTGCTAGGGTGTATGAGTGTAGGTGAGTCTCGGCTAGGGTGTATGAGTGTAGGTGAGTCTCTGCTAGGGTGTATGAGTGTAGGTGAGTCTTGGCTAGGGTGTATGAGTGTAGGTGAGTCGTGGCTAAGGTGTATGAGTGTAGGCTGAGTCTTGGCTAGGGTGTATGAGGCAGGGTGAGGCCTCGGCTAGGTGTATGAGTGTAGGTGAGTCTCTGCTAGGGTGTATGAGTGTAGGTGAAGTCGTGGCTAGTGTATGAGTGTAGGTGAGTCTCTGCTAGGGTGTATGAGTGTAGGTGAGTCTCGCTAGGGTGTATGAGTGTAGTGCAGCCCCGGCTAGTGTAAGGAGTGTAGGTGAGTCTCTGCTAGGTGTAAGGAGTGTAGGTGAGTCTCGGCTAGGGTGTATGAGTGTAGGTGAGTCTCGGCTAGTGTATGAGTGTAGGTGAGTCTCGGCTAGGTGTATGAGTGTAGGTGAGTCTCTGCTAGGTGTATGAGTGTAGGTGAGTCTCGGCTAGGTGTATGAGTGTAGGTGAGTCTCTGCTAGGTGTATGAGTGTAGGTGAGTCTTGGCTAGGTGTATGAGGTAGGTGAGTCGGCTAGGGGTATATATGAGTGTAGGTGAGTCTTGGCTAGGTGTAAGGAGCGTAGGTGAGTCTCGGCTAAGGTGTGGCTGAGAGTGTAGGCTGAGTCTTGGCTAGGTGTATGAGTGTAGGTGAGTCTTGCCAGGGTGTATGAGTGTAGGTTGAGTCTCGGCTAGGGTGTAAGGAGAGTGTAGGTGAGTCTCGGCTAAGG
The DNA here is from genome assembly GCF_018991925.1 of Homarus americanus. Lineage (NCBI taxonomy): Eukaryota > Metazoa > Arthropoda > Malacostraca > Decapoda > Nephropidae > Homarus > Homarus americanus. The sequence goes on from NW_024741189.1 coordinate 5,623,456, forward strand.
TGTATGAGTGTAGGTGAGTCTCGGCTAAGGTGCATGAGTGTAGGTGAGTCCTGGCTAGGGTGTATGAGTGTAGGTGAGTCTCGGCCAGGGGTGTATGAGTGTAGGTGAGTCTCGGCTAAGGTGTAAGGAGTGTAGGTGAGTCTCGCTAGGGTGGTATGAGAGTGTAGGTGAGTCTCGGCTGTGTGTATGAGTGTAGGTGAGTCTCGGCTAGGTGTATGAGAGTGTAGGTGAGTCGGCTAGGGTGTATGAGTGTAGGTGAGTCTTGGCTAGGTGTATGAGTGTAGGTTAGTCTCAAAGCTAGGGTGTATGAGTGTAGGTGAGTCTCTGCTAGGGTGTGTATGAGTGTAGGTGAGTCGTGGCCATAGGTGTATGAGTGTAGGTGAGTCTCGGCTAGGGTGTATGAGTGTAGGTGAGTCTCGGCTAGGGTGTATGAGTGTAGGTGAGTCTCGGCTAGGTGTAGATGAGCAAATATTTAGAAACGGAGGATTCATAGGCAGCACTATACAGCGGCAGACAACACTCTAGCCCCAATAGACAATATTCTTAGAGCCAGCAGACAATACCAGCGCCAGCAGACAATACTGGAGCCAGCATACAATATTAGGAGCAGCAGACAATACTGGAGCTAGCAGACAATACTGGAGCTAGCAGACAATACTGGAGCCAGCATACAATACTGAGCCAGCAAACAATACCAGAGCCAGCATATCAATACTCAGAGCTGAAGCAGACAATACTGAGCCAGCAAACAATACCAGAGCCAGCAGACAATACCAGAGCTAGCAGACACACTGAGCCAGCATACAATACTGAGCCAGCAAACAATACCAGAGCCAGCAGACAATACCAGAGCCAGCAGACAATACCAGAGCCAGCAGCAGACAATACCAGGAAACCAGCAGACAATATCAACCAGCAGATAATACCAGAGCCAGCAGACAATACCTAGAGCCAGCAGACAATACTAGAGCCAGCAGACAATACCAGAGCCAGCAGACAATAACAGAGCCAGGAGACAATACCAGATCCAGCAGACAATACCAGAGCCAACAGACAATACCTGAAACAGCAAACAATACCAGAGACAGCAGACAATACCAGAGCCAGCAGCCAATACCAGATCCAGCACACAATACCAGAACCAGCAGACAATACCAAAGCCAGCAGAAAATACTAGAGTCAGGAGACAATACAGGAGTCAACAGACAATACTAGAGCCAGCAGACAATACTAGAGCCAGCAGACAAAACCAGGGCCAGAACACAATACTAGAGCCAGCACACAATACTGGAGTCAGCAGTCAATACTAGAGCCAGCAGACAATACCAGAGCCGGCAGACAGGAATATTAAATAGCACACAAGACTATTCATACCAGACAGACCAAGCCAGAACAGACAAGAATCTAGAGGCAGCAGACTTGGGTGTAGAGCAGCAGACGAGGGCTATTGAGGGCAGGCGTGGGTCACCAACCCCTGGCCCGTGGTGTACCAGGATAGCCTACACCCTCGCTACACCCTGCCCGTTCCCACACTCTCCCCGGCAAGGCGTGTGGCCGGCTGGGTGTAGGCATATGTGTGTGTGTGTGTGTGTGTGTGTGTGTGTGTGTGTGTGTGTGTGTGTGTGTGTGAGAGTGATAACTACGTAATTTCTCACACTGCACTTTAGTCATTATATATAAAAATATCATTAACTCAAACACTATTATTGAAAATAGTAATCGTAATATTTATTTATACTCATCACTATTATCATCACTCCTGTAGTGTATTTTTTATCTAAATTGATGAAACAAAAGAGATATGAAAAAACAATTGCTGATTAAGTAAATATTTAATTATTACGAGTGAATGCGACAGGAGGATACACAGGTCAAGAAGGGGCAAGATAGTGATAAACTCAGACCTCCGAGTATAATCACTGGTGCTACACTGACCTATACTGCTTTACACTGGCCTCCACTAACTCTACACTGGCCTACACTTCTCTACACTGGCCTCCGCTGCTCTACACTGGCTTCCACTGCTTTACACTGGCCTACACTGCTCTACATTGGCCTACACTGCTCTACATTGGCCTACACTGCTCTACGCTGGCCTACACTGCTCTACGCTGTCCTACACTGCTCTACGCTGGCCTACACTGCTCTACACTGGCCTACACTGTTCTACACTGGCCTCCGCTGCTCTACACTGGCCTCCACTGCTCTACATTGGCTTCTGCCGCTCTACGATGGCCTACATGGCCTACACTGCTCTACATTGGCCTACACTGCTCTACATTGGCCTACACTGCTGTACACTGGCCTACACTGCTGTACACTGGCCTACACTGCTGTACACTGGCCTACACTGCTCTACATTGGCCTACACTGCTCTACGCTGGCCTACACTGTTCTACGCTGGCCTACACTGCTCTACGCTGGCCTACACTGCTCTACGCTAGCTTACACTAGCTACACTTAGGTACACTGTCACTATACGCACGCTCGCCATCACTCCACTTGCTATCGTAACTAATTCATTAAGACCATGTTATTGGTTTATTAAATTCGTTTATATATGGTTCGTTGTGGCTACTAAGTGCTGTGAAGATTCCTGAGTCGTGCATCTTGCCTTGAGCTACTGATACTTTCATCTGGAGAACATGTCTAGAAAACTCACATGGAGAACAAATCAAAGCAACCTTTCTGGAGAATATATATAAAGAACACACCTGAAGAAAACACCTGAAGAACATAGATGAACACCATATTACAAGACATATCGTGTCACCTGTCTAACCTAACCTAATCTAACCTCACCTCTCCTCACCTCACCTCACCTCACATCACCTCACCTTACCCAATCACATCCTAACGTAACCGAATCCAACCTAACTCAACCCAACCAAACCAAACCCAACCCAGTCCTCTCCAACCCAATTCAACTTAACCTGAGCTAACCTAACCACTCGAAATTGGGTGCTACTACAGTATGCGGTCTACCGAGCTGGAGTTGTGTCTGCTGGGATAATTACACCTGTAGCGTCTATTTAATCAACTTATTCTAACCAAACCTAACCTAACCTAACCTGATATATCTTAACTTAACCTAACTTAACCTAACCGTACCTATTTTAACCTAATGGATGCTACAGTGTAAATATCCAGCTCGGTAGACCGCATACTATAGAAAAACCCGAAACTGTATGTTGTATTACCCATATGTCTCTGCTTCAATACTTAACATAAGAATGGAGGAAACTGCACCGGATGTATTGACCCATACTGGGCAGTCCCATTTACACCCAACTCCCATCGCTCATATATCCATTTAACTTACAGTATATTTGAAGCTATCCAGCGTGTTCGAGTTAATGATGATGTTTGGTAACTTGTTCCATTCATCCTCTACCCTATCTCGCGCCTAAATCTAAATGTGTCTAATTTAAAACCATTGTCACGAGTTCGCTCCTGGTTGGATAGTTTGAGTACCTTTGTAATGTCCCCTTTTTTAACCCTTTCTTTCATTTATACACCTCGATCATATCGCCCATCACTTTACGTCTCTCGAGGGAGTGCAAATTAAGATGAGTTAACGTGTCTCTGTACTCAAGGTTCCTAATGACCAGGATTAGTCTTGTCATTCTCCTCTGAATTAATTCTAGGGATTCCATATCCATTCTCTAGTACGGTGACCAAAACTGAACCGCATACTCCAAGTGAGGTCTCGCAAGCGCAAGATATAGTTTTAGGATAACCTCCCTAGTCTTGTAACTAACGTTGTTGATTTGGTTTAAGATTTCTACTTATCATTACTCCTAAATCTTTCTCACAGTCGGATTTCTCTACAACAACGTTGTTCATCTGATATCTGGTTTCTATGTTTGCATCTCCTACACTGAAGTACTTTCCATTTGTCCACATTAAATTTCATCTGCCATTTTTCAGACCTTGTGAAAACTTTGTTTAGATCTTCCTGTAGTTTTGCGGAGTCCTTGTCAGATTTAATTACACGCCCTATTTTAGTGTCGTCAGCAAATTTACTTATGTTGCTGTCTACGCCTATATGTATGTCGTTTATGTATATAGTATATAGTAATTGTCCAAGTACTGAGCCTTGGGGTACTCCACTAGTTACGTTACCCCAATCGGATTTAGTGCTTTTAATGCTTACTCACTCTTTCCTGTCCTATAACTACGCTCTAATCCGTTTTAGAATATCTCCTCCAATTCCATTAGCCTCCACTTATCGTATTAGTCTTTCGTGGGGGACTCTGTCGAAGGCTTTGCAAAAGTCGAGGTAAACCACATCATAATCGTGTCCGTTATCCACTGATTCGAAAACCGCTGAAAGTTTTTTTAATTGCTTAGTCAGACGTGAATGCCCACTTGTGAAGCCATGTTGGGAGTCATTGATCAACTTGTGATTCTCCGGGTGATTTCGAATCGTATTTGAAATTATTGCTTCCAGCAATTTGCCTACAGTTGACGTTAGAGGAAAGTGATCTATCTCCTTTCTTGAAAATCGGTATGACATTCGCTATCCTCCAGGATTCTAGTGCTACACCCGTTTTTAATGACATGTTAAACAAATTTGCTAAGGGCATACTAAGCTCTTCTTTAGATTCCTTTAATATTCTGGCAAATATCTCATCTGGCCCTGGTGACTTATGAGGCTTTAGTTTGTCTATTTGTTTATTAACATCGTCACAAGTCATTACTATCTCGCTTAATCTATTTTTTTTCACTATCTCCGTATAGAGTCTGTGCCTTGGGTTAAAGCTTACATATAAATGAACAACGATGTTATAGAGAATTCCGACTGTGAGAAAGATTTAGGAGTAATGATAAGTAGGAATCTTAAACAAGTAAACAATGTGTATTTTCTCGAAACAAGTCTAACAAAGTACTTGGGTTCATACAAAGGAGTGTGAGTTGCAAGACTATCGAGGTCATCCTAAAACTATATCTTGTGCTTGTGAGACCTCACTTGGATTATCCAGTTCAATTCTGGTCACCGTACTACAGAATGGATATAGAATCCCGAGAAAGAATTCAAAGGAGAATGGCAAGATTAAATCCCAGCGCACTAGGAACCTTGAGTACAGAGACAGGTTAAAGCATCTTAATTTGCACTCCCTCGAGAGATGTAGAGTGAGAGGTGATATGATCGAGGTGAATAAATGGAGGTAAGGGCTAAACAAATGGAACATTACAAAGGTACTCAAACTATCCAACCAGGAACGAACTCGTAACAATGGTTTTAAATTAGACAAATTTAGATTTAGGCGCGAAATAGGTAAACATTGGTTTGGAAATAGAGTAGTGGATGAGTGGAATAAGTTACCAAACATCATCATTAACTCTAATAAGCTGGATAGCTTCAAACATAGGTTGGATGGATATATGAACGACAGGGGTTGGGTGTAAATGGGACTGTCCAGTATGGGCCAATAGGCCCGTTGCAGTTTCCTCCATTCTTATGTTCTTATGTGTGTGTGTGTGTGCGTGTGTGTGACCTCACCTGGGAGACGATTACCCCACACCGTAACGCTTGGAGGATCACCACGCAAGAAGGTGTCAATACTTTCCAGTTAGCCCGACTGCAAAACGAGGCAGACAAGCGCCAACGCCGGAAAGACGCTGCCGCCGACCCTCCCGCACTAGATGTAGCCCCCCACATGTGCAACTTCTGTGATCGACCCTTTCGGTCCCGTATCGGTCTCTTTAGTCACCTCAGAAGTCACCAACCTAAGTGACATCCCTAATACCTCATATCATTGTATCATAGCTGGATGATCGCCATACTCGACTCCAAGTGACAGCAGAGTAGTAGTAGTAGTAGTAGTAGTAGTAGTAGTAGTGTGTGTGTGGGGGGGGGTTAAATTATTGATAGACAGACAGACACACACACACCAATAATAATAGCAGTTGCAGGTTACATCTGTCAGAATCATCACCACCATCACCATCACCACCACCACCACCATCACCATCAACACCATCACAACAAATAATCAAAGATCACCTCATTCAACACTGAGGATTAACCATGTCTATCTGCACCTGCCCAGAGACGACCTCCGGCTTCACAAGAGGTCATCATGTAGTCACCTGGTCACTGCTGCCGCTGATCAGGTGGACATTTATTCTGTTATCACGACCCCTCACAGAGACAACTTGAGATAAGACAACCTCAGTGGTGTCCTGGCTGGCTGATAACATGTCCTGTGTCCTCGTGCAGTCCACACCACAGCTTTTATCTCGTCCGTACATAGCCATGAAGTGCAACTTGAGAGTGTGTTTATGTAAGCAGTCGTTATCGTGGGAGTATCTTCAGGTATCCTGGGGGTGTCTGAGAACATCCGCGTGTGGATTGAGTTTATTTGTTCCTCTAAGTTATGATCGTTTACATCAGCTGAGTATATATGTGTTACCTTGGGCTAGTGTGGTCTGTTTGTTGTATATGAGGTACGAACTATAGATTCTCAGCTCAGCATGAGTTATCTCGTCATCTCACGAGGGGGATGAGGCGTCATTTCTGTCTCCACGTGATATAATCAGCTGTTACATCTTAAAGGTGTTCTTCAAGTACCTGACGACGGTACCGAACACTCATGTAACTTATTAATGTATTCAGGATCTTTAGTTACCAACCAAATCTCTCACTTCAGCCCGCGGCACCTGGCCACCGCAATACAGGATTGTGTGTCATTTCTAACCCCAGTATATCATCATCAGAGTCGAGTCTTTACCTCATAACCAGATTATAAATGCGTCCCCCACTACCCTTGTCCATACATTCACTGGGTTATAATACTAAGCAAATCCCACAACTCAGCACGCGCTCCCTCCCCCCTGCGCGAGAGGAATTCAATCCCTTAAATCCTGCGGTTGAATCCCTGTCGTGATATTAAACACCCTTGCCGTGTTCCCGTCGCCTCGCCCACCCCGTTAAGGTTTGTGTGTACAGTTTTAGATCCTCCGACCTCAACCCAAGACACTCTGGTAAATGCCCTACCTAGCCTCAGCCTATGCCTAGGTTAGACACCCCCTACCCTCGAATCCCGATTATCCCCCTCACATCCCCTCCTCCCTCTCACGTCCCCTCCTCCCCCTCACGTCCCCTCCTCCCCCTCACGTCCCCTGCTCCCCTCACGTCCCCTCCTCCTTCCCCACGTCCTCCTCCCCTGCATTTCTTAACCTCACGTCCCTTTCTCCCTTCACGTCCCTCCTCCTCCTCACGCCCCCCCTCCCTCACGTCCCCCTCCTCCTCCCCCACGTTCCCTCCTCCTCTCGCCCTCCTCCTCGCCCCCTCTCCTCCTCTCTTCCTCACGTCCCCCCGCCCTCACGTTACCGCCTACCACCTCCCCCTCCTCCCTCACTCTCCTCCCCTTTGACTTTTTACTCGGACGTCAAGAGGCTGACTCCTCGTGTCCAAGATATGACTTCTTCAGTTATCTCTTCTTCTCTCATTATTCTCTTTCTTATTGACAACTATGTTGTGTTAAGGTCCGCATGAGAAAACAAGTGATGTAATTTTAAGGTATTTTGGTGAGGACTTGTACAGTATTATGCATGGGTGGTGTAACAAGTACAGTATTATGCATGGGTGGTGTAACAAGTACAGTATTATGCATGGGTGGTGTAACAAGTACAGTATTATGCATGGGTGGTGTAACAAGTACAGTATTATGCATGGGTGGTGTAACAAGTACAGTATTATGCATGGGTGGTGTAACAAGTACAGTATTATGCATGGGTGGTGTAACAAGTACAGTATTATGCATGGGTGGTGTAACAAGTACAGTATTATGCATGGGTGGTGTAACAAGTACAGTATTATGCATGGGTGGTGTAACAAGTACAGTATTATGCATGGGTGGTGTAACAAGTACAGTATTATGCATGGGTGGTGTAACAAGTACAGTATTATGCATGGGTGGTGTAACAAGTACAGTATTATGCATGGGTGGTGTAACAAGTACAGTATTATGCAAGGGTGGTGTAACAAGTACAGTATTATGCATGGGTGGTGTAACAAGTACAGTATTATGCATGGGTGGTGTAACAAGTACAGTATTATGCATGGGTGGTGTAACAAGTACAGTATTATGCAAGGGTGGTGTAACAAGTACAGTATTATGCATGGGTGGTGTAACAAGTACAGTATTATGCAAGGGTGGTGTAACAAGTACAGTATTATGCAAGGGTGGTGTAACAAGTACAGTATTATGCAAGGGTGGTGTAACGAGTGATGGTGTTCGTTCACGTGGAGGCGAGTCACGTACTGTGTTGTCTCATGTTGAAGTTACTCCCAGCGTGAATTAATCTATTTAAACATTAAAAAGGGGAAAGGTTATGAACTCTAGTTTACGAAAATCACAGTTTTCTGTTTTTACACCTTTTCTTTCATCTGTTCCATTATTATCACACACTCTCCTCGTACTCTCCCTCGCTTCCTCCCTGTCCCCTCGTGCCAGATATAGGGAGAAATACCCCCTCTCCCCCACAAACCAACCCCCGCCCTCCTGAACAAGCCGGCGACCCCTTCACCCCATCACCCTTGCGGAGGTAATTTAGTGCCAGGGGAGACAGTACTCTACACTTCCTCCTCATACGATTTTTTTTTTACTTTCCTATGGTAGTTTAATTAGCTGAAAGGCCTGAGAACACTAACAAGTGACAACAGAACTGTTTTGACTTAGGTTAATACGATGAGATAGCTACTGTAGGTAACACAAGCTTATTGAAATTAATCCTGAGTCAAATATTCAGGAAATAAACTCTGTATTATACTACATACCAGTATAGTTTATGCATTATCTTCCAACTAAATATATTTATTCATTCCTTTCATTATGCACTAATAATGGTATAGAAGTATATATCCTTTCATTCATCAATATACCCTTACAATTGTACCGTTTACACTTCTGTTTCCAAGCAAGTCTGCATTGTACCTTCACTTCACGCTCTCCCCTGTATGATAAATGATAATACGTGGGATTTTGTTTACTACCGTCACGTGTTGTGTTGTGGCCATGGTAGAATCATTGTTGTTGAGTGTATTTAATAGCACACATAAAGCGACTGGTACTGATTGCATTAGTTCATAAATATACGGCTACACACACACAAGCTCTCTCTCTCTCTCTCTCTCTCTCTCTCTCTCTCTCTCTCACCCATCACACATTCCTAAAACTACCACTTAGTGAGAGAGAGAAATATCCCCACATATCTCCTATATAGGCCTTGCCCCCGCTGACACGTAACACCCCCTTTAAAAAACGACCCCCCCCCCCAGTAGCGGTGAGAGGTGAGGGAGTGGGTGAGAGGAGGAGGAGGGAGAGGAGGAGGAGGCCTGTAAGGTGAGGGTAGAGAGAGGGGTTGTGGGGTCGTATTTTTAGTCCGCTGTCCCCCACGTGTTGGTCTTCTCTTCCTCATCTACTTCCTGCTTGCTCTCTCCGTCTACTCCTCTCTCTCTCTCTCTCTCTCTCTCTCTCTCTCTCTCTCTCTCTCTCTCTCTTTATCGTGCCTTTTCTTTTTTTTCCTATTCTGTTTCTGTCAGTTTCTGTTCTCCTAATTTAGTCTTAACTAACCTAACCTAATCCTGAGGACTTGTGCCAAATTTGGTTCGACCTCAGACCCAATTGGCTATAATCCTAATGACCCTCAATTTTAAATAGTTAGGTTAGGTTAGGTTAGGTTAGGTTAGGTTAGGTTAGCTTAGCTTAGGTTAGGTTAGGCTTGGTTGGGTTAAGTTGTTGTGTTGGGTTAGGTTAGTTTGCGTTGGGTTGGGTTGGGTTGGGTTGGGTTGGGTTGGGTTGGTTTGGTTTGATTTTAGATTAGACTGGGTTGGGTTGGGTTAGGTTGATTTGGTTTGGTTAGGTAGGTTGGGTTGGGTTGGGTTGGGTTGGGTTGGGTTGGGAATGGGTCTCAATTAACCCTGCAAACTTCCCTGAATTTATACGTGAACGCTGTTAATTGTTTTCTGTCGTACTTCAGTATCAGACAACACCAACATAATAACACTGTGGCGAGATAATTGTAGTTGTCCTTCATCACTAAACCTGTATTTTCACTGAACTTTTGAAATGATTGTGGCAGTACGTCACACCAGGAATTGTATTTACATTGCTTCAGGCCGAAATTTCTGAATTCCCTGGAGTTATGTCACATCTGATTCTCTGTGTACACTGATGTCTCTTGCTGAATTTTCTGAATCTGAATCTAATTTAGACGACGCCCGCTAGACGCGCCAACCTGATATTATGCAACTGTTACTCTTGCCATGTAAGATACCCCCCTCCCCTCCACCCACCGCAAGCAGAGGGCGGGAGAAGCGTTTGTCTAGCGTAGCTACCATAAAGGGTGTTGTTGCTCGGTGGAAGGGAACGGCGGGCATTGGGTATTGCTGGTGCTGGCGCTGTGTTCCTCTGATCTGAGCTATTGGCATCGTAAGTTAATTATGCATGACGGAGGTGAACGAAGGAGAAATTCCCAGGGAGGAGAAGAAAGAGGAAGAGGAGAGGATTTGGGGAGATGTGGTGCGTGAGCTAAAATTATCGAGGACACAGAGAGATATTGAGAGGGGGAGACTGAGAGAGAGAGATTAAGAGAGAGAGAGCGAATAAGAGATCAAATGAAAGAGTGCGAATGAGGGAGAGAGAGAGAGAGAGAGAGAGACAACAGACCGTCTGCAAGAAATAATTTTTTAAATTTAATTTTGCCACTTAAAGCGGCTAGTTTATTGTACACCCCATACTCATCCTGTGAGCGGTAGCGCAAAAGGATTACAGAGTATGGTTTACAAAGGGTCAGGATAATTAACCCCTGTTGTCACGATATTATGGCACTGAATGTTACACAGTATTTCAAATACATTATTTGCTTAGTTCCATACATTAAGGATAACTTATTCACAAATGCGTGATTCCAGCAGTGTGAGGCAGTATGTCTGGCCGTACACTTTGATATTCACATTTGCGTGAGAAGTTTTCAAGCACATTGTGTTTGGTTCTATACATGGGAGCTGATATAGCTTCTAAGTGCAAAAAAGGTGGATACAATCTTAATATTTCTGCTATCTTGCCATTAGAGAAGAAGTGTTGTGCCATTTCACACACAGTGTGCTTGGACCTGTCCCTAAGGGGTTCTATCTTCACACAGTCGAGGACGCAGTGTTCAAGTGTGTGGAAGTGTGTGTGTGTGTGTGTGTGTGTGTGTGTGTGTGTGTGTGTGTGTGTGTGTGTGTGTGTACTTGCATCGTGCCCCACGCGTCACCTCAGCCACGCCGCAGGACAAACTTCATCAGATATTTTGGGATACCTTCCCCTTCATTGTGTGTGTGTGTGTGTGTGTGTGTGTGTGTGTGCGTACGTGCGTGTGTGTGTGTGTATGTGCGTACGTGTGTGTGTGTATGTGTGAGTGTGTGTGTGAGTGTGTGTGCTTATTTTTTGTATATGCATTCGTATGCTGTAAATTGATTCTTTGTGTGTGTGTGGAGAGAGCGCAACATATTTCAAACTACCTGTCACTGACATTCTTGGTACACCTTAACACACACACACACACACACACACACACACACACACACACACACACATACACATATATTTCCTCCTTTCGTCATTTACTTCTAATTATCTCACCATCTGACAACTCACTTCCTTCACTCATAAAATCTGACGAACGAAAAAAACCAAATAATTATGTACGAATGTTTGATATTTAGTATTTCCTTACCATCTTTTTGTACTCTCTCTCTCTCTCTCTCTCTCTCTCTCTCTCTCTCTCTCTCTCTCTCTCTCTCTCTCTCTCTCTCTCTCTCTCTCTCTCGTGTCTTTTTCCCTGTTGATGCGTTTCCTCCCTTCCCTTCTATTTCCCTCCCTGTTGAACTTCTTGCCTCCCTTATTATCTACTTCTTTCCTCCTCTCCCTGTCCAAATTTTTTTCCATCTCTCCTCCTCCTCACGTCTCTCCTCCCCATTGTTTTGCCCCCCCACCTTATTTCTTCCTTCCTCTATCTCATTTTCGTAATTAACTCCTTTATTATCCCTTTTCCGCCATCCCTGTCCACTATTTCGTGCAATCTCCCCTTCTCCTCTTAACCCCCCTCCCTCTTCCCACTCCTCCCCTATTGTATCTTCCTTGCCCTACTCTTTCCTTCTCCTCTCGTCTTAGTGCTGTTCCTTCCGCTCCTCTTTCCCACCTAACTGCTCCTTCCCCCTTCCTTCCCTTCTCACTTTCCTTCTAGTACTCACCTACACCTCTCCTCCCTTCCTGTTTCCCTCCCTGCACCTTCCTTTTCCCTCCTCCTTCCCAGCTCCTTTCCTTCCTTATCTCTCCCAGCGCTACCCCTCCCCTTAACCTTTCCCTTCAGTGCATTTCCTTCCCTTTCCCTTCCCTTTCCCTCCAAGCTCCTACTCAACTTTACTATACCCTTTCAGTTCCTACCCTCCCATTTCCCTCCCCTTACCCTTTTACTCCCAGCACCCCCCTCCCCCAATCTCTCTCAGCATTTTCCTCCCCACCTTCCCCTTTCTCTCCCAGTGCCTCCCCTACCGCGTCCCCTCCCCGCCCCTCACTATTCCCTCCTCCTCCTTGCCTGTCCCTGCTTTCTCCTGCCCTGAGACGAGATGACTCTCTCTCTCTCTCTCTCTCTCTCTCTATCTATCACACATTTCTCTTGTAAAAACTTCATCAACTTTTTATTTCGCTGCAGTAGAAAGTCATGATTCTTCTCACCACCACGCGAGATGTTTCTCGTGTTGAAAATGACAATGTTGAAAGTTGGTGTCATTCGTTTTTCACAATGCAAACGTGTTCCGTGTCATGCAGCAGAGGTGATATATAGCTTTTCTTCTCTATGACAGTTAAGATGAAGTGGCATGTTAATTCTTACTACCATGTACAGCCACGAACAGAAGTTTCTTTACACTCCTGTTCGAAACTGTCCCATGCTGAAATGAGCTACTACAGCATAATATGTGGTCAGACATGCAAGTCAGAGACTCTTCCCAGCAGTTTGGAGTCTCAGCGTACAGAGACTTAAGTTCGTGACTGTACTACCTTCAGTGTCCATATGTATGAGGTGATGTGATATGTTAATTCAAGTTAATCCTCGCTCCAAAAGTATCCAATGAATTTCAAAATGAACACCGCGACTCCTGTTATCTCGGTATGGTTGTCAAAATTCTTCGTCCGTTGTCATAATGTCTCACACAAAACGTAAAGATACCCTACAGTGACTCTTAATAAGGCTTGTGCGATGTTTTCATTGTGGAATTTCTGTAATTTTACCTGTATGATTATAATAAACTTGCACCTTTTGTGTACCGTTTATTATTATGATTCTCTTTATCCCCTTGGGTTTATTGACGTGTACTGTACAGTATGTTACTTCACCCGCATTTTTGTTTTAAGTTTATTAGAATTATGAAATGAAGCGTAAGTATTGGCGAAATACATAAGTTGTGTGTTATGGTAATCAATGTAAATTACAAAGATTGAAAGATTTACTTGAGTGTTGCGCAAAAATGCAAATGAAGCTAGTTAAGACATAACATACGGCAACTACTGCTACTACTATTACTCCTACCACTTTTTTTCTTTTTTTTTTTTAACATGGCCTCCATCCTCCCTTAATAGCCATACCTTCGCCGCCATTTTATTACCTTACAATTAAATATCCTAATATAAAAGTAGCTACCCTAGCTGTGTTGAGTGAGTTGAGCCGCAGATCTGGGCGGCATTCAGTGACTGTTGCCTCATAGTCAATATCTCTGCGACTGTTGTCGGCATTGAGACCGATGCTCTCGTTCCCTTCAGGCAGAGCAATGCAGACCTAAGCAGAGAGAAGAACAGTCGACATCTCAACCAGGCTGTGACGTAACTTTTGGGCTGCTGCTTCCGTTCAGATAGCACCTCCGCGAGTCTGGCGTAGAAGCATCTTGCACTTGGTACCATCCCACCAGAGGTTGTGAACACCAGAGGAGTGAAGCTGCCCTGATCAACGTTCAGAATTCTCTCCCTATATGCCCTAATCTTGTCATTCTCGTTCCTCCTGTGTGCAGCGTCGAGAGCAGCACACACAGCTACTACTACTTTTTTTTTTATAAACGTGGCCTCCAGCCTCCCCCAATAGCCACACCTTCGCCACCATTTAATTACCTTAATATTAAATATCCTTATACATAAGTAGGTATTATCTGTGTTAAATTAGTTGAGCCGCAGATCTATGCGGCATTCAGTGACAGTAGCATCATAGTCAATACTACTACTACTACGCTGATAATAATATAATAATAATAATATTATTATTATTATTATTTTTATTAATAGTAGTAATAGTAATAATAGTAGTAGTAGTAATAATAATAATAATAATAATAATAATAATAATAATAATAATAATAATAATAATAATATGTATATATTATTATTGTGTGTGTGAATATATTAATAAGGGTATGATAAGTAATATGTTATGGTAATTAATATAAATAATAATGGTGTATAACGTGTACAGTATTATACTAAGGAGATGCATCATGACAGGAGGAGGGGCGTGAACTTCCTGCTGGGGTCCTCACACACACAAACACACACACGTGCCTCACATGTGTGCCCAGAGAAAAAATAAACTATCTTGCATGTGCAACCTCTTATGTACACACCACAAGGTAAACTTTTTCCCTTAATTTCTCTCCCCACCCATCTTGCCACCCTTCTACCACCCCTCCAGCCCACCCAGCCTGCCCTCACCCTCTCTCCTTTCCTGACGGGTCACGCCCTTGCTATCCTCCTTCCTCTTTATCCCTACCTTACCCCCACCACCCCCTCCCTTAACCTCACCACCCCTCCCTTCCACCCCTACATCCCTCCCTTACCTCCCACCACCCCCACCCTTACCTCACACCCTCCCTTACCCCACCGTCCCTCCCTTTCCCACCACCCCTCCTTACCTCCACCATCCTCCCTTACCTCACCATCCCTCCCTTACCACCACCTCTCCCTTACCTCCACCCCCCTCCTTTACCTCACCCTCCATTACCTCACCACCCCTTCCTTACCTCACCACCCCTCCTTTTCCCCACCACCCCTCCCTTCCCCACCACCCTCCCTTACCTCAACACCCCTCCCTTTCCCCCACCACCCTCCCTCCCTCGCCACCCCTCCATTCCCCACCACCCTCTCTCTTTCCCACCACCCCTCCTTTCCCACCACCCTCCATTTCCCCACCACCCCTCCCTTTCCCCACCACCCCTCCCTTCCCCACCACCCTCCATTTCCCCACCACCCCTCCCTTATCTCACCACCCCTCATACCTCGCCACCCCTCCATTTCCCCCACCACCCCTCTCTTTTCCCCACCACCCCTCCATTTCCCCCACCCCTCTCTTATCTCACCACCCCTCCTTACCTCACCACCCTCCATTTCCCCCACCACCCTCTCTTTTCCCCCACCACCCCTCACACCCCACCCCTCCCTTTCCCCACACCCCTCCATTTCCCCACCACCCCTCCCTTATCTCACCACCCCTCCCTTACCTCACCACCCCTCCATTTCCCCACCACCCTCTCTTTCTCCACCACCCTCCATTTCCCCCACCACCCCTCCATTTCCCCACCACCTCCTTTCCCCCACCACCCCTCCTTTTCCCACCCCTCTATTATCTCACCACCCCTCCCTTACCTCGCCACCCCTCCATTTCCCCACCACCCTCTCTTTCTCCACCACCCTCCATTTCCCCCACCCTCCATTTCCCCACCTCCCTTTCCCCACCACCCCTCCTTTCCCCACCACCCTCTCTTTCCCCCACCTCCCTTTCCCACCCTCCATTTCCCCACCCCTCCTTTCCCACCACCCCCTCCCCCCACCTCCCTCCCCCCACCCACCCCCTCCTTCCCCACCACCCCTCTCTTACCTCCACACCCTCCCTTTCCCCACCACCCCTCCCTTTCCCCACCACCCTCCCCTTTCCCCCACCACCTCCCTTTCCCCCACCACCCTCCCCTTATCTCCACCCACCCCTCCCTCACCTCCACCCCTCCATTTCCCCACCTCTTTCTCCCCACCCCTCCATTTCCCCACCACCCCTCATTTCCCCCCCTCCATTTCCCCACCCCTCCCTCCACCTCCCACCACCCCTCCTTCCCCCACCCTCCTTTCCCCACCACCCCCTCCTTTCCCACCACCCCTCCCTATCTCACCACCCCTCCCTTACCTCACCACCTCCATTTCCCCACCACCCTCTCTTTCTCCACACCCCCTCCATTTCCCCACCACCCCTCCATTTCCCCCACCCCTCCCTTTCCCCCCATCCTTCCCTTATCACCATCCCTCCCACCTCCCACCATCCCTCCTTTACCTCTACACCCCCCTCCTTTTCCTTCCATCCCTTCCCCCACCATCTTCCCTTGTCTCACCACCCCTCCCTTACCTCCACCATCCCTCCATTCCCCCTCCCTTTCTTTCCCCACCACCCCTCCTTATCTCCCACCTTCTACCTCCTTCACCTCCATTTCCCCCCACCCCTCTCTTTCCCCTACCCCTCCTTTCCCCACCACCCCTCCCTTATCTCCACCATCCTCCCCCTCCCACCACCCTCCCTTACTTCTACACCCTCCTTACCTCACCATCCTCCTTACCCACCACCCTCCCCTATCTCACCATCCTTCCCTTCTCTCCACCACCTCCCTTACTCCACCCCTCCTTACTTCCCCACCCTTTCCTTACTTCACCCACCTCCTCCCTTACCTCCCGTCCTCCGCCTCACCACCCTCCCCTTACCTCGCCACCCTCCCTTATCTCCCACCCCTCCCTTTCCCCCATCTCCCCCTCTAATAGTGTCATATTTTACTCCTTGCTCTCCCTTCTACCATCCTCACCTCTCCCCTCATCTTCACCTCTACCACCATCCTCACCCTCTCACTGCCACCATCCTCCCTCCTCTCACTCACCACCATCCTCCACCCTTCCCACTACCCACCATATTCACCCTCTCACTACCACCATATTCACCCTCTCACCACCCCACCATCTTACCCTCTCACTACCATCCTCACCTCCCCCTACCATCCTCACCCTCTCACTACCACCATCTTCACCCTCTCTACCACCATATTCACCCTCTCACTACCACCATCTTCACCCTCTCCCTACCACCATCCTCCCCTCTCACTACCACCATCCCCACCCCTCTCACACCACCATCCTCACCCTCTCCCTACCATCTTCACTCTCTCACTACCACCATCTTCACCCTCTCACTACCACCATCTTCACTCTCTCCTCCACCATCTTCACCCTCTCAGTACCACCATCTTCACCCTCTTACTACCATCCTCACCCCTCTCACTACCACCATCCTCCCCTCTCCTGCCACCATCCTCACCTCTCCTACCATCCTCACCTCTCCCACTACCACCATGTTCACCTCTCACTACCACCATTCACCTCTCCCCACCCACCATCTTCACCCTCTCCCCTTCACCACCATATTCACCCTCTCACTACCACCATCTTCCTTCACCTCTCACTACCACCATCCCTCACCCCTCTACCATATTCACCCTCTCACTACCACCATCTTCACCCTCTCACCACCATCCTCACCTCTCACTACCACCATCTTCACCCTCCCACTACCACCATTTCACCCCTCACTACCACCATCTTCACCTCCTCCTCCATCTTCACCCTCTCACCACCATCCTCACCCTCTCACTACCACCTCCTCTTCCCTCTCACTACCACCATCTTCACCCTCTCCTACCACCATCTTCACCTCTCCTCACCATCTTCACTCTCTCACTACCATCTTCACCCTCTCAGTACCACCATCTTCACCTCTCACTACCCACCATCCTCTACCTCTCACTACCACCATCTTCACCCTCCCACTACCACCATCTTCACCCTCTCACTACCACCATCCCCTCACCCTCTCACTACCCACCATCTTCACCCTCTCTCACTACCATCTTCACCTCTCACCACCACCATCTTCACTCTCTCCCACTACACCATCTTCACCTCCAGCCCACCATCTTCACCCTCTCACCACCATCCCCACCTCTCCACTACCCACCATCTTCACCCTCTCACTACCACCATCTTCACCTCTCTCACTACCACCATCTTCACTCTCTCACTACCACCATCTTCACCTCAGTACCACCATCTTCACCCCTCTCACTACCATCCTCACCCTCTCCCCACTCACCACCATCCCCACCTCCACCACCACCATCTTCAACCTCCTCACTACCACCATCTCAACTTCCTTACCACCAGCCCATCCCCACCTCCCCACACACCATCTCACCACCACCACCATCTCCTCACCACCATCTCTCACTCTCTCACCACCACCATCTTCACCTCTCCTCAGTACCACCATCTCAACCTCTCACTACCACCATCTTCACCCTCTCACTACCACTATCTTCACCCTCTCACTACCAACATCTTCACCCTCTCACTACCATCACTCTTCCAACACTACTATAATATCCCTTCTACCACCCCTCAGCTACCACAATATTACCACCATCCTTCTACCACTGTCCTACCATCCTTCTCCTGCAACACCTCTCCAACCATCCTAACCATCACTCACACCACCCCTCTCCCATCCTTCCACCGCCACCCCTCTCCCATACCTCAACACCCCCCCTCCACCACCCCCCACAACCACTCCTCTCCCACCCCTCCAAAACCTCTCCGTCACCACTTTTTTCCTTCTTAGAGATAGAGAGGGTGAAAGAAGATTAGAGGTGGGGGAAGGAAGTTATAGTTCGGAAATTGGAGAAATTTGGGAGAAGGTAGGAGAGGGCGGGCCTTGCTATGGGCCTTGCTCTGGGTTAGCTGATCTAATAGTGTGTTAGGGTTGTGTCCTGGGTTAGTTATTGTCCGTCGGTACAGGCACTAGACAGCCTACCCAATCCTATATATGGGAGTTTTGAGGGCCTTATTTCATATTCCGCCGACCCTACTGGCGGATGCTGGTCTAGGGAGATTGTCTATTGCCTGGCCGTATAGATCGGGGGTGGTAATGGACCTTTTGAGCTTTGGTAACTTATTGGGAACCATGTATGGCTGTTGTATTTGAAGGAATTCTTGCTCTGATCGTTCTGTTTTTTGCCAGACTCTGCTGGCCAGGGTGTGTAGCTGCTGGTTGATGGGTTTTATTCTCAGATCCCTATGTATCTCGGCTGTGGTTCTGGTTAAGGGTTATCTTTCACCTGTGATGAATCTCAGGGGTTCATTTTGGACCGCCTATAATTTTAATAATTGGGTGGTGCTCATAGTATGAAGAGGTGCTGCTGGGTAAGTTATTATTGGTATTATAAGTCACCAGGCGGAATTTTATTTTCTCAGGAAGCGTGTTAAGGCGATATAGTTGTTTTCAGCTCGCGTCTTGCCTTTTCCTTCCTGGTGTGGACTTGATGGGAGTAACTTATCTTGGATATATGCAGGCCCAGGAAGGTGCCTCCGCTATTGTTTTCTATCTGGGCATTATTGGTTACTAATGGATGGGTTTGTTTTCCTTCTGAATAAGGGTAACACTGTGAATTTGAGGAGATTGGTTTGGAGTTTTCCTTTCTATTTCCCGCCTGGTGTTGTCGACCTGTAATGCTCGTGTTTCTCCTTGATGTGCTATTATTTGAGTGATGTCATCTGCATGCATAATATCTTCGTTTCCTATTCTAGTAGGAGATGGAGTGTCCCTTGTGTAGATGTTATATAGGGTGGGAGAGAGGACGTAACCCTGAGGGACTCCACTCATGAGTGGGAAGGTCTCTCCTGTGTGCTGTCCCACTCTCACTCTGGTATTTCTGCCGTCAAGAAAGTTGCAGAGCGGCTTTTCGATGTTGGTGGGAAGTCCGAGTTGGAGGAGCTTTTATTTTCTACCGTCATACTAGACTTTACCAAACACCTTCGCTACCTTCCCCTACCCTTTCACCACCACCCCTCTACTAACCTCCACCACCACCCCTCTCTTACCCCTACACTACCACCCTTCTCCCACCCCTCCACCACCACCCTTCTCTTACCACTCCATCACCACCCTTCTCCCACCCCTCCACCACCACCCTTCTCTTAACACTCCCCACTCCATCACCACCCATCTTCCAGCCCTCCACTACTACTCCTCTATCACCCCTCAACGACCCTTCCTCCACCACCCCTTCACCACCGCCCTTCAACCACTAACCCTTCAACCACCACCCCTCTCCCACCCTTCTTCTTCTACTTTCCACCTCTTCACTCCAGCCCTTCCCCTCCAACCCCTACCTCTCCTCTTCCACACCCTATCCCTCACCTCCATCCCTCCCCTTTCTCCTCCACCCCCTGTCCCTTCCCTTCCATCCCCTACCTCTCCTCTTCCACACCCTATCCCTCACCTCCACCCCTCCCCTTCCTCCTCCACCCTCTACCTTCTACTCAGGCCAGCCACCAAACAAAAAAACAAAAAAAATGAGACGAGGAAGAGTCACGGAAATGCTTGGCGTATCTCTCCTCATATGCACCAGGGGAGGGGAGGGGAGGGGCGAGTGAGGGGGAGACAGAACTGAGGAAGGGATCACTTAACCTCCTTTACGTACCCCACCCATACATTACTTATCCCGGGGCCACTGAACCTCTCCCTCCCTCACCTGATGCACCGGTTAAGTGGAATTAGTCCGGATGGAGCTTATGTACTGTGTGTTTGTCAATAGTGAGGGTGGGAGCTGTGTTTTGGTGTCGTGTTCTCTTGTTGTTTTGATTGTTGTTTGGTGCAAAATTATTACTATTAATATTACGTAATTAGGCTTACTATAGTTACTGTCGTTCAAAAATCAAATATTTTATATCTTGAACAAATATAATCTCCTAATACAAAGTAGAATAAAGAGTTATATAGCCAGGCAAATGAATAATAGTCTCAGCTCAAAGAGATAGTGATACATGATCTCAGAATAAACGAAATATATTATCAGTCAAATGAATAATGAATATCTTAACACAAGTAACCAGGTAGTCATGTCAGCTTCGTGAATAATATCTTTTTTTATGTTGGATTCTTAAATAATCTTTTTGGCAGAAGAATAACTCACTCCAGGTAGCGCCAAGACCCGATGTATCAGACATTGTCCCCACCAACGTTATCTCACTTAAGTGGGATTTATGTTCGAGTGAGTTAAGATATTCACCTGAATTTGGGAGTGGTGTTAGATTCTAGTCGTGTGTTATCGGGTGAATCTCGGCTGGTGAACCTCGACGGCCAACAACCTTAATTAAAAGTTAAAAATCAGAGTGTTGGAGGAGAGAGAAAAAATGGTTGAATCCCTTAGTGCGGAAAACGTCAGCTCCCATTATATCCAACACCTGGCTATAATAAGCAACGCGGAAGGGACACGACACCTGCCAATTAATTGACGAGTAAATTGGGTAATTAGCTCATATGTAGGACCCATTAGGGCACCTACATGACGATCCGCAAATTAGGTTGAGACAAAAATTGGATGAAATTGTGTGTGTCGAATTATTTGTAGTTGTGAACTGAGGAAAGAGATATGAGACCCAAATTCATGGGCTTAAGAGACCCACACTGAGGTAACCAATAAATGTCCTTCAAACTCAGTGGAACCAAAATTAGGACCTAGTTGTGTGTCCCCAATAATTCAGGTTATGATATTTCCTCCCACCTGGCCTCTCGCCTTTCCCCAGCAGCATCTGTGCACGTAACATCTGGTCTTAAGTGAATGTTTTGAGGATGTAAGTGACGTTCATGTACCAACATTTGTCTCTGCTCTCCTCTGACTGAAAATGAGCTTCGTGTTCTTAGTGACTCGTTTTCTAGATTAGTTTCTCTTTGGGGGAGACTACTTTATTATCCAGATGGTTCATGATACTGCACTTGATATTATTTAGTAATATTATTCGTTCGTGGAGTAATTTATTCTAGCCTGATTTTTTCTATGTAATATTTATTGAAGTGATAAAAAAACTTACATCAGTGTTTTACAGTTGGAATATTTA
This sequence comes from Homarus americanus, assembly GCF_018991925.1. Lineage (NCBI taxonomy): Eukaryota > Metazoa > Arthropoda > Malacostraca > Decapoda > Nephropidae > Homarus > Homarus americanus. Next base: position 5,645,472 of record NW_024741189.1, read on the forward strand.
ATGCTATAATTATCTTGAATTAAAAATATTGACCTGGGGATTTTGAACCTCTTTTGCCCAAGGCCCCGAGTACTCTGGGCCCCACAAGCGATCTTATCTAGTACTTACTGATTAAAACTTTATTTATACTGTAATGGAATGAAACTGCATCACCGTATAAAAAAAGCATTAGCGAAATTACCTGGGAAGAGGGGGAATGCATCTTCAAGGCAGGAGGCAGGGAAGAGATTGGAAAACAAGAGACACTATCTTGTGTGTGTGTGTGTGTGTGAGCGCGCGCGCGTCTGTGTGTGCGTGCGTGTGTGCGCGCACGATCAGGTAGTTCCAATAATCGTCAAGGTACAAACGTCTAGACCATAATATCCTGCACCAAGAGAACCTTAGTAGACCTGCATGTAAAGGCTGTCAGGGTGCCAGGCTGGGTGTGTGTAGAGGGGCGTCGGGTGGTGTGGGTGCCGGGGGTAAATAAGAGTTTAGACTGTGCATTTATGACGGTATGAAATATCGTGAAACAGAATTAAGAAGACTATCTGGTGTATCTTATCGATATGAAAACGGCTATAAGAACAATAATGCACAGGAAAAATGTTCTTTGTGTATTTGGCATTACATTTATAACTAAAGATTAAACTTTAAAACAAAATCGTCTTCTGTGCAGTTCTAACCATTTTGTTCCGTGATAAGATAAACCATTTACATGTGGTCATGTTACTTTCCATTCTGAGACCATCACGTGCGTACAGACTCTGAACTCTGATACTTATTTCAGGCCTCAGAGCTTTACAGAGGTGAGGAGGTCGCCACACACCACCACCCAGCCACACCTCAACCACACCGCAGCCACACCTTAGCCACACTTCAACAACACCTCAACCACACCTCAGTCATCCGTCAACAACACTTCAGCCACACCTCAATAACACTTCAACCACACTAAAACCATAACTCGGCCACATCTCAACTTCTCCTAAGCCACATCTCAACTACACCTCAGCCACATCCTACCACAAATCTGCCACACCTCAACCACACTCCAACCACACCTCAACACCCCACTTTATAGGCTTCTAATTCTCAGTGGTTCTGTATGATAACTTTGTCCCCAAACAGATGCTAAATAGAAGTATCAAGTTGAGGTAGACTCTTAATGAAACGTGCACACCATAATTGATGTTAAATTATTTTTTATCTTAGTTCGGTTTGTTGAATGTGGTTTTTACGTCTCCATTTATGACAAAGATTCAACATACAAAGCCTTATGAAGGTAGGACCTGCTCCACGGGTATCTGTCACAGGTTATCTCCTCAGTAAAGATTTACTCGCGTGTTGAAGATGTGCTTAAGTCAATCAGTAACCGGGAAGGAGTCGTATGCTGACTGATCCCTCGTAAACATTGTAACCAGTCTTGTACTTATATTAAAATGCTGTAACACAACCAGTATGTATTGACCTGTTTCACTTATATAACACACTGCTGACGACTGAGTCTATACCATTATATAACAGTAGGTAACAGGTATTAACCCTTTATTATATCATCAAGAAGTTTAGTTAGGCTGTGTGGTTAAAGGCGTGTAACTAAGAACACACTATGTGGCTAAAGTAGTCAGAGTGGTTTGTCAGGTCAAAGGAAAATCAGTGAATTCAAACTGACAAATTTTTTGGGGGGGACTTTACATGCATTTCACTCCCTTACCCAGAGAGAAAAAAATCACGAGTACATCGATATAAAAATACAAATTAAATAAGTATACTGTAATTTTCTGTCATTAACGGAAGAATTATCGACAATTTATCCTTATAAGGGAATATAACATCGCTTAAAGTTCCCCTTCCGGAAAGTCTCCGAGAGTGTATTTAAAGATCGCATTGGTAGGAAGGGTTAGCTGATATTTAATCTTGTCATCTGAACTTGAAAAGAAAGATGTTCTGTTATTTCTTGGGAGTGGGAGCTGCTAATAAACTGCATGAGGTTGTTGGTGTGATCCTTCGTGCAAGTAAACCTGATCATTCTAAGAGTGTGTGTGTGTGTGTGTGTGTGTGTGTGTGTGTGTGTGTGTGTGTGTGTGTGTGTGTGTGTGTGTTATAACCTCGTTAGCCTCGTTGGAGAACACACCCTCCATCAGAGCTCCCTCACAACCAAAGTACACTCACCACTATAATAATGCCTTGAGTATAGTAAGGGAAACTAGCTACTTGGGTCTACACATAAACTGAGACACTAATCAACGATAATGGGTAAGAAGTTAAGAATTATAGTAATCACTTCGCTCCCAATTTTGGTGTAATTGCTATCATTATAGACTATCATATTAATTAAATGTGTATGTAGTGATGGTCCCGTAATCCTCATCCAGCCCTGCGTACACACTCCCGCTCTCAAGTGATCAGCTGTTGCCATTCATCTCCACAACTGCGTGAACGTTTGGGCTCAGCTGTGCAAACGCGGAAGCGACGACGAACGTTGGCAGAGCACGATCCCTCCGGCCCCTTCAGCTTTTGCTTCTTTTTTCTTCTTTTCCTCTTCGTGTCCTCATCAACACCACTTTCCATCATCCATCAAGCTATTATGACCCTTGTTGTTTGTTTACATTTATTGTTTTATTTGGTGATTTGGGGGGAAATATTTCTAGGATATGAAAGAGAAATTGTTAGTTATTATTATTTGTTGTGGGTTGTGTGGTGTCCGGCAGCTGGGTGACTCGCCTGTCTGGGTACAGTGGCGGTCTCAGGACGTTGCCTTGCGGGAGCCCGCCAGAGTAGCCAGACAGGGATTTACCCTCGGATTTCCTAGCACGTGTATTGACCTTTATTCTCTAGTTACACTCACTTTGTTATTAGTTTTCACTATCTAACATATCATCATTATATAGTTACTCCATTTTAATGTCTTTGATGTTCAGTTAAGTTAGAAATTATAAGAAAACAACAACTCAAGTTGTAGGTTCGGGTAAAGCAAAAAAAAAAAAAAAAAAAGGTTGCCGCTTTCGTTCCTTGACCTTAACCGAGTGTAGAAGTGAGATGTTGGGTGAGTTCCTCTGCCGTGTGGCTGCTGACGTGCCATAATGACGCCTGTGCCGGGGCCCACAAGGCTCACTGGTCGCCCACGGTGAATTATGGATGAATGAACTTTTCTCGCAGATTCGTTGGATCCGAAACAACATTGGGAAGTATATTGTTACGGTTCTTGTATACGAGGAACTGGGTAGATGCTCCCCTCCCCTCCCCTCCCCTCCTCTCCCCTTCCCTCCCCAACCATCTCCCAAATCTCTCCCTACCCTCGTGCATGTGACACCTGTTATACCTGATCACAAATGAGGAAGTCTGCAGCGTGAAACAGGATGGGTGAGTTACGTGATCGTATATGATCAGTTCCCGTGTTGCATCGTTGCACCTAAGAGTTTTATATTTATTGCATGACTTCGTCTAAACACCTAATGGCTAATGCATGACTAGACACATTGTGTTCAGTTCATGGGGGCAGCAAACCTCCTTTTTTCTGCTGTATCGCTGAAGCTAAACTCTTCCTCTACTGTTCAAATTTTTTCCTGAGAATTTGTTCCCTTTACATGCTTGATCGCCCTCAAGAACCGTCCACACTAATTGACCGCAGTTATCAAAGAAAAGTATTTTATGTTAATTAGAAAGAACAATAAGGAATACTTGTTAATTTCAAAGAACAATAAGTAAATATCTATTGATCTTAAAGAAAAAAACGTATCCTCAGTCGAGTTTATTGAACATAAAATAATAATCCTTCGACAACAATTTACCGATGCCAAGCAACAGAACAAAACAAATACACTTTCGCTATACACACTAAAGTAACAGAAAAAAGGATCACCTGAATAATCTCCACCCCAGCTTACTTCACCAAAAAGATTAACAACCCTAACACTATTTGGAGGGGATTGGGGTAGGTTAGGTTAGGTTAATCGTAATGTGTACAGTAATAAGCTAGGGTGGAGGTTCTTAAGATAAAACCTCACACAAAGAAAATCAATCACTACAGATCACGAGTGTAGGACAAAAGCCCCAGGACAAATGATAATAATATTTTTTAAATCATTATTTTGATTACATTTATTGTATCGTAAGACTGCAATCCCTAACCTAACCTAACCTAACTTAACCTAACCTAACCTAACCTAACCTAACCTAACCTAACCTATTCTGCACTTTAACTGAGAGGCTTTTGTCAGGAACCCCACAGATCACACCCCTTGTATATTATAATTGTAATTTTACACAAAGACAAAAATTAAACTTATAAGTAGTTAAGTAAGAAGTAATAAAGTAAAATGTTAAGTAAGAGAGTTCAGGACATGAGGCAGTGTGTGTTATGTGTTGAGACTTGTTACTTTCACGTCTTTTCCTGTCGTTGTCAGCAATTATCTTACATCAATCTTCCCTCCATTATCCCCTTCCTCTCCTCCTCCCTCCATTATCCCCTTCCTCTCCACTTCCCTCCATTATCCCCTTCCTCTCCACTTCCTTCCATTATCCCCTTCCTCTCCTCTTCCTTCCATTATCCCCTTCCTCTCCACTTCCTTTCCTTCTCCTCCTTCCTCTCTTCCCTCCTCCATTATCCTCCTCTTTCCACCATTCCCCCTCTCTCCCATTTTCTTGGCGTATCTGTATTCCTTATTCTACCCCACAGAAGAATGGGAGAAGGGTGGAGGTAATGAATAGGTAGAAAGATAGGCAATTACATGAACATTTTGAAAGATTATTTAACTATAACTTTAGACAGACAGACAGACAGGCAGACAGACAGGCAGACAGACAGACAGACAGACAGACAGGCAGACAGACAGGCAGACAGGCAGACAGACAGACAGACAGACAAATTACATAAGATTAACATGAAATCTGGCAGAACCGTTGTACATAATAGTTGTTACTCCATGATAACTTTGAGCCTGATACAGTGATCCAACTTATTTAATAGAACCTTCTGATTACCTGAAGAATGGAACCCCTTGTTTATTTCACGTTTGGTTTCGTTGGGTTGGGTTGGGGTGGGATACGGACAAAAACCCCACAGGACAAAATCCTCTAGGACAAAAACCCCAGGACAAAATCCCCACCGGACAAAAACCCCACCGGACAAAATCCTCTAGGACAAAATCCCCACCCCTACCGGACAAAAACTCCACATAGTAAAAAATAAAACAGAATTTGTTTAATGTTTTCAATAATTTTCTTACAAATCCACTTTGATATTAGATCTTACCATTACTGTCCTCACCTTTTGAGAGCTCAGGGGACCCGTAACATCACGGGTGGGTTGGGGTAGGGTGGGTTGGGGTAGGGTGGGTTGGGGAAGGGTGGAAAGAGGGCTGGGATAGGGTTGGGCTGAGAGGTGGTGGGCTGGGAGTGGGGGGGTAGTTGGGGTTAGGCATGTTGGGCTGGGCTAGGGGGTGGGCTGGGGTAGGGTGGGTTGGGGTAGGTTGGGTTGGTTGGGTTGGATTGAGGTAGGGTGGGTTGGGGTAGGTTGGGTTGGGTTAGTTTTGGTGGAGTGGGGTGGGGTGGAGTGGCATAAATTGAGCTGGGTTGGGTGGGTTAAGTTAGGTTAAGGTGTTAAGGTGGTTAATCTACAGGTGAAATAAGCTGTGGAAGTGAACCTTCAGGTGATCAGAATACATTATGCTACAAAAAGTTTAGAAAGACACATTTTAAATAATGACATCCTGAGTCGATCTTTCGATCAATATGAATTATGTTATGTTATGTTATGTTATGTTATGTTATGTTATGTTATGGTATGGTATTTAATCATCAGGTTTATCTTAAGTCATCCCTAAGAATATGAGTAAGGGAAGCACATGCACACACCGCTAACAAGGGGTGTGAGGTGGGCGGTACAGCAGACCGCTACCTACCTCGCCAGGGTAACATTGGACAAACACCTGCAGGCCGGGCGGTGAGTCAGTCCTCCTGGGTCAATATCTTACACTGACCGACATCCTTCTCATGATGAGGTTAGGATAATGTGTGGCGGGTAGCTGATTGGATCATTGGCTGGCTAGTTGACTGGTTGGTGTTCTGGCTGTTTGGTAGGCTGACTGGTTGACTGGTTGGTGTTCTGGCTGTTTGGTAGGCTGACTGGTTGACTGGTTGGTGTTCTGGCTGTTTGGTTGGCTGACTGGTTGACTGGTTGGTGTTCTGGCTGTTTGGTTGGCTGACTGGTTGATTGTCTGATTGGCTGGCATTCCGGCTGACTGGCTGGCATTCCGGCTGACTGGCTGACTAGCAGGTATACTAACTGGCTACTTGACTGAATGACTACCTAACTGACTGGCTGACTGTCTGACTGAATGACTACCTAACTGACTAACTGATCTAAACCCTGATTCCAAAAATGTGGTGCCTATTTTTTCCTCTTAAATATTTTCCAACGTATCTAGTTACAGTAGAGTCTCAGGTCAATTTAAGAGCCACATTGTCCTCTGTATATGTGTGTGTGTATGTGTGTGTGTGTGCCTCATAATGCCTGTGATTCATACAGGTGTGTTCTCATTATCTTCAGGTGCTAAGAGGAAAAATAATTCTTTGAGTCTTTGAGAATTGAGAATCTTGGCCGCAAATATTTTATATGATTGTGGCGGTGTATCAGGATAATGCCTATGTAGATGACTGGCTGACTGGTTGGGTGAGTGGTTGTGCATTTGCCTGATGGGTGATTTATTTGTTACTGTGTGTAGGTGAGTGGGTAACTGTTTTGGATGACGGTGTGGGTGAGTGATCGACTGTGTGGGTGAGTGGCTATCGACTGACTGTGTGGGTGTGTGGCTATCGACTGACTGTGTGGGTGTGTGGCTATCGACTGACTGTGTGGGTGAGTGATCGACTGTGTAGGTGTGTGGCTATTGACTGACTGTGTGGGTGTGGCTATCGACCGACTGTGTGGGTAAGTGGCTATCGACTGACTGTGGGGTGGCTATCGACCGACTGTGTGGGTGTGATCGACTGTGTGGGAGTGGCTATCGACTGACTGATCGACTGAGTGGCTATCGACTGACTGTGTGGGTGAGTGATCGACTGTGGGTGTGTGGCTATCGACTGACTGTGGGGTGGTGGCTATCGACTGACTGTGGGGGTGGTGGCTATCGACTGACTGTGTGGGTGGTGGCTATCGACTGACTGTGTGGGTGTGTGGCTATCAACCGACTGTGTGGGTGAGTGGCTATTGACTGTGGGGTGGTGACTATCGACTGACTGTGTGGGTGAGTGGCTATCGACTGACTGATCGACTGTGTGGGTGTGGCTATCAACCGACTGTGGGGTGAGTGGCTATTGACTGACTGTGGGGTGAGTGGCTATCGTGTGTGGGTGTGTGGCTAGACTGTGTGTGGGTGTGTGGCTATCAACCGACTGTGTGGGTGAGTGGCTATCGACTGACTGTGGGTGGTGGGACTGTGTGGGTGAGTGGCTATCGACTGACTGTGGTGTGTGGCTATCGGACCGACTGTGTGGTGTGTGGCTATCGACTGACTGTGGGGTGAGATCGACTGACTGTGGGGAGTGGCTATCGACTGACTGTGTGGGTGTGTTATCGACTGACTGTGTGGGTGTGTGGCTATCAACCGACTGTGTGGGTGAGTGGCTATCGACTGACTGTGGGGATGGTGACTATCGACTGACTGTGTGGGTGAGTGGCTATCGACTGACTGTGTGGGTGTGTGGCTATCGACTGACTGTGTGGGTGAGTGATCGACTGTGTGGGTGTGGCTATCGACTGACTGTGTGGGTGGTGGCTATCGACTGACTGTGGGGTGAGTGGCTCTCGACTGACTGTGGGTGTGGCTATCGACTGACTGTGTGGGTGTGTGGCTATCAACCGACTGTGGGTGAGTGGCTATCGACTGACTGTGGGGTGAGTGGCTACTGACGACTATCGACTGACTGTGTGGGTGAGTGGCTATCGACTGACTGTGGGGGGTGGCTCTCGACTGACTGTGTGGAGTGACTATCGACTGACTGTGGGTGGTGGCTATCGACTGACTGTGTGGGTGTGTGGCTATCGACTGACTGTGTGGGTGAGTGGCTATCAACCGACTGTGTGGGTGAGTGGCTATCGACTGACTGTGGTGGTGGCTATCGACTGACTGTGTGGATGTGTGGCTATCGACTGACTGAACCGACTGTGTGGGTGAATGGCTATCGACTGACTGTGTGGGTGTGTGGCTATCGACTGACTGTGGGGTGGTGGCTATCGACTGACTGTGTGGGTGTGTGGCTACCAACTGGCTGTGTGGGTGTGGCTATCAACCGACTGTGTGGGTGAGTGGCAATCGACTGACTGTGTGGGTGAGTGGCTATCGACTGACTGTGTGGGTGTGTGGCTATCAACTGACTGTGTGGGTGAGTGATCGACTGTGTGGGTGTGTGGCTATCAACTGACTGTGTGGGTGAGTGATCGACTGTGTGGGTGAGTGGCTATCGACTGACTGTGGTGGTGAGTGACTGTCTAATAACTACATGAGACCCTTATTGTTTATATCTGTCTCGTTGTATTATTGACTGGTACTAAGTGACTGTAGTTCCGTTACCTGCGATCCTTAATGACTGCTATCCAGCTACCAGTCATCGTGTCAGTCTAACGCTCACTGCTACTAACTAACCGACCGTGTAGTTATCCTAACTGACCGTTCGTGCGACTGGCTGACTGGACTTGCAGCTCTCTATCTATCTACCAGTTTGGGTGGACGGCTACTTAACCACATGCAAGGTGGGGTGACTGGGTGAATCCAGTTCTCAATAAAAAAACTTACTAAACTTAGTCGGGATAACTGGTTTGTAAGCCGGATATGTGCGAGTTAGTCCGTTGTTTGCAGGAGCCTGTTGATCCGAACCGTTCTAATAAATGCATCCAGGACAGGAGATGACTATCGATCAGCTCCTTGAAGGATGATCCGCCTCGAACCGTTCTCGTTTTTGTCAATCCGGATACCATATGCTCCTTTGTTGTTTTGTGACGTCACGTGCCTCGTTCTTGTGCAGTAGAGTTGTTAATCCGAATGTATGTATGTTTATATTCCATGTCCTTATTCTATTTTCTTTTCGTTTTAAGAGAACCAAAGATAAATAGATATAGAGCTTATTAATTTATTTTGTATATGAAAAGCTATGAAATGTGTCATAATTTTGAGGCAAGCCCATTGACCCTTTATGGGAAACACCAAAAGGTATATCTCTTCTCTTCTCTTCTCTTCTCTTCTCTTCTCTTCTCTTCACATTACCTCACCAGTTGTGTGTCGTATCGTCATGCTACATCCATCACTGTCCATCTCTTATCCACACATCAGATTCTTAGTGCGTTCGGTTTTCCCTGTAGATCTTGTTACGGTAGAGTCATGGCGCAATTTTGATCACATTTGGATCGCCATCTTTAAATAATGACTTTAGGGGTCATAGCAAGGGCTCAAAGTTGATAAAATGCTGCTTTAGAAACGTGTGTGTGTGTGTGTGTGTGTGTGTGTGTGTGTGTGTGTGTGTGTGTGCATTAGCGTCATCCAAACTCTGAAACACTGAACTTAACTATGTAAAAAATTTGAGGTGTGTTGGTATGACTCCTTGAATGAACCTTCTACATGTCTTTGAACCCTTAATATGAATCCTAAAGTGAACCAGTAAGATGCCTCTAAATATAAAACCTTAAGTAACCAGCTCGATACCTTCCCACATCACCAATTAAAGAAAACAAAATCAACGTACAAAACTTTACGACTCAGAGTTTAGATAACATTCTTGTGTCCGTCCCCGGTGCCTCGTCAACCATGATGTCATAAGCAATATATTTCCGGGTGCTGTGTGGTTAAACTTTCTCTTCCCAGGACAGAATTACGATGCTGGTGAAAGTTGTACAAGATGACGTCATAATAGTGTATGTTTATCTCCAGTGATGCTTGAGGAATGTTTATTGTTTTGTAATTTTGTAATCTCTGTACCTGCATATGTACTATTAGTGGTAGTGATAATCTTCTCTTTGCCTATATATGTACGTGTACTTACGTATGTCTGTACCTGCACTTTCATCTGTATTTGTTCACGTATCTATAACTACAAACGTACATGAATTTACCTATACCAGTACATTTATATATATATATACAGTAACCTGTCCTTGTATCTACATCACGCACCTATACCTGCACCCACACTTGTACTGCACCCACACCTGTACCTGCACCCACACCTGTACATGAACCCACACCTGCTGTACCTGCAACCACACCTGTACCTGCACCCACACCTGTACATGAACCCACACCTGCACATGTACCTGCCCCCACACCTGTCCCTGCACCCACACCTGTGCCTGCACCTACACCTATGCCTGCACCTACACATGCACCTGCACCTACACACCTGCACCTACACCTGTCCCTGCACCCAAACCTGTACCTGCACCCCTGTACCTGCCCCCACCCTTACCTGTACCTACACCTGTCCCTGCACCTACACCTGCCCTACACCTACACCTGTACCTGCCTCTACACTGTCCCTGCACCCCACCCTGTACCTGCACCCCTGTACCTGCCCCACACCTGTACCTGTACCCACACCTGTCCCTGCACCTACATCTGTACCTGCACCCACATCCTTACCTGCACACCTGTACCTGCACCCTACACCCACACCTACACCTGTACCTAAACCTGTACCTACACACACACCTGTCCCTGCACCCATCTGTCATTGCACTCACACTGTCCCTGCACCCACACCTGTCCCTGCACCTACACCTGTACCTGCACCTACACCTGTCCCTGCACCTACACCTGTACCTGCCCTCACACTGTACCTGCCACCCCACACCTGTCCCTGCACCTACACCTGTACCTGCCTGCCTACACCTGTACCTGCCTCCTAAACCTGTCCCTGCACACCCCTGTACCTGCACCCACACCCTTACCTGCACCCACACCTGTACCTACACCCATACCCTTACCTGCACCACCTGTACCTACACCCATACCTTTACCTACCCCCACACCCCTTACCTGTACCCACACCTGTACCTGCCCCTACACCTATATCTGCACCCACACCCTGGACCTACACCTGGACCTACACCTGTACCTGCACCTACACACTGTACCTGCACCCACACCTGTACCTGCACCCACACTGTACCTGCCCCCACACACCTGTACCCCACACCTGTACCCCTGTACCTGCCCCCACATGTGCCCCTGGCACCTGTCCCTGGACATGTCTGCACCCACACCTGTACCTGCACCTACACCTGTCCCTGCCCCACATCTGTCCCTGCACCTACACCTGTACCTGCACCTACACACCTGTACCTGCCCCCACACCCTTCCCTACACACACACCTGTCCCTGCACCACATGTACACACTGTCCCTGCACACTACCTGCACCTGCTTACCTACACCTGTACCTCTGCCTGTACACCCTTTCCCACCTACACCTGTAACCTGCACCTGCCCCCCCTGCCTGTACCTACACCTGTATCTGCCCCCACACCTGTACCTGCACCCACCTGTCCACACGCCCACCATACCTGCCCCTACACCTGTTCTGCACCCCACACCTGTCCCTGCACCCATACCTACTACCCCTGACACCTGTTGTACCTGCCCCAACACACTGTACCTACTAATCTGTCCCTGCACCTACACACCTATACACACCCACACCTGTACCTGCCTACACCTGCACCTAAACCTGTCCCTGCACCCCACACCTGCCCTGCCCCTACACCTGTACACCTGCACCTACACCTATACCCCCACACCTGTACCTGCACCCACACACCCTGCCTGCTCCCACACACCTATACCTGCCCCTGCCTACACACACATAAACACCTGCCTGCACCTACACCTGTATCTGCACCACGCCACACCTATACCCACACCTGTGCAACCACGCCTACTATCCACTCCTGTACCTGCACTCACCTCATACCTGTACCTACACCTGTCCCTGCACCTACACCTATATACACCCACACCTGTACCTGCACCTACCTGTACCTGCACCTAAGCCTGTCCCAGCCCCTCACCATGCCTGCACTACACCTGTACCTACCTACACCTACACCTGCCCCCACACCTGTACCTGCACCCACACCTGTACCTGCTCCCACCTGCTTACCTGCATATAAACCTGTCCCTGCACCTACACTGTGCCTGGCCCCACACCTGTACCTGCACCCACGCCTACACCTATACCTACACCTGTAACCTGCACCTACACCTGTACCTGCCCCCACACCTGTATCTGCAACCACGCCTACACCTATACCCACACCTGTTCCTGCACCCACACCTGTCCCTGCACCTACACCTGTACCTGCCCGGCTGCGTCTCGATTAACAAAACTGAAATGAAAATTCCTTCTTGCTTGCGAATTTCCTGCATTCCTTTTCGTCAGGGTAAGGCCGGGGTGGTGGGCGGACATGACCCCGGTGTCCACTTTAGGGCGGTGTCCATTCTAGGGCGGTGTCAACTCTAATACAATGTCCACTCTAATCCAGTGTCCACTTTAGCACATGTTCATTATTTTGATGTCGACTGTATCCAGATATCCACGCCAGAGAAGTGTTCACACTTAACATGTCCACTCTAGGGCATCAATCACTCTATATTCAATGCTCATTCTAATCTGATGTTCACTCTATTCCGATGTCCACTCTACTTCGATGTCCACTCTCTTCCGATGTTCACTCTACTTCGATGTTCATTCTATTCCGATGTCCACTCTTGCCGATGTCCACTCTATTCCGATGTTCGTTCTATTCCGATGTCCACTCTTGCCGATGTCCACTCTATTCTGATGTCCACTCTAGGCGATGTCCACTCAAGGTTTAACAGACCCGGGGTACACCGGACGAGCTCACGGCCACCTTGACATTGTGTGAAGATAACAACCCGTTTATCCGGTTCCCTCTTATCCGACTATCTGAGGAGCTGACTGACTTTGTCGGGACAGAGAGGGAGAGAGAGAATAAGAATAGAGAGAGAGAGAGAGAGAGAGAGAGAGAGAGAGAGAGAGAGAGAGAGAGAGAGAGAGAGAGAGAGAGAGAGAGAGAGAGGATATTGATCTTTATTTTTCTTTTATGACAGAGGAAAATATATATAATTTATTATCTCACTCTCTATCATTAGGACAAAGTTGAAATTATAATAAAATATATCCGCCATTTGTTTTCGTTTTGAGGAAAGGGAAGAAAATATATCTGAAATAATTTGAAACAACAACTGAGGTTATTTTCCGTGTTATCATATAGATTATAGAGAGATATACAATGATATCATGATATCTTCCTATAATTGGTTTTATCTTGGATAGAATGCTATTATAATCTATCACTTCAGTTATAAGTCGACGTTTGAATGATAAATAACTTTACTTATATTTTTTTTCTTCAGTTTGTGATGAAAAATGTTTATATATTTTTTATAAATTTATTGATGATAAATATAAAATATAAAATCAATATAATTTCATAAGAGTTTAGTGCTGAGAAATACAAAATCAATAATAATATAACGATTTATCCAAGAATATAGTGATGAGAAATACAAAATCAATGATCATATTATTTTGAAATGCTGTAGCTGTCAGAGTGTTCATGGGGCCCAGCAGGGGACCTTAAGGGGGCTGACAGGTGTATTAAACCTCACACTTTCTCAAACCTGTTGGTCTTCTGACACTAAAGTAACACTATAATATACCTTATATATAACTCAGAATACCTGGGTAAAGACCTTAGTTGTTGATGGGTAGTAATACAGCATAACTCGTCCGAATGTGTGTTTAAAGACATTATAGCAACAATAAAGGGCCATCCCTGCTGAATTTAACAATAAATCCTTAAAAATCTCGTTTTTTTTTCTTTTTTGGACGATATTTTGGTAAATTTTCAAGTCATTTTTTTCATTCATCGACTCTGCTCTCACCTTTCCCTGACTAACTGACTAACAGCGTTTTCTTACGTGTGGAAGTTTTTTATTATTATTTTTTATACGTCGTCTAACATGTGCTGACAGGCGTGTGATCAGCCCCGCACTAACTCAGCCTGAATAAGTTCTTGGAAATATACTTCATCTTTTATGTCTAATGTTTGAGGATGATATAGAGACAGACAAACACACAGACAGGAATACACGTAGACGGAGAGACGGGCAGGAAAACGTTATACAGACAAACAGACAGGTAAAAACAGCAGAGAGAGAGACAAACACGTAGACAGACTGAAAAGGAAAAGGGCAGAGACAGATAGGCATACAAGTAGACAGATAAACAAGCAGACATGGGGACAGATAGACAGGAAAACATGCAGACATACAAGACTTAGACAGATACAGACAGATAAACAAGCAGACATACAAAGCACTCAGATTTACAGACAGGCAAACAAGAAGACAAGTTTAAACAGGTACAGAAATAGACAGACAGACATACACACAGACAGAGATATATATATACAGACAGGTAGACAGAAGGAGAGAGAAAGAGAGAGAGAGAGAGAGATGAACAGGTGGGGAGGGACCAGGAAGCTTCAGCATACACCAACTTATCCCGGCTATGTTACCTGTCAGGTGAGTGAGTGAGCTCCTCCGTTCCTCTACCTCCTGGGCTAACTCTCCTGTCAATCTGCCACTACCATAACAAACAACGCCAACACGAGCAATCAGCAGCGCCTGGCGTATTTCTTCTTCTTTTTCACCCTGGGCTGAGTTAGGCGTGGATTTTGTAGGCGTTAGGTCTCTCTCTCTCTCTCCTCGCTTGTACTTATCTTCTTTCTCTTATCTATTCTCTTCCCCCTTCGTACTTTATATATTTCTCGCCGCTTATCTTCTCTCTCTCTCTCTCTCTCTCTCTCTCTCTCTCTCTCTCTCTCTCTCTCTCTCTCTCTCTCTCTTTCTCTCTCACTCTCTCTCTCTCTCTCTCTCTCTCTCTCTCTCTCTCTCTCTCTCTCTCTCTCTCTTAATGTTCCTTTCTTAGCACACACACACACACACACACACACACACACACACACCAATGTCAATGTATGTAATAAGTCATTTATGTCCAATGTATATTTCCAACGCTAAACTGCAGAACTTTCTCAATAAACCGTTAATTATTATTATTATTATTTTATTATTACACACACACACACACACACACACACACAAACACACACACACACACACACACACACACACACACACACACATAGCTCACGCCCTCACCACACCGACCAGCTACTAAGTCCCTCAGTATTTGATGCTCTAAAAGATACAAGGTTATCATTTTTCCACTAGTACAGTTAGCTGATAGTCGGAGGTCTCCTTATCAAGGGGATCGAGGTCAAAGGTGAAAGAGATGACGGGTCACGGAAGACGCTCAAGTGAGAAGGAAAGTGCTTTTGTAGTTAGTTATGTGAAGGTCAGTGGGAAGGAGGAGGTGAGATAAGGGGTGAAAGAGGTGGATAAGGAAGGAAGGAGAATGGAAGAAGAATAAGAGGGAGGAGAGAGAGAGAGCACAAAAGAATTAAAATCGAAAGAGAGAAAGAGAGATGTGTGTGAGAAAGAAAATGGGAAAGTAACAGACACAAGGCACGGATAACGGAGACATTAAGATGCTCATGAGACAGACAAGCAAAGACAGATGACGATGTACCAAGCACTGAGTGACAAAAGAAAAAGAAAAAGAGAGTGTAAGAATAAGTAAGAAAGAAAGATTAGGAGAGACAGAAAGAGACAGGTAAAGACAGGTAAAGACAGGGGGGGTGAGAGTACAACATTAACGCTACTGTTTTATTCCATACGAAGTTCCCAGGCGTTATCGTGTACTGTCATTCACATCTTCAGGGGTGGACACGTGGGGAGAGACCAGGAAGCTTCACCATACACCACCACCATATCCCAGCTATGTTACCTGGATCACGCGCACCTACAGTGATTTATTTGTATGTCAGGTCATGTAAACAGAGAGAGAGAGAGAGAGAGAGAGAGAGAGAGAATATACAAGGAAGTTACAACAAGAGAGATATGGAGAGGGAGATGGAGAGTGAGAGAAAGAGGGTGAAGAAGGTGGGGAGAGAAAGATGAGGGAGAGGAAAGGGGGTAACGAAGGCAGAGAGGAAGAGAGAGGGAGACGGTGAGGAAAAGGATGGAAGGGACCGGGGGGGTGAGAAGAGAAGAGAGAATAAACAAGGAACCTGCCCAGTGAGGCGAAAGTTGGGAAGGTAAAACCCACGTGAACTAGGGTCAGGATCCTCAAGAATTCTTGCGTTAAATTCACCTAAACTTAGGACTAAAGAATGTAATATCAGATTACGAGAGAATCCAAAAAAAAATTATTTCTACAGTAGCTTAAAGGTGTTTTATCAGAGGCTCAATAGACTTGGCACGATAGTGTTTTTGAGACCTGGGTGTCAGTGTGTGAGTGTAATAATAATAATAATAATAATAATAATAATAATAATAATAATAATAATAATAATAATAATAATAATAATAATAATAATAATAATAATAATAATAATAATAATTAACGGTTTAATGAAAGAATGTGGCAGCCAGAAGGCTGAAAATATAGTTACATAATTGGGGAATGGCTCACTTGATTGACAAATAATATACAAGTATCATAAGTGATACAGATATGATATTTAACAACAAGGTGGGGAGCAGGTTATACTACAGGGCATTTCAACATAGTAACAGTGCAAAATTGTAAGACTAACTGGGAGTGAACACACTGGTTGATTACGAGTTGTTGATAATTTTTCCAATGGTTGGGATTGGGATCTTCTCATAGCGATCAGTACCTGCTAGTATGGACTGGATGTGGTTGTGGTGTCGAACAGTAATTCGCGGACGAGGGATCTTGGGTAGTAATAGGAGCCGGTGTCGAGGATGATCCAGAAGCTTCTTACCAAATTTGCAGATGAGGTCGTGTCGATGATCAGAGAGAGCCGAGAGGGTCAGTGTGTTGAGTGCTTCTTGATATCTGGAGTAGGAAGGGGAGAGATTAATCTTAGATGCCCTCTTCTACACTTTTTCTTGGTGTTTCCGTTGTGTGGCATTAAGGGAGGAAGACCAGGCAGGGGATGCATAGGTGAGCTTGGGAGGTATGAATATTGGGTAAGCACTAAGGAGCTCGGGCGTGGGAACTCCGAGGGACTTGAGTGTGTGTGTGTGTGTGTTTTAGAGTGCCAAATCAACAGGTAAAATAAACTAGAAACCTTAATCTTCAGGTGGTCCATTTTTTGTGTATATCATTTGGTAATGTTTGGATGAGGAAATGAAATAATCCATTTTCTGAATGTGGAAAAAGTCACGAAGAAGATAGATGAGTAAGGTGAAGGGAAGGGCGAGTAAACACGAGAGAAGGAATGAAGGGAAGAAAGTCGGGGGACGGAGACGATTGAGTCGGGGAAGGGAAGAGAGGGGAAGAGTAGAGAGAGAGAGGTGGGGAGGAGAGAGAAAGAGCGAAGAAAAGTGAGAGAGAGAGAGGAAAAGCAGAAGAGAAAAGGGAAAGGAAGGAAAGGGAGGGGAGGAAATAGAGGAAGGAAAAGAGAGGGAAAGGGGATAGAGGAAGGAAAAGAGAGGGAAAGAAGAGATGAAAGAGAAGGAAGAGGGTAGAGAGAAGGGGAACAAAGGGGAAGGAGAGGAGAGAGAAATGGTGGGAATAAGGAGAGAGAGAGAGAGAGAGAGAGAGAGAGAGAGAGAGAGAGAGAGAGAGTAAGAGCCATATTTAGCTCCTGTGAGTAGCGTGAGGTGCTGGGTAACCGATGCTAACACGAGCAGAGGGCACGTACGGGGTATGAGTAGCAAGGGGCATGGAGGGCAAGGGGTAAGAGCAAGGGGTACGGATAGGAATATGGGGTAAAGGGTAATAGTAAGTAGCAGGGGCAATGGGTAGAGAACAAGGCGTAAGGAGTGGGGTAGAGGGGCAAGGAATACGGGGTAGGGGTAAGAGCTTGGGCAAGGGGCAAGTATTAAGGGCAATGACCAAGAGGAGAGGAGAAAGGGGATAGTAGGTAAGGAACAGGAGATAAATAAGAGGAGGAGAAGTAAAAGAGATGTCAGGGAATAGCTGATAAAATGGGACAAAGGATAGATAATAAAAATGAGGTTGAGACACTAGAGAGAGAGAGAGGGAGAGAGAGAGAGAGAGAGAGAGAGAGAGAGAGAGAGAGACGTGCAGGCGGATGCTATACCTTATACAGCAGTAGGGAGTCTGCAAGCACCAACCACATGAGTGTGTAGACAAGCGGGAGAGAGAGGGGGGGAGACACAGACATGGGTGGAGGATGGAGGAGAGATTGAGAGGGGGAGAGGAAGCGTAAGAGAGGAAAGGAATAGGGAGAGAGAGAGTAAAGGAATATAGAGTAAAGGAGAGGGGAAGAAGATGAGGAAATATAGAGAGAAGTAAAAGGAGAAAAAGGATGAGAGAGGAAAGACGTGGAGAGGGAGAGATATAGGAAAAGAATGAGGACAGGAGAAAGGAGAGGGAGATAGAAGGAGAGGAAATAAGAGGATAATAAGGTATGAATGGGGGAAAGAAGTGAAGCGAAAGGGACAGAATTGAGGTAAAGAAGGGAGCGAGGGAGTGAGGGAGACATGAAACAGGGGAGGCACGTGGGAGGGAGAAAAAGGGTGTACCAGGATATGTTAATAACTTGAGAGGAAGAGAAGATGAAGAAGGAGGGATGGAAGGGTATAGAATGTAAAAGAAAGGAAGAGTAAATAGGGAAGAATGAAGAAGGAAGGGAAGAGAGGAAGGGAAAGAAAGAGGAGCTGGAGACAAAAATAAATAGGACAGAGGACTAAAATAACCGGAGCGTTGAATTACGTTAAGGCTGGGGAGTAAGAACGGGAGGACGGGATTAACATAAGATAATTTTTACGGTAAAGAAGAGGAGGAGAAGAAGTAAAAGAGAAAACTGGTAAAGGAGGAAGCGAAAGAAGAGAGAAAAACGAGAGAAAACATATAAAACGAGAAGTAGGTGAGAAAACTATAGTAGGAGGAGGAGGAAGTGAAGAAAGGAGGGAGGAGAGAGTGCGACAGACACAAGGGGAAGAATTTCCTCGAAACGGATGGAAGGCGATTGCTGCTGTGTGTGTGTGTGTGTGTGTGTGTGTGTGTGTACGCGCAGAGAGAGAGAGAGAGAGAGAGAGAGAGAGAGAGAGAGAGAGAGAGAGAGAGAGAGAGAGAGAGAGAGAGAGCAATAGGGGTATTTATCATATGCGGGTCATCTACCGTTGTGACTAGAGAATCACATCATCGTATCCCCACAAATGTGACTAAAGTGAAGGGAGAAAACAGTCCGATCTCGATGAATCTTCCGTTAAGTTTATATGATTCACGTTAGGTTAGGTTAGGTTAGGTTAGGTTAGGTTAGGTTAGGTTAAGTTAGGTTAGGTTAAGTTAGGTTAGGTTACGAATAGCATGATTAAATTAAGGTTGTAGCTAGGTTAGGTTGTGAGTACATTACGTTAGGTGAGATTAGGTTATGAATTGGTTCGAATGATTCAGCTAAAGTTATGGTTAAAGTATCATGATTCACCTCAGCTTATTGTCAAGTTACTACGATTCAGCTTAAACTTATGAATTTTCTATTCATCAACGATTATGATTATTTATTCATCGTAGTGATTCATCCGACGTCACATTAACTTAGGATGAGTCAGTTAAGGTCATGCTTATGTTGGCGATAGTGTAGTTCTGTGTCACCAGGTGTGTTGAATTATAACATTGCTTTATGTGTGTGTGTGTGTGTGTGTGTGTGTGTGTGTGTGTGTGTGTGTGTGTGTGTGTGAAGACAGAAACAGAGGACGAGAGGTAATGAGGGAGACAGACAGACAGACATGTCCAAAAATTCGGGGACAAACATTAATTCAGGAAATGAAGGAGAGAATAGAAACAAAACAAGAAGGACAGGCACAGCAGGAAAATGGTAAGAGGCGTAAAGAGAGGACAGATAGACCACTAGGGAGAGAGAGAGAGAAGGGGAGGGTAGGAACAGGAAGAAGGGATGGCATGCCATATTTAGAGATGTATGAGGGTGGGGAGGTGAGAGAGAGAGAGGGTTACAGTGTGCTAAATATACAGGGTGTCACGGCTCTCGCGTGCTCTAACCCTCGGGGATGCCAAGGATATCTTTCTCAAAGTGAAAGTTTGTTGGTGAAAGTGAGTTGTGTAAAAAATTAAAAAGAACAATTGTTTTTAATTGTCGTTTTGTTTGTAGAGCTCTAATGTTTGTTTATTTTTTTTCGTCTGTTGTATGTGAACGGTGAAACCCTGACTGAGTACTGAAAGGCTCTATCATTTAATTTATTTTGATTTTATAAATTGAGATGTGATTTACGTTTACAGGTATAGACAGATTTAGGTATAGGTTCTGATACAGCTACAGATGCAGTCACCTACAAAAGTCATGTTGTCTCTCCTCCTGAACACAGAACCCCGAGATTCAAAATCGTGAAGCAGAAACATTTATGGACAGAAGCATCGGTGTCTACTTCGGGTTCATGAGTCTGAATCTCGGGGTTCGCGGTTTGGAAGAGAGACGACATGACTTTTGTGGGTGACTGTACATGTACCGATATAAATATAAGTACAGGTACGAGTAAAGATACAGAAACGGGTAAATACAGATTCAAACACTGATACAGGTACAGGTTTCAAAACAGAGAGGGAAAATGAACTCGTGCAGCTTCGTTGAAGACAGCACAGCCAGGCGTCGAGGATGAGAGGGCGACGACGACATTACTTCCTTGAGTACGGTTATGGTAATGAGTGGGAGACGCCCCTCTCTGTATATCCACTATCATTAAAGCTTTAGGGATGATGAGTTAACCCCTTGAGGGAGATAGGGTTAATCCTTAACTCTTTGTGGACTATGGATTAACCTTATTGAGGAAGATGATTTAACCCTTTGGGGACGATTTAACCCCTAACTACGATCATTTAATCATTAAGGGCAATAGCTTAACCCTTTCAGGATTATGGTTTAACCTTTTTTGGAGGAGAATTTAATGCTTCGAGGACGATGATTTAATCTTTTAAGGTCGATGGTTTAAGTCATTGAGGACAATGGTTTTACAGGTTGATGGTTTAACACTTTGAGATTAGTGGTCTAAACCTTCGAATATGATGCCTCAAACTATCGTCTTCAAGAGAATAAGACAACAAATATTCCTTACCAGCTATGTGAATATGTTACCAACATTTACAACAAGAAAGGAACAGTGTAATACTTATTAACTTTTAACTTAACGTGTATCTAAAATATTACCGATGAAACACAATGAAATTCAATTTTGATTATAACGAATTGAATTGATGAAAAATCTTGTTCTTTCGTCAACGCATTAAGTTCAGTACAATATGTGGGTCGTTGCAGGTCCAACCAAAACAAACATTTGGTTGGGTGAATTCGTCTCTCGATCTCCAAGGTAACGGTGTTCATGAGTGAAAAGCTCTGTGAGAGGAGAGGAGGGAAAGACACGGAAGAGGAGGGATTGTAAGTGGGGAAGATGAATGTAAAGATAGAAGGAGAAAGAAAGGGAAAGGGAAATGTAGATGAGCAAGTGGATATTGGTAAATTTAAGTAGAGAGAAAGAGATTGACAAATAAAAGAGAGAAAAAGAGACAGGTAAATAGGTAGACAAAATTGTCCAGAAAGCGAGAGAGGGAGATGTTTAAACAAATAGACAGACAGTAAGGGACAGTGAACCTGGGCGCAGGCCGCGACAGATGCGGGGGTCAGGGAGTGTGGGTTATATGTAGTGAGGGTACTTCTCTTGGCCCCAGGCCGGGGTATGCGCACCATGCTTACTCACAGCAGTGGTGCACACACACACACACACTACTCATGCGTTGGCACGTGCGTACAGACACACATTCATGCACTAGGTATAAACGACTACACACTTCTTGTAACATTCACTATGAGTCATATTTACATACACACGTGCCTCTCAGGGTGAATGTGGGAGTAGTGATTCAAGGAGTGATGTCACAAAATGAGTAAAACCGTGACTCGTAGCTCCCATATACATAAATACTGGTACGTGTACATAGACACACATATACATGCACACAATATACGGAAACACACACACACACACACACACACACACACAAACACCTCAATCCCAATCTTCCATATAATCCCAGAATGATTGACCTCATACCTCCCCAACCACGGACATTGAACATAAGAACATAAGAACATAAGAATGGAGGAAACTGCAGCGGGCCTATTGGCCCATACTGGGCAGTCCCGTTTACACCCAACCCCTATTGCTCATATAAGCATCCAACCTATGTTTGAAGCAATTCAGCGTATTCGAGTTAATGATGATATTTGGTAACTTGTTCCATTCATCCACTACTCTGTTTCCAAACCAGTGTTTACTGATTTCACGCCTAAATCTAAATTTATCTAATTTAAAACCATTGTTACGAGTTCGCTCCTGGTTGGATAGTTTGAGTACCTTTGTAATGTCCCCTTTGTTTAGCCCTGCCTTCCACTTATACACCCCCATCAGGTCGCCCTCGCCTCCTGCCCTCAAGGGAGTGCAAATTAAGATGTTTTAACCTGTCTCTATACTCAAGGTTCCTAATGCCCGGGATTAGTCTTGTCATTCTCCTCTGAATTCTTTCCAAGGATTCTATATCCATTCTGTAATACGGTGACCAGAACTGAACTGCGTAATCCAGGTGTGGTCTCACAAGAGCAAGATACAGTTTTAGGATGACCTCGCTAGTCTTGTAACTAACACTCCTTTGTATGAACCCAAGTACTTTATTAGCCTTGTTACGAGCAAAAACACATTGTTTACTTGGCTTAAGGTTCCTACTTATCATTACTCCTAAATCTCTCTCGCAGTCGGATTTCTATGGCATCGTTGTTCATCTGGTATCTGGTTTCCCTGTTTACATCTCCTATACTGAGTACTTTACATTTGTCCACGTTGAATTTCATCTGCCATTTTTCAGACCATTCGAAAAATTTGTTTAGATCTTCCTGTAGTTTTGCCGAGTCCTCGTCAGATTTGATGACACGTCCTATTTTAGTGTCATCAGCAAATTTACTTATGTTGCTGTCTATGCCGATATCTATGTCGTTTATGTATATAATAAACAATAATGGTCCAAGTACTGAGCCTTGGGGAACTCCACTTGTGACGTTGCTCCAATGGGACTTAGTGCCGTTAATGCTCACTCGCTGTTTCCTGTCCTGTAACCACGCCCTAATCCATTTAAGGATGTCACCTTTGATGCCATGATCTTCTACCTTTCTAATTAGTCTTTCGTGGGGGACTCTGTCGAAGGCTTTTAAAGTCGAGATATATACCACATCATAATTGTGCCCCTCGTCCACCGATTCGAAAACTGATGAAAAGAATGTTAATAGATTAGTTAGGCAAGAACGTCCGCTTGTGAAGCCATGCTGGGAATCATTGATCAATCGGTGCTTCTCCAGGTGATTTCGAATAGAGTTTGAAATGATTGCTTCCAGTAATTTGCCTACTATTGATGTTAGACTGATTGAGCGGTAGTTAGAGGATAGTGATCTATCCCCCTTCTTGAAAATCGGTATTACATATCCTCCAGGATTCTGGTAATACACCTGTTTTTAAGGACATGTTAAACAAATCATTGAATCACGTCAGGTGTGCAAAGACAACAAGATACTATTTTTTGAGGGTGTGTGTGTGTGTGTGTGTGTGTGTGTGTGTGTGTGTGTGTGTGTGTGTGTGTGTGTGTGTGTGTGTGTGTGTGTGTGTGTGTGTGTGTGTGTGCCCAACATTATGTGTACAATGAAAGACAAAAGTCGTGTCGTGAAAAATGGTGAAAACATACAGTATACCGAAGGGCTAAAACTTTTGGTGCGCTCTGCCTTGTGGTTGGGCTCTCATAATGTTTTACAAGTTATATTTAATCTTCGGACAAAACCGCGACACAGACCTTTGTCTTTGACTGTACACGCCAACTTTGAACCCGAGAAATTAAATTTTTCATATCTTACCAAACCACGTGAAGATTAGGACTCCCACCATATTTCACCTGATGATTATGCATCCTAACCTAACCTAACCTAACCTAACCTAACCTAACCTAACCTGACCCAACCCAGAGTATTTAATCATCAGGTGAAATAAGCTAGGATGCCTAATCTTCATATGGACCATCTTACCTACTTTGGGTACATACGTAGATATAAACGACCAGTTAATAAGAATTTAATTTAGTAAAAAGTTTTGAGTGTGTCATCTCCTCGCTCCTTACCTGTGATGAATCTAACCATTTGGTACAACACCTGTCTGTCTCTCCCTCTATCTCTATCTTTCCCCCTCTACTGCTATTTCTGTCTGCGTCCCCCGCGTCTACTTCTATTTACTCACTGGTTCCCGTTTCCCATTTTCTCCTGTCTCTTTGTCCTCATCTCTCGTCTCTCACCTCTTCATTTCCTCTCGTTTCCTTCCTTCTCCACCCCCCCTTTCCTCTCTCTATCCCGTCATGCCAGTTCTCTGTTCGCTTCCTCTTCTCTATATTTATCCTTTCTTATCTATCTTCTACTTCCCCTCCGTCATCTCCCCTCCGTTTCCTCTCCCACCTCTACCGCCCACCTCCCCCCTTTCTCTTTTTTATCTCCTCCCAATTTCCTCTTACCTCGCCCTCTATCCTCTCCCAATTCGCTACCTCCCTCCTCCTCCTCCTCCTCCTTATTATAATTTCTGCTTTCATCATCGTCTTTCCCTCTATATTCCCTCTCCATTCCCTCCCTCCATCACTCGATTTCCCCTTCCCTACCGTCTCACTATCCCTCCTTCCCCCCTCCACTTCCTCACTCCTTCACTTCCTCATCTCTCTACCCTCCCCCACCCCACCCCCGGCCACCTCTCACACACCAACGTGGAGGCTGCCAGACCGGTGATGCAATTCGTGTGTTAGACGTTTACATCTGGTGTCTCGGGTACACAGGTGAGTTTAGTCCTTTAATGAGATAAAAAAAATTCTACCTGTGTTTTGTTTTTGAGGCGGGTTCTGTGTGTGTTGTTGTTGTTGTTGTTGTTGTTGTTGTTGTTGTTGTGATGGCTGGTATCTTGTGGTTTTTAAGTTGTTATTTGTCTGTCTGTCTGTATTCTCGTCTCTCTCTCTCTCTCTCTCTCTCTCTCTCCAGATATATTATATAAACCATTTAAATAATTAGCCTATAATATATTCACCTCCGTAAAACAACTTGAATAATTATCGTATGAATTATGTCACTTGTTAACGATCTTTACACATACTATATAACCTCCCTTCATGAGCAATTAAAGAGAATATTGAACGAAATATTCTGGTTCATTTATCCTGAAGTGGAAAATGACATTAGATTTCTGTTTATATGTGGTTAACAATAAGTTGGAATACAGAGGGAGAAATAATGTCATTTTCAATTTTTTTTTCCAGTTATTATATTTTTATTTATCAGTTAACTTTTTAATTGCTAGTGAGGTAGATACATCCGGGTACTGTTGTAGTGAGGATGAGTGTCTTGGTGGTGTGGTTAGGTGAGGTGTTGGTAGTGTGGTGACAACATCTGGACATATTGCCAGGTAATTAAACACAAGACACCTCGTCCATATTTTGGCTCCTTAGTGAGGTGTCCAGGTGTTTCTCTGTGGTAAGTGACCTCTTAATCATTCTGCCAGGAACTGATAGAAATGTCATAGTTTATTTAAAAAAAAACTCGTTACTAAGAAGGAGCTGACAAGTTGTTGGCAGCGAGTCTTAGGAAAGTGTTGTTGTATTAGTCCTGAAGGGTGACGTCATCAGTGAGAGGAAGCCAAAGACAAGCTATTGCAATGGTGTGTGTGTGTGTGTGTGTGTGTGTGTGTGTGTGTGTGTGTGTGTGTGTGTGTGTGTGTGTGTGTGTGTGTGTGTGTGTGTGTGTGTGTGTGTGTCCAAGCATGTAACTCTGAGTGTACTTGTGCGTGTGTGTGTGTACATGAGCGTGCTTGACTGTAAACATTAACTTTACAAGCGTGATAATTTCCCTTACTTTAAATTCACCCAAACAAGGAGTGTATATTACTTCAGTCAGGATCACGAGCACTAGATTATTATAGCGTTCACTGACCTAATATGACCTTTTATAATATGATGAGAACATACCCTGTTAACGTGGTATATATAAACTAGCTGTTCTGCATTATTACTGTATAGATGAGCTACAGGTGGACAATGATGAAGGAGAAAGATGGACAATAATAGCCACTGGTAAATAGCAAAGCGATAATATATATATTTTATGTGTCAATATGGCCAGATACATTTTGTCTTAATATGGCCAGATACATTTTGTCTTAATATGGCCAGATACATTTCGTCTTAATATGGCCAAATACATTTTGTCTTAATATGGCCAGATATATTTTATCTTAATATGGCCAGATATATTTTGTCTTAATATGGCCAGATACATTTTGTCTTAATATGGCCAGATATATTTTGTTCCATTTTCACCAAAAGTCAATATTCTTTCTCAAAATACCCCAAAGTCCACCTAATAAAGGGGGGAGTTTTCTGTATTCTCATCACAGCGGGAAGGTCACACAAGGTCATACAAAGTCACTTAAGGTCACATAAAGTCACAAGAGGTCACATAAAGTTACAAGAGGTCACATAAAGTTACAAGAGGTCACACAAAGTCACACAAGTAGACTCACGAGGATTCACGAAGTCACATAAGGTTACACAAGGTCAGATAAGGTCACATAAGGATACATGAGGTTACACAAGGTCACACGATATCACAAGAATTATCGTGGGTGTAAGATTCATGTATACAGACAGACAGACAAACCCACAGATACCTACCTACAGACAGAACGACAGACAGACTCATAGACAGGAAGACAGACTTAAAGAGAGACCTAAAGACAGAAAAAATCACAGACAAACACACAGACTCAAAAACAGACCTGACCTACAAAGAAATAGACACCGGAACACCGAATGTATTTTCTTTATATTGTCCCATTGTGTTAGAGCAGCACTAAAAGTAAGCTGTTTTATTACCTCGCTATAACCAAGCCAAGATGCATCATGGCGAGAGAGAGAGAGAGAGAGAGAGAGAGAGAGAGAGAGAGAGAGAGAGAGAGAGAGAGAGAGAGAGAGAGAGAGAGAGAGACTCCTCCTACACACAAGATCAAGGATTATTACAAGAATCCTACTTTAAATTTTCTCCCCTTGAATGGACATAAGAAAGTTCCTCTAGTTACGATAAAACGACTCTCAGGTAAATTTTAATCTCCTCTTGTTAATTGTGTTTTCGCGTCGTAAGTTAAAGGTGAGGGGGGAGGAGGGGGAGGTGAGGGGGGAGTAGGGGGAGGGGAGAGGTGGGGGAGATGAGGGGAGTTATCCTACGCTTGTCTGAGGTTTTAGATTATTTTCATATTTTCTTTGTTTAGTAGGAAAACGTTATTTAGTCCGAATTTTTAGTATAGTAACGTTTATATGACAAAGTTAATATGGGTCTGGATGCCTATTCTTGTCCCTATGAAGAACGAAAGAATAGGTTAACAAGCCATTTTAGTGTATTGTTTATATACAGTTTCATATACAATACCTATTTAATCTAGTTATATATGTTTTTCCTATGACGTAAGAAAGAATTGATTTTTAAGTATATAGTATCCTTTATTTTTTTCACAGTATATACAGTATCGTGTACAATGCAGAGTTAATGAATCTGGTCTGGCGCCTCCCAGCAGAACTATAAAATCCAATACCAGTAGCTCTTGATTACCCGTAATTGTACACCTTGGCAACACAGGAAGTTAACCTAATGTTTTTTGCCGGTGGAAAAAACAATGAGGATCGCGTGAGAACGACGTCAAGGCGATGGTGAGTGTTGCTATTGATCCTCCGGGAGCCGTCGTGTTGTGTCGGGGTCCTTATACCTGTGAACTTTTGCCTCTCAATACTCTAATACCTGTAATATCTGTAATACCTGTGTTACATTTGTGGTTGTTATTTTGAAACTAATGAACTTGAGGTTTAATCTGTACCTGTAATACCTGGCTGGCTATCATTTTTATATCTGTGGACCTGTACTTGTAACTTGTAGTACCTGAAATACGTATATGATTATCGCAGGGGTTCTCAACCGGGGGGGAATTTCCCCCCCTCAGGTTTTCAGGGGGGGGGGGGGAAACTGATACTAATATGGAAAAAATAAAGGATTTTCAGTATTATATGCATATTATTTGGAATGCACTTTTTGAGGCAGACAATCTTGGAAAGGAGGGGGGAATGACATTCTGACATATGGTGAAAGGGGTGCATGGGGCAAACAAGGTTGAGAACCACTGGATTATCGCTTCAAAAATTCACTCATCTGTAATTCTATAAATACATGAAATTCTATTCGTATCAGAACTATTATTATTTATCTACCTGTATTTGCATCTGTATTTATACCTGTAATTGCATCTCTACCTGTACTCTGTAACTGTTACTGTATCTACTTTGCATTACCTACCCTCTCCTCTATTTCCTCGTCTACTCTTTCATCCTTCAACCTCTCTGTCAACTGGCAATAGGGATATCTCTTTCCTATTCT
Source organism: Homarus americanus (assembly GCF_018991925.1). Taxonomy (NCBI): domain Eukaryota; kingdom Metazoa; phylum Arthropoda; class Malacostraca; order Decapoda; family Nephropidae; genus Homarus; species Homarus americanus. Next base: position 5,674,080 of record NW_024741189.1, read on the forward strand.
CTATGTCTAGTTTATTAGTTATCCTGTATAACTTGTGTACGCAGGTGTTTTTATCTCTCCTTCATTCCCTTCTTCTTAGTTTATCATGTGTGTCATTATTTCATATTGTTTCTTTTGTTCTTTTTTTACGTTTGGTTTTGATATTTTAGGTGATTTTGTTTGGTTCACTTATCTTGTTTTTGTGGTGTTTGTGTATCATTATTGTTGTTGTTGTTGTTGTTGCCTTTCTTCTTCTTGTTCTTCTTGTTCTTTTAGTTTTTCTTGTTTTTGTTCTTGTACTTCTTCTCTTTTCACCCTCTTTTTTCGTCCTCTTCTTTCTTCCTCTCTCTCTTTTTTCCATCTCCGCCTTTCTTCTTCATATCCTTTTATTTTCCCCTTCTTCTTCTCCTTCATGTATTTCCTTCTGTCTCCATTCCTCTCATCCCTTTTCCCTTCTATATCTACCTCATTCATCTCCTTTCTTTTATTTCCTCTTCTCTCCTTCATTACTGTTTTCATTTTTCCTCCCACACTCCTCCTTTTCCATATCTCACTCCTCCCTTCCTCTTTACCCATCCATCCTTCCTTCCTCTTATTCATTTTCCTCATCTTTCCTTTCTCTTCATTTTCATTCCTCCCCCATCTCCTCCACTCCCTTTTCTCCACCCTCTCTCCATTTTCTTTCCCTCTCTCCTCTCTCTTCCTTTTCTCCTCCATCAAATTCTCCCTCTACCCTCCTTTTCCCTCTTCTCCTTCTCCCCCCTTTCCCTCATTACTCTTCTAAACTCTTCAAACTCCTCATCTTCGCCCTTTCCCTCACTATTCTCCCTCACTCTTCACCTTCTCCCTTTCCCTCACTTCTCTCCTTCTTCTCCCTCTCCCTCCCTTCCTCTCCCAGCGTCTAGTGAGTCTATCTCTCAGCATCCTTAATTCTAGACCGTTAGTGTAATTCGCCGGCCTCTGACCCCTCCTAGGTCCTGCTGAGGGGGAGGGAGGGAGAGGGAGGGAGGGTGGGAGGGAGGGAAGGTGGGTGGGAGGGAGGGAAGGTGGGTGGGAGGGAGGGAAGGTGGGTGGGAAGAGGGGGTGAGAGAGAACGAGGGAAGGTGGGAGTAAGGGAGAGAACAGTAAGAAAGAAGAAGAGAGGGTGGGAGAAAAGGAGGAAAGTGGGAAAGGCAAAGAGAGAGGTAGAACAGAGGTATTGGGTGAAAGGGAGGGAGGCAATAGGAGGGAGAGAGAGAGAGAGAGAGAGAGAGAGAGAGAGACAGAGAGAGAGAGAGAGAGACGCCATGTTATGTGGTCACACACACACACCTCCAGCGAACTCAAATAGACCCACACCTTTCCCAAAAGTGTTCCAATAAACACTATCTTTAATAAACAAACTTCTCATACCCAACCACATACACACACACACACCCACACACACACCCACACACACACACACCCACACACACCCACACACACACACACACACACACACACACACACACACACACACACACACACACGAACACACACACACGCACACACACACACCCACACACACACACACACACACACACACACACCACACACACACACACACACACACACACACACACACACACACACACACACACACACACACACGCACACACACACACCCACACACACACACACACACACACACACACACACACACACACACACACACACACACACACACACACACACACACACACCACACACCCACACACACACACCCACACCCACACACACACACACACAGACACCCACACACACCCACACACACACACACACACACACACACACACACCCACACACACCCACACACACCCACACACACACACACACCACTCAAGGATAACATCATGTTCTAAATAGACACACACACTGACTAACAAACACCCAACAACTACACACAACATCCATCAAAGAAATATTTTCCCTTAATCCTACCCACCTACCTAACCACCCACCCACTTAACCACCCACTTAACCACCCACCTACACATACACTCCTATGCACCCTTAACCCCGCCCACCCATTTAATCACCCACCTACCTACATACACACACACCCATCAAACAGAACTCCTCCTACTCCTCACTGCCACTCCAGCCAGCCTCTACCACCCCCCCAACAAAGGTCCTCTACTCTTCCTCCTCCACAATTGAACCAACAAAAGCGACCTTAGCACACGCCAGCGAAATGAACACTCCCTCTCACCCTCTTCATAAAGACAAATCCATGCTAGGGCGTCGTGATGGGGGCCGCTCGGGGCACAATCACCCCATTACATCTGTCTCCCCTGACAAGACCTGCATAACTATGGGGTGTAAACCTTGTCCGAAATGTGAGGCTGGACAGTTCTTTGCCTGTAGCGCCGAGGGAGGTAAGGAGAGAAGGACGGCTCGCTCGGGGAGTACGTGTGTTGAGGCGCAGATGCAGGTGGAGATGGTGCAGGTGAGGGCGTGAGGTGTGTGTGTGTGTGTGTGTTAAGGGGTTGTATAGGGTGTAAAGAGAGGGGGGAGTCGTAGGTGGGTTGAGTGTATGAGGGACATGGTGGTGGTGATGAAGGGAAGAGATACAGGTGGAACTCTCGATGATGGTGGCAGGCATGGGGGTGTGTGGGGAGGAGAGGAACGGAGAGGGAGGAAAGGCGAAATGGAGGGAGGGAGGGGTTGTTGTGTGGTGATTGCATGGTAAGTGGAGACGCATGATGTGATGTGGGGTATGTGGAGGTGATAGTGGTGGCAGGGAGCGAAGAGGTGCAGGTGTAGGATATTGAGGTGTGTAATAATAATAATAATAATAATAATAATTAACGGTTTATTGAAGAGCTTGGCAGCCAGAAGGCTGAAAATATACAGTTACATATTTGGGGAATGTTATGAATTACAAATAATATACAAGTGACATAAGTGACACAAATAAGACATATAAGTAACTTAGATGGGGATCAGCTCAAAATACAGTTCATTTCAACATAGTGACAGTGTAGGGAGCAGTGTTTACTGGGAGTGAATACACTGATTTATTACATGCTATTGATAATTTTTACAATGGTTGGGACTGGGCTGTTCTTATAGCGATCAGTTCGTGCACGTATGGGCTGGATGCGGTTGTGGTGTCGAACAGCAATTCTCGGACAGGGGATCTCAGGTGGTAGTAGGGGCCGGTGTCGGGGATGGTGTAGAAGCTTCTTACCAAATTTGCAGATGAGGCCGTGGTGATGGTCAGTGAGAGTCGAAAGGGTCAGTGTGTTGAGCGCTTCTTGATATGTGGAGTAGGAAGGGGAGAGAATAATCTTGCATGCCCTCTTTTGCACTTTTTCTAGGTGTTTACGTTGTGTGGCATTTAGGGAGGAAGACCAGGTGGGGGAGGCATAGGTGAGCTTGGGAAGTATGAATGTTGTGTAAACACTGAGGAGCTCGGTGCAGGAACTCCGAGGGACTTGAGTCGGCGGAGGAGGTGGAGACGGAAACTGGAGGATTTGACAACTTCACTGACGTGTGGTTTCCAATTTAGTTTGTTGTCTATGGTGACGCCGAGGAGCTTCGTGGAATCTACAACCTGGAGTGTGTTCGGACCTAGGGTAATGGAAGGAGGTGGGACAATGTCGGAGGAGAGGTTGATGTGCATAACCATTGTCTTGGTATGGTTGATGGTGACATGGTTGTTGGTGGCCCAGTTTTGGAGACTGTTCAATAAATCCTGAAGGGCGGTATAGTTGGGAGCGGAATTGTTGACGCTGATCCCAATGGTGGAGTCGTCGACATATTTCCAGCGAGCAGGGGCTTCTCTTAGGGCATCATTGATGAGCATAAGGAAGCAGAGTGGTCCCATCTTGGTGCCTTTGGGGACGCCACAGGTGAGTGACTGAAAGGTGGAGACAGCCCCTCGGAAGCGTACAGCTTGGCGTCGGTCACTGAGGAAGTGTGTGTGTGTGTGTGTGTGTGTGTGTGTATGTGTGTGTGTGTGTGTGCGTGTGTGTGTGGATTATGGAAAGGGGTCGGTAGAGACGATAACTGACTTTGATTGGCTTAATGTGATCATCTGGAAAGGGGATTAGGATTAGTGTAAAAAAATGGGCAAACGATTGTGGATTTGGTGTCTTGAATATTATTGCTCTTTGGGACTGGCCATACCGGTACCTCTTGTCACAAAAAATTTCATATTTACTAATGCTGCAGTTGTCAGGTCTCTCTCTGCATTTCTCAGTTCTTCTAGATCAGAGTTCATGATTTTGTCTTGTGTGTTTTGAAGTACAGCATTGGACAGGCCAAGGTCACGGTCAACATTTTCTTTCTTACATGCCTCATTGGCGAGCCTATCACCCCACCTCCATTTTCTTTAAGGTAGTCTGTAGCTAAGTAGAATCCCATTAGTTCATTTTGTGTTGTGCTGGCTCAGGTGTACAGTCTTTGCATGTTTGACACTATCATCTCATTTTCTTTATATATATCATGAATATGACTTATACTAGTAATGAAAATGATCTATATCATTATTCACCTCTGCCCTGCGTGGCAGTGAGAAGTGAAAGCACCCTCAGTGTCAAGACCTGACTGAATTACTCATAATAGGTAAACTGTACTCCAAGCTTTGCCAATAAATTTGTTAACCGTAAAATTAAGCTGTTTGGGACAAGGATGTGTGTGGGAGAGGGAGGGTGTGGGAGAGGGGTGTGTGAGAAAGGGAGGGTGTGTGAGAGAGGGAGGGAGGGGAGTGGGGAGAGGGAGGGTGTGGGAGAGGGAGGGTGTGTGGGAGAGGGAGAGTGTGGGAGAGGGAGGGTGTGTGGGAGAGGGAGAGTGTGGGAGAGGGAGGGTGTGTGGGAGAGGGAGAGTTATTCATGCTCTTAGGTGCTGTACAATGGTGTGACTGCTGGCTGCTTGAGATGGAGGGAGAGTTGTACACTATAAGGAGATAAGACATTCAGCTGACACGCAGGTTGTGACGGGGAGGGGTGGGCGGAGAAGGGTGTTGGTGGGTGGGTTGTGGGTGGTAAGAGGATGTTAGTGGTGGGTTAAAGGTGGTGTTGGTGATTATGGGCTGTGGGAGGATGGTGTTGAGGATGGAGAGTGGTATTGGTGGTTGTTGGTGGTTGAGGGTGGTGTTGGGATGGGTGGAGGATGGTGTTGGTGGCAGTGGGCTGTGGGTGGGTGGTGTTGAAAGTGAGTTGTAGGTGGGCAGTATTGGTGGTGGAGGGTGGTGTTGGTGGTGGAGGGTGATGTTGGTGGTGGAGGGTGGTGCTGGTGGTGGAGAGTAATGTTGGTGGTGGAGGTTAGTGTTGGTGGTGGAGGGTGGTGTTGGTGGTTATTTGTGGTGTTGGTGGTATTAGTGATGAAGGATAAAGTTGGTGGTGGAGGTCATTTGTGTTATGGTGGGCTTAATGGGGGAATTTTCCGAGATTATGAAATCGTATGTCCGTCTGGTTAGCCGCCACTGACCTTCCACCCCCAACTCTCTAAGCATTACCAAGGTGTGTGTAATAATAATAATAATAATAATAATAATAATAATAATCAACGGTTTATTGAAAGAGCTTGGCAGCCAGAAGGCTGAAAATATACAGTTACATATTTGGGGAATGGGTTTCGAATTACAAATAATATACTAGTAACGTAAGTGACACAAATAAGATATAAAATAACTAGATGGAGAAAAGCTCAAACTACAGGGCATTTCAACATAGTGACAGTGCAAGAAGTAGTAATTACAGGGAGTCAATACACTGGTTTATTACAAGTTATTGATAATTTTTACAATGGTTGGGACTGGGCTGTTCTTTTAGCGATCAGTTCGTGCACGTATGGGCTGGATGCGGTTGTGGTGTCGAACAGCAATTCTCGGGCTAGGGATCTCAGGTGGTAGTAGGAGCCGGTGTCGAGGATGGTGTAGAAGCTTCTTACCAAATTTGCAGATGAGGTCGTGGTGATGGTCAGTGAGAGTCGAAAGGGTCAGTGTGTTGAGCGCTTCTTGATATGTGGAGTAGGAAGGGGAGAGAATAATCTTGCATGCTTCTTTTTTTTTCTAGGTGTTTACGTTGTGTGGCATTTAGGAGGGTGTGTGTTTGAGTGTGTGTGGTGTGTGTGTGTGTGTGTGTGTGTGTGTGTGTTACTTGCTGAATGACTGACTGGGTGAGTGAATAACTTTGTGAGTAAATTAGCGAGTTATATACCTTTCTCACATCACCATTTATGAAACAGAAAAAAATAAAAGTTGTGAAGAGAAAACCTAAAATCTCAAGATGCACACACACACACACACACACACACACACACACACACACACACACACCGTCTGCCACACAACATGTCAAGTTTTTCATCATTTCTCAAGAGTTATACATCAACTTTTCCCGCCATTGGGCCTCTAACTCTGAAGCCTGTTCCTGCGTCACCCTCGTTTTGCTCACTGTCGATCTACCTCAAATTTTTATCCAATTGCTCTTGATTGATAGACACGTGTTATTCTTTGTTACGTTCAATTGCTAAGTTATATATTATTGTGTTTTTTTTTCCTTATGCTCCCATCTGCTTCTCTTTTGTTTACTATAATTATACTTTTGTGTTTTATTTATACTTTGGAGAGATTTAATGAACTCTGTAGAGGAATATGTGAATTGAACTCATAAATACCCGAGGGACAATGGAAGAAAAATATTAGATGACTTGATTTACAACTCTCTCTCTCTCTCTCTCTCTCTCTCTCTCTCTCTCTCTTTCTACATTCTTACTATATATAATTTCTCTTTTCTCAAACAACTTTCCCTCCATCTTGTTTTTTATATATATTCTGGCAACCGCATTGTTTCTCTGATACGTCATCAACACCACATGACGGTAGGAGAGAGTCATTCATGTACCACATATGAGACAAACAGACAGACAGACAGACAACAGACAGACAGACACTATACCTGCAATAGCCTATTTTCCCTAAGTAAAGATGACAGGTCACATGTAATTATAATAGCATCTCAGTGTAAGTTTAACGCCTTTGAAATTACCATCTACGTGACCGAGCTGAAGTAAGGCAGTTAGATATGTTATTATATTGATAATTACAGCGGGTAAAAAATCTCCTAGGTCTTAGTTGTTGAGATGTTACTTAATGGAAAGGAACAAGAGGTGTGGCATTTAAATAATTTTCAGAGATATTTAGTCGTGATGATATACAATATAAATGTTCCTGAAATATGAAGAAGAAGGACATTTGAAAAGCCTTCTGTTTCTTTATAGTAAATTCATCAATAATACTGTATAAGCAGTTTCGGTGTTATTGCAGTCAAAAACCGATATTCAATATGAAAGGATATATCGATAACCTGACGTTGCTTTTCTGTCTATTAGTCAAGCAACGAGCACTTAAGATAATGAATACTACTTATATATATATATATATATATATATATATATATATATATATATATATATATATATATATATATATATATATATATATATATATATATATATATATATATATATATATATCTAAAGAGGCCTATAGGGCACTTTAATCAGAACAACATGCATTAGAATTTACTCTGAATAAGATAAATACTTTTTTCTTAGGACGGGGAACGTACGTGTGTGTGTGTGTTGCTTTAGTGTCTTTTAATCAAGTCGACACGCATTATAATGTTCCTCAAAGAGATGTTTACATGTCTCAGCCAAGACCTGGATCATTGTTCTGTCCTTTGGGGAGATAAGACACCTTCTTAATAGCTTTTACGAAGACAAACTACCGCCTGATACCTGTAATAGCCGAGTCTTGTGGTAGCCCCTCATTAAGATGTACTACATTCTAATGGCCTCTCACTACTCATAAATCCTGCTGAATGTCTGCCCTGGCAAGCTCAAGTGTAATTACAACGAGAAGAAAAAATGAATATACAACTATGAGTACCAGCCGTAAAGACGCTCCGCCGGGGAAAGAGACGTAATTTATGAGGTCTGATTCAAGCTGAGTGCAGGGCCATCTTACCCTCCCCTGCATCTCTCTCTCTCTGTTCTTCTATATTTCTCCCTTAATCCCTTACCTTCCTTCTTCCCTCACCTTCCTTCTTCCCTCCCCTCTCCCTTCTTTTATCCAGTTCCTCCCCACTTTCTTCCTCTATCCCACCCCTCTCACCATCTCTTTCTTGCATCCCTCCGTCCATCGCTTCTTCTATCTCTTCCCTTCCTCCTTCTCTCTTTCTTAAGCCTTCCATCCCTCCTCCTCACCAAAAGGCCCCTCTTTCCTCCTTCTTTCCGTAATCAATGGCCTCCTCTTCCTTTCCCTCCCTCCTTCCCTCACCAAAGTCCTCCTTTTCTTCCTTCCTTTATCAAAGGCCCCTCTTCCTCCTTCCTTCACTCATCAAATGCCTCCTCTTCCTCCCTCCTTCACTCGACAAATGCCTTCTCTCGGCTGAGAAAATATAACTACTCCTGGTTTAAACACACATCATAATAATACTAACCCACCCAGCAGTCCCTCTCCTCACTCCTTAGTGCCTCTCAAATATCAAAACTATATGAGGTTCAGAACAAAACCCAGCCTGTATACTTTGGCTTCACAATTTGGCCAGAGGGACCCGGTTAAAAATAAAAACGATGCCAGCAAGAACTTCTTTAATGTCCTCCATCAGAGAATGACAACAACTATCGATGGTTCCCAAAAGTTAATAAACCTCAAGGGTCCATCACCACACGGCATCTTCACGGCTAGGCCAGAGACAACCTCCCTAGACCAGCATCAGCTAATAAGGTCGGGTGGTATACGAAATATGGTTCTAACACCCGTATATGGGATGGCATGGAACGCCAAATATCAGTGCCGACAAAGAGAGCAGCCAACCCGACAAACAGCTCTAAATTACTTACAACAACCAACCCAATGCAAAAATCCACCACACCATTAACTTCTCTAGTCTGTAGCTAGGCCAACCACTACCTCCCCCTACACGTCTTCAGTGTTCAAACTATTAACCTCCTTCTCCTCTAATATTCTTTCACCCTCTCTTCTCAACACAAAAGAATCTCCTTTCCTTCCATCATCAAAGGGCTTCCCTCCTTCCTCTTCTTACCATAGGCCTCCCCTTCTCCCTTCTCTCTCTTCATGCCTTCCCACCCTCCCCCACCTTACAGCTACTGACAGCAACAAGTGAAGCTCGGTGATAGTGGCCAAGTAATTGATATCACAATTGGGGTAGTTTAATCCAGCACGACGGTGGAGGAGGGTGTCGGAGGGTGGTGGTGGAGGGGAGTGGTGAAGGGGGTTGGTGGAGGAGGGGGTTGGAGAGGGGTGGTGGAGAGGGGGGGGGAGGATAGGTGGTTGAGGTTGGTAGTGGAGGTGGCAGGCCGGGTCAAGAGGAAAAGCTAAATTGGCCATGTGACTATAATGAAGCAGGGGGACTGTGGTAAGATTTTGTTCTTTCATAAGTGGATCCTGGGAATACTTGAAAATTAGCTCCAGCTTATTTCACCTGATGATTAACAACCTAATCTAACCTAACCTAAGCTAAGCTAACCTAACCTAACCTAAATTAACCTAACTCCCTAAATCGCGTTTGGGTGTTTAATCATCAGGTGAAACAATCTAGGGGCTAATCTGCAGGTAATCCGGATCATAAGTGAAGAATTAGGGTTAGTTCATCGTCATTTACAGATGTGTTTACTTTTCATCTACAGTTTATTAGTTCAGTGTATTACTATTTCCTTCTGTTTATTTTTAATTGTGTTTTTTCTTATTCTAAATTCAATCAACAAGGACGTATTTTGATTTCCACCTGCTTGTCCGTACGTCCGTTGTATCTAAATTTCCGCAAAATAAAACAAAAATACTCGGCTTAGAATAATGGTATTTTGAAGTTTTCATTGTGTACACACCTGGCTTACCTGAGTGGGTCTTTAAGGTGTTTGGATGATTGCGATTGGTTGAGAAGGATGTTTTGTCACGAGAGATAATTGGTAGTCATTCATATCCCCCCTTCCTTGCCTTTTCCCCATTCAGTCGCCCTCCCCTTCCTCTTTCTTGTCTCTCCCTCTCGTTCTCCAACTCACGCGATCCTCCTCCTCTCTCCCTTCCTCTCCCTCCCCTTCCTATTCATCCACTCTCCTCCCTCACATTCTCCCTCCCCTCCTTCTCACCTCCCCGTCTTCCTCTACCCCCTCCTCCCTCCTCCTCCTCACCATTACCCTCCCCTCCCACACCTCCCTCACTTCCACCACACCATATAATCAGACCATCAAGGTACTCCCCCTATATATTGTGTGTTAAATAGCATGTTTACTAAGGTTAACGCTGAACCACCTCCACCGACCTCCCATGTAATGAACCAACCGACGCCTCTGCGACTCCGACTCCGACTCCGACCCTACAACACCTTATTTTCACCTATAATATTAAACACCTCGACCATAATTGCAGTCTTTTTTTTACCACAAGTCTTCCGGATGATGACCTCTTCACCCCCGCCCCCTCCACCCCTTCTTCTCTCTTCCCTCTCTTTCGCTTCCTTTTTCTCACCTTTTCCAACTCCCCTCTCATTATTTCTCCCCTTCACATCTCCTATCCCATTCTACTACCCTCTTACTGTCTGCTTTATATGCCCCCTCTTTCTTCTCGCCCTCTTCTCCCTTCTCTATCCCTCTTTTCCTCCTTCTTCACGCCTCTTCGCTCCTCCCAGTCTCCATCTCTCTTCATTTTCTACCTCCTACTTCCATGTCCTCTCTCCCTCTCTCTCCCATCTCTCTATTTTCCCTTTCACCTTCCCTATTCTCTCTTTCACTCCCTCTTACCCCCGTCTCCTTCACCTATCTCCATTGTTCTCCACGTGGCTGTTTTATTAATTGTTTTGTGTCTCTTCTTTTTGTTTATTGAATATTGTCTCTTTCCTTCTGTGCGTCCATGCGTCTTGCCATCCGTGATTCCGACCATCCGTGAAACTGACCATCCGTGAGTCCGACCATCCGTGAGTCCGACCATCCGTGAGTCCGACCATCCGTGAGTCCGACCATCCCTGAGCCTATCCATCCCTCAGTGAAGTCTATCCATCCATCCATCCATCCATCCGTCCACCCATCAGTGCGTCCGGGCGCTGTAAACGCGATAAATCAACAACATACACCATGTGGGCGTGTCTTAACAAGACCCCAGACGAGCTCCAATTAGTACTCTCAGTTGTCTTGGAGAGAGAGAGAGAGAGAGAGAGAGAGAGAGAGAGACATTTATATATATATATATATATATATATATATATATATATATATATATATATATATATATATATATATATATATATATATATATATATATATAGAGAGAGAGAGAGAGAGAGAGAGAGAGAGAGAGAGAGAGAGAGAGAGCACATAAGGATCATTAACACTAAGTAACGTCAACTAACAGAGGTGCCTGTACCTCGTGACAACACTACACTGTAACACTAATTAAAAGTTAATAATGGGTGTTTGATATGTGACGGGACATGAGGGCTCTCTCTCTCTCTCTCTCTCTCTCTCTCTCTCTCTCTCTCTCTCTCTCTCTCAACCTTCTTGCCATACCTCTTCGTCTGTCATAACTAAACTGTCATTTTGCTTCTTGTGTCCCCTCTCACCTCCTCCTCTCCCTTCCCTCACCTCCTCCTCTTCATCTCATCATCTTGCTCTTCCTTCATCCCCTCCTTCTCCTCCGTCAAGTCCTCCTCCGTCACGTCCTCCTCCGTCAAGTCGTCCTCCGTCACGTCCTCCTCCGTCACGTCCTCCTACTCCACGTTTTTCTCCCCTCACTGCCTCTCTCACCCCCACCCCTATCACCACATCCCCCTTACTCTCCCCCTTTCTCCTTTCCTCCCTCACAGCCCCTTTCTACCTTCCTTTCCCATTTCCTCCCCTACACCTCTCTTCCCTTCCCTCCTCTCCTTATCTCACTCCACTCTTCCTCAGCCCCCTCCTACCCTTCTCTCCCCAGTATTCCCCCACCTCTACCTCTCTCTACCCCTTCCCAAGAATGCCGCCCCTCCCCTACCCTCCAATGGGTGGTGCGCCTGGGGGTGATCCTGTGCTCCAGATTGCCTGCCGGTCGTTGACTCCTGACGATGCCGCCGCCGCTGCCACCCTTACCATGCTCCCAGCGCCGCGGGGGGGAGGTGGGGGAGGCGATAGGAGAGAGGGAGGAGAACTGGGGAGATAGGTATGAGGGAGGGAGGAAGGAAGTGAGGGGGAATATGTATTGTAGGGGAGGGGAGAGGAGGAGGTGAGAGGGTGTAGGGAGGAGAGGAAGGGGTGATATGTATTGTAGGGGAGGGGAGAGGAAGGGAGGTGAGGGGAGGGGTAATATGTATTGTAGGGGAGGGGAGAGGAAGGGAGGTGAGGGGAGGGGTAATATGTATTGTAGGGGAGGGGAGGGAGAGAGGGTGTAATATATATTGTGGGAGAAGATGGAGGGTGACAGAAGAAGGGAAGAAGACACATCCTCACCTTTCTAAAAAACAAAAACAAAAAAATATTTAGATATATATTTAGAAATTCTCATTAATCATGGCTCACTTTTTTCTTTTAACACCTGATTATTTACTTTAGTCAACTATCAATTGAATTTTTCATAATGTTTAGTTTTCTTGAAGTTAAAGTGAACCACCACAATTATTGAACCATTTATTTAGTCACTAACGATGGGGTATATTGTAGAGATCTGTAATTGGTGTTTGTTTGTTGGGTCTTAACTCAGTATTGAGGATTTTTTTTTATTAATATTTTACATCTGAATACATTTTCCTCTCGATTTTAATTCTTGATAAAGATAAAGTTGGTGCGTGGATCATTTAACACAAACAAAATAATAACGATGGTATTATTATTATTATTATTATTATTATTATTATTATTATTATTATTAATATCATCATCATCATCATCATCATCACCAATCATTATTATCATTACCCCAAAACAACAAATTCAGTGTACGTAATAAGTCAGTACACAATGGGGGCAGAGAACCTGACCCCTGAACCTTGATATTCCCAGGATGGCTGTAACCAAACACTGTGTATACTTGATCATGGTAGAGATAATAACCCACCTTCGTTACTCACCCCATTAAAGTCATCATCAAAGCTCTTTTCCACCTCAGCTACATGGGCACTTCCGGTTCAGTTTCCTCACAGGTAGAAAGAAAACCATCTCACTTGGGGAACCTCACCCGGAAGTGCTGGTGGGACGTGGGGAGGTGAGGTAGGTGGGTGGGTGGTGAGGTGGGAGGTGAGGCAGGTGAGGTGATGTGGGAAGGTAGAACAGGTGAGGATTAAAACTGTGTGTGCCCGGCCAAGTGGTCAAGACTGTTTGTGGCCGGCCAAGTGGTCAAGACTGTGTGTGGCCGGCCAAGTGGTCAAGACTGTGTGGCCGGCCAAGTGGTCAAGACTGTGTGTGGCCGGCCAAGTGGTAAAGACTGTGTGTGGCCGGCCAGGTGGTCAAGACTGTGTGTGGCCGGCCAAGTGGTCAAGACTGTGTGTGGCCGGCCAAGTGGTCAAGACTGTGTGTGGCCGGGTAAGTGGTCAAGACTGTGTGTGTGGCCGGCCAAGTGGTCAAGACTGTGTGTGGCCGGCCAAGTGGTCAAGACTGTGTGTGGCCGGCCAGGTGGTCAAGACTGTGTGTGGCCGGGTAAGCATAGTGAGAAGGGGATCAGAGCACCTCGCTGGGGACCACCTCGTAACACCATCTAAGGCGGGAGATGCACAGCTCTACCTGACTATCTCTAACATCTGCTTATTCTCAACACTTTTCTATCCTCATTTACTAACATTCATCTCCTGTTTTTACTTCTTCTTCATGGCATTTATCCCTTCTACAGGTCTGTCTATATTCTCGCCTTTATTTTTATTCTTTCTTGTGGCACTTCTCTTATCACTATATACTCCTCTAAATCCTTCTTTATGATCACGTTTCTCCTTGTCACTACGTTTTTCTTGGTCGACTCTTTCCACTTTTATCCAATGTTTCTTCTTTCCACTATTCTCTTCTCCTTTTGCATCACGTCTTACCTGTTAGGACACGACGATTGTAAATAAGATTTTTTTTTACGAATTATAAACAAATCGTCCGGGGTTCCTTTCTTCCTTCCTTCTTTCAACAGGGTCTTGAAGGGATTCCGTTAGACGAGGAGGTAATACGTGAAGGTCAACTTTGAAGGAAGGGTTGTGATGGGGGGGGTGGGGGGATCAGAGGTCTTCCTGAGCGTATCAAGACCAAGCCTCAATGAACCCTTCCGGAGTAATAAATAATCACGTCCAGCCTGCCAAGGACTTACCTGCACCGATAAAATAAACTCTCATTTGAGTTATAAAGTTAACTCAGTCACGCATTAAAGCCCATTGACCTTTATTGTCTATTGAACGTTTGAAAACGACAGATCCCGCTACAAGTATTAACCCAGGAAAATGTTTTTATTTTACTTATCCAGGGAAACGTTTTCTTTTATGGCCCAGCTAAAACATTTTTCACTTTATTAACCCAGGAAAATGTTCACCATATTGTATAAACGTTGTAGAGAAAAAAAATTACAGATAAGACAAACGTTCCGTAATGTGGAAAGTGGTTAGGTGAGAAGCGAATCAAGGTTCATGATCAAATTAACCGTAAATGATCACCAACTAGTTTGATCATACCTTCGGTCATTGTCACCTAATATCATACTGAGATAAATCAATTGAGATATTTACAGGACCTGTTTTTTTTTATTTATCATATCAAAACCTAATAAATACTAAATGTTTTTATGGGAAATATTTCAATCACTGGAAATATAATTCGTGTGTCTTTATGTAAGTTGGGGGCGAAATTAAAAGCAGATCTTTCATTTAATAACCTCAGAACCTTTCTTAGCGTGGGAAGGTGGGAAGGAGTGTTGTACAGTGACTAGAGATTGGCACCGACCACTCACACCTGACTGATATGCACACACTAGTGAACACCGCTTGGGAGGGGGGGGGGCGTTCCGTGTGATCACTATTTTCTTTCCAATCATTATTTTACTCTTTAATAATGAATTTTTGATGTGTACGTAGTCAATAATTATCATTTGTATGGCGATAATGAGAGAGAGAGAGAGAGAGAGAGAGAGACACAGGGTAGGGGGAAGGTTATCAGTACAGAGGTGTTATGGAGACACGCTGTTCTCATTCTTCGTATCTGTTGTTGGCGACAGTGTGAACAAGAGGACCTGGCAGGGTGATTTGTAGCAGAGAGGGAGTGAGGGAGGGAATATGTGAAGAAGGGAGAGAGGGAGTGAGGGTAGGGAAAGTGGGGGAAGGTGTAAGGGAAGAAGAGAGAGGCAGGGAGAGAGCGAGGGAGGGATGGTGTGAGGAAGAGAGGAAGTAAGGGAAGGAAGGTGTGAGGGACGGAGAGGAGAAAGGTTAAGGGGCAGGAATAGACGGGGAAGGAGTGAGAGAAGGTAGACAGGAGGGAATGAGTGACGGAGGTCGTGTGGGAGGGAGTGGAGTAAAGGAGAGAAGGAAGGACTGAGGGAGAGAAAGGAGGAAGAAAGCAAGGAAGGAAGGAAGGAGGTAAATTGGGGAGAAGAAAGAAGAGAAAGGTGGTGAGTAGAGAAGAAGGAGAGAGAAAAAATAACTAGAGACAGACAGACAGACAGAAAATAGAGAGGTAGATAGAAAAAATGTAGTTTATTCTAGACAGATGTATACTTTGATAAACAGACAGATAGATAGATTGATATACAAAATGATTAACAGACAGACAGACAGACAGACAGACAGACAGATAGATTGATAACAGATGCCATCGTCGAGTGTAAAAATCCGTAGAGAATTGCGTCACTCATAATACCCAGCCCTGAAAAAAATACCTCTATTATGACTTTCTATGTGACAGTTACCCATTGAGCCACAGAAAACGTGAACTCCTCCTGTTATCCATCTTCTCCTCTCCCCCTACCTCTTATTCCTCTTTGTACCCCCTCCTCCTACCCTCCCCAATCCCTTAATTCATTCTTACTCTTCTCCCCTCCTTCCCCCCCTCCCTCCCTCCCTCCTCTCTCCTCTCCTTCATCCTCCTCCTTCCTTCGTCCTTAACCCCTCTTCCACTCTCTTCGTACTTCCATCCTTTTCCTTCTTCCTTCACTACTTTCCCCTCCTCCCCTCACCCCCTTCCTCAATACCCCCCTTCCCCTCCCCTCTTCCTTCTGTCACCTCTTTCCTGTCCCCTCTTCCACCTCTTTCCCCTCTTCCATCCCCTTCCTCTACAGTTCCTCTACAGGGGAGGGAGGGACGGAAGGAGGGAGAAGGAAAAGGGTAGGTAAGAGGGGCATGGGTAAATGGGAAGAGGGAGAAATGAAGTAAAGGATGAAGAAAAGAAGAGATGGAGGTGAGTAAGTGGGAGGAAGAAAGTTGGGGAGAGGTTGGCAATGAGAAAAGGGTGAGAATGGTAAAGGGGGGATGGATACAGGAAGAATGAAGGAAGAGAGGGAGAAGTGCAGGGTGGAAGGAAGAGGGTGTGAGGGAAAGGAGAAGGTAAAGGAGGAAGGAAGGAGGAGAAGAGAGGATAGAAGGAGAAGGAGGGAGAAATGAAGAAGGAGGGGGAAGAAAAGGGGGAGGGAGGTAGGGGGTTCAACTTACACACCTGAGGGTTTCTACCTGACGACCCCGCGAGCAGGTGAGGGGTGGTGCGGGAGGAGGAGGAGGAGGAGGGAAGGGAGGAGGAAGGGAGGAGGGAAGGGAGGAGGGAAGGGAGGAGGAGGAGGGGTTCCACAGTAGAGTAAGTCGGAAGTGTGAGATGACAAATTTCTGGCACGTGTCCGCTAGTCTAGTTCTTCTTGTTGATGGTGACGGTGGTGATGATAAGGGTTGGTGATGGTGAAGAAATGGTGATGGTGGGAGTGATGATGGTAGTGGTGGTGATAGTGGTGATGATGGGGATGAGGATGGTGATGATGATGGTGGAAGTGGTGATGATGAGCATCTGGTGTGATGTGGTGATAAGTATAATCCTGTTATGGTGTTAAACGAGAAAGGATTTAACTGAAATTATTGGCTTTGTGTAAAAATAAAATGAGAATACACTCTTTGGCAGATGTGAAACAGTACCGTGGAAAAGTACCTTGAGATAGAACCATGGGGAAGTACCTTGAGACTGTAGCGTGGGAAGTACCTTGAGACGATACCGTGGGGAAATACCTTAAGACAGTACCATGGGGAAGTACCTTGAAACGGTAACATGGGGAAGTACCTTAAGACAGTACCATGGGGAAGTACCTTGAGACAGTATCATGAGAAAGTACATTGAGACACTACCATAGGGAAGTACCTTGAGACAGTACAATGGGAAAGTATCTTGAGACACTACCATGGGGGAAGTACCTTGAGACAGTACCATGGGAAAGTACCTTGAGACACTGTACCTATATCACGACGAAATATCTCTCACAAGGAAGTAGAAACCTCTCCTAACCCATGACAATACCCCCCACTGAGGTATGCCCCCCCTCCCCCAGGTACAGTTGGTGCCAAAAATCCCTCAACACTTGGCAGTATCTGACACATACTTGTGGGTCATGTGGGTGATAATATTTACAGATGGTGAACCCTGATTTGTACTATTAATTGTAACAGGATACAACAAACACAAAAAAACACTCACTGACGAAGAGAAAAACTTGAGTAAGTGATATTTTAAAACACCGAATCCCACCTAAACTATACAACACCTAAGCACTTTAACGCATATACGAAAAGGAATCTTATTACTGGCTTCTGAAGGCAGGGGTACTTGTGTCGGGCGGAGTTACCATAAATGCGTAAGTAAAGGGAAGGAAGGAAGGGAGGGAAGGAAGGACGGACGGAAGGACGGAAGGAGGGAGGAACGCCAAGACGCTGTTGATTACTGGTCCGGGTGTTGCCTTTTTACGCTAAGGGTCAATCCCATCCTCGTCTATATAACGCTTGACTGCTTCCCCGGACGTGAACACCAGACCACGATGTCCTCTCTCACGATACCTCTAGACGTGTGTGTGTGTGTGTGTGTGAGTGTGTGTGTGTGTGTGTGTGTGTGTGTGTGTGTGTGTTGTCTCTCCCCTCCCTTATCCTTCTATTCCTTCCTCCCTCCCACTTACAGATTCCTCTTTTTCCTCCTCTCGGACATGAAGACTTTCCCCTCCGTCTCTTCCACATCAAAGTTCCCTCTTCTTTCCATCTCACACAAACACCCTATATCTTACCCCCTCTTCCTTCTACATAAAAGCTCTTCCTCCTTCTCTACCTCCATCCCACATAAATATTCCTTCATTCTCCATCCCTCCTTCCATGTCATTATAAAGACACTTCCTTACTCTCTCCATTTCCACTATCTCCCTTCCCCCTTCTCCTCCCTCACTCCTTCCATCCCATATAAAAACCTCTCCCCTCCCCCCCCTCTCTCCCTCCCAACCACCCACCTGCATAAAGACTCCCTCCCCCCCCCAGCCGCTACATGAGGGGTTACACATAGAGAAAGAGTAACGGTGTGGGAGGGGTGAGTCGTGACCCCGCCAACATCCCCTCCTTCCCTCTATTGGGTTTTTTGTCACGTTATGGTAAGGCCTCCTCCGTGGTCCTTCCTCCTCCTTCTCCTCTTCCACCATCGTACATCCGTCCTCTTCCTCCTCTTCCTCCTTCTCCTCCTTCATGGTACTTAACCTAACCTAACCTAACCTAACCTAAACTAACCAAACCTAAATTAACATAACCTAATCTAAAAAGACGCTGTAAGATTGAGATAAGTGAATATGCATCACGAAATTAACTCTTGAATAATAATGTTGATAAAGAGGATAGGGAAGAGAGAGAGAGAGAGAGATGTAGAGGGTGAGTAGGAACGAGGAAGAAGGAGAGGTTAAGGGTAGAATTGAGGGAGAAAGGGAGGGAGGGAGAAGTGAGAGGTACACAAGGGACAAGTAAGTAAAAAAAAGAAAGGAAATGGGAGAACAGAGGAGGAGGAGGAGAGGGATAGAATATGAGAGGGAGAAGAAGAGTCTGATAACGGATTGGCTATTGGAAGAGGAGGAAGAGGGGGAGGAGGAAGGGTGACAGAGGGAGTAGAAGATGGAGGAGGTGTAGGAGTGGCAGTAAGAGGATTCAATGAAGAAAGAGAAAGAAGGAGGGGGATGGTGACGGAGTAGCAGGAGGAGGAGGAGGAGGAGGAGGAGGAGGAAGGAGAAAACGTAGGAGGTGGAGGAGGAAGATGGTGGTGACGGAGTAGCAGCAGTAGGAGGAGGAGGAGGGTGACTCAGTGACAGAAGGAGTAGCGAGGAACGGCAGGTAGGGTGTCGAGAGCGGTGATGTAAGGGTGTGAGGGAGGCGTGTGCCGCGCCCTCTAGCGAGCACCTCTGGAGCAGAACGCCCACAATGGCTTGGTGGACGTCTCTGACAAGGGCGCGGGCGGGAGTGGAGCGAGCTCCGACCGTGTGATACATGGACATCATTGAGAGCTGGTGGGGGGCTCAGTGGGCGGCCGGGTGGGGGGTAGGAAAAGAAGACGGCTGGTGTGCGTTGAGAGAGAGAGAGAGAGAGAGAGAGAGAGCAAAAAGGGGACGGGTGGTGATTAAAGAAGGAGAATGAAAGTAAAGACAAAGAACTGGGTAAGAGAAAATGCTAATAAAAGTAAGAGAAAGACACGATATTAAGTAAGGGTATTAGAAATATAATTGATCTGAAAATAATAAATAAAAAGACAAATAAGAGAGAAAAGAAGAACTATAGTATAAAATGGGTCAAAAGTCACGATAAAGAATAATGAAGAGGGGAGAAGAATACGATCAATAATAATACAAAAAAAACGTAACGTGACAAAGCAAAGAAAAAGAAGAATGAATAATAAATCCAACGAAATTATTAAATTATAAAACCTCATAAAGTAAGGAAATGCAAAAGAGAAAGTAGTCATTCATTAATACATAACAGTGCATAACATGATAAAGATAGGAATAAGAGGAAAATAATAACACTATCACTAAACACACTACAAAGAATATCATGATAAAGGCAAAAAATAAGAATGCAATTGTTAACTAAATACATTACTGTGTATAATATGATAAACCAAGGAATAAAGATTAAGGAATCAGTAATAAATACACAATAACTAATAAATGACGTAAATAAAAGAAAAAGCTAAGCATTAACATACCAATTTAACCCTTTGAGTCCTAGAGGGTTAAATCATCGTCCTCAAAGTGTTAAGACATCATCGTCAAAGAGTTAAACCATCTTCAAAGGGTTAAACCATCGTCGTTAGAGAGTTAAACCATCGTCCTCAAAGGGTTAAACTATCGTCGTCAAAGAGTTAGACCACCGTCCTCAAAGGTTAAACCATCGTCATCAAAGGGTTAAACCATGGTCCTCATATATTTAAAACATCGTCCTCAAATGGTTAAACCATCGTCCTAAAAGAGTTAAACCATCATCATCAAAGGGTTAGACCATCGTCCTCAAAACGTTAAACTATTGCCCTCTAAAGCTTAAACCAGCGTCATCAAAAAAGATTAAACCATCAACCTTAAAGAGTTAAACCATCTTCGTCACAGGGTTAAACATCCTCAAAGGGTTAAACCATCGTCCTCAAAAAGGGTTAATCCAACGTCTTCAAAAGGTTAAACCCACATCCTGAGAGGGTTAAACCATCGTTCTCAAACGGTTAAACCATCGTCTTCAAAGGGGCTAAAGTGCTAAACGATCGCCTTCAGAGAGTTAAAATATCGTCCTCAAAATAGGTTACACCACCGTCCTCAGAGTTACACCATCGTCCTCAAAGGGTTAAACCATCATCTTCAAAGATTTTAACCATCATCCCCAAGGAATTAAACCATAGTACCCAAAGGGTTAATACTGTCTTTAAAGAGTTAAAAAACCATCGTCCTCAAAAGGTTAAACCATGGTCCTCAAAGTGTTACAACATCGTCCTCTAATAGTTAAAACATCGTCCTCAAAGAATTAAAATACCGTCCTCAAAGAGTTAAAACATCGTCCTCGATGGGTTAAGACATCGTCTTCAAAGAGTTAAAACATCGTCCTCAAAGAGTTAAAACATCGTCCTCGATGGGTTAAAACATCGCCCTCAAAGAATTAAATCAGCGTCCTCATAGGGTAAAACACCGTCCTCAAAGGGTTAAAACATCGCCCTCAAAGAATTAAATCAGCGTCTTCAAAGGGTAAAACACCGTCCTCAAAGGGTTAAAACATCGTCCTCAAAGGGTTAAAACATCGTCCTCAAAGGGTTAAAACATCGCCCTCAAAGAATTAAATCAGCGTCTTCAAAGGGTAAAACACCGTCCTCAAAGGGTTAAAACATAGTCCTCGAGGGGTTAAAACATCGTCCTCCAAGGGTTAAAACATCGTCCTCAAAGGGTTAAAATATCGTACTCAAAGGATTAAAACATCGTACTCAAAGGGTTAAAACATCGTCCTCAAAGGGTTAAAATATCGTCCTCAAAGGGTTAAAACATCGTCATCGAAAAGTTAAAACATCGTCCTCAAAGAGTTAAAACATCGTCCTCAAAGGGTTAAAACATCGTCCTCAAAGGGTTAAAAGATCATCCTCGAAGGGTTAAAACATCGTCCTCAATGGGTTAAAACATCGTCCTTAAAGGGTTAAAACATCGTCCTCAAAGGGTTAAAAGATCATCCTCAAAGGGTTAAAACATCGTCCTTAAAGGGTTAAAACATCGTCCTTAAAGGGTTAAACGCCATAATGTCCTTTTAGATCACGAGGTCCCAGCAATACGGTCGAGAAATATCGTTTTAAAAAGAACGTTATCATTATATGGAGGAAATTATGTGGTGTCAAGTGAACTGGCTGAGTAGGGAGTTTGTACCATAAGCTTACGTGGTAAATATTACGGTATATGAGTATTGAGTGGTGAGTGAGTGTGTGTGTGTGTGTGTGTGTGTGTGTGTGTGTGTGTGTGTGTGTGGGAGAGAGAAGGAGAGAGAGAGAGAGAGAGAGAGAGAGAGAGAGAGAGAGAGAGACTACCAAAACAAAGGAACATCTATACAAAGGAAATGAGAACACTCAGATACCTCACTTAAATGGAATAACTGAGGCGCCCGGGATGAGAGGGGGAGAGGAGAGAGTTACTGGGAGAGGGAGAGAGGATAGGAGGTGTTGCTGGATGGGAGAGGAGATAGGTGCTGGGAGAGAGAAGGAAAGAGAGGGTGAGGACAGCAGAGACTAGCTGGGAGAGGGAAAAAAAGAGAGTGAGAGAGAGTGAGAGTGAAGGAGAGGAGAAATTTACTGGGAGAGAGAGTAGAGGAGAGATGGAGAAGAGGTGACGAGTGAGAAACAGGTGAGGTAAAGGGTGACAACTAATCAGTAAAATATATAAAATAAAACATACCTTTGTCAAAGCCCCTTAACGAAATCACACACACATTAAATAAAAGAACAAATGAGATAATGAATAACTAAGAACCGGAAAGATATACCACAAAAAAGGAAGAAATACGACCATATATTCTTAACCTTGAGTGTAGAAGCCATTATTAACTTATTACCGATTAAATATAAGCAAGAAATCCATTGAGTTTTAGCAATACAAGTTGAGGATTATGGCTTTTGGTTGGTATGGATATATTTACCTATTGTCTTAGTGTTTCCCTGGACGTTTTCGTTTTCTTTTATCATCGTCTACTCTCTTGTGTTTCTTTCTTTGAGGTTTTTCTTGTGTTTCTTTCTTTGAGGTTTTTCTTGTGTTTCTTTCTTTGAGGTTTTGTTATTCCTTGATTCATTAGATAGAGATGTAAAAAACGGTAAACAGAGTAACAACAATATAGGAAGAATAGCCGCAAAAAACAGCAATTGCGGCACTAACAACAACAATAACGACAACAATAACAACAACAGCAATAGTAACAACACCAATAACGACGACAATAACAACAACAGCAATAGTAACAACAACAATAACGACGACAATAACAACAACAGCAATAGCGGCACTAACAACAACAATAACGACGACAATAACAACAACAGCAATAGAGGCACTAACAACAACAATAACGACGACAATAACAACAACAGCAACAGTAACAACAACAATAACGACGACAATAACAACAACAGCAATAGTAACAACAACAATAACGACGACAATAACAACAACAGCAACAGTAACAACAACAATAACGACGACAATAACAACAACAGCAATAGCGGCACTAACAACAACAATAACGACGACAATAACAACAACAGCAACAGTAACAACAACAATAACGACAGCAATAACAACAACAGCAACAGTAACAACAACAATAACGACAGCAATAACAACAACAGCAACAGTAACAACAACAATAACGACAGCAATAACAACAACAGCAATAGCGGCACTAACAACAACAATAACGACGACAATAACAACAACAGCAATAGTAACAACAACAATAACGACGACAATAACAATAACAGCAATAGTAACAACAACAATAACGACGACAATAACAACAACAGCAATAGTAACAACAACAATAACGACGACAATAACAGCAACAGCAATAGTAACAACAACAATAACGACAGCAATAACAACAACAGCAATAGTAACAACAACAATAACGACGACAATAACAACAACAGCAATAATAACAACAACAATAACGACGACAATAACAACAACAGCAACAGTAACAACAACAATAACGACGACAATAACAACAACAGCAACAGTAACAACAACAATAACGACGACAATAACAACAACAGCAACAGTAACAACAACAATAACAGACGACAATAACAACAAGCAATAGCGGTAACAACAACAATAACGACGACAATAACAACAACAGCAATAGTAACAACAACAATAACGACGACAATAACAATAACAGCAATGGTAACAACAATAACGACGACAATAACAATAACAGCAATAGTAACAACAACAATAACGACGACAATAACAACAACAGCAATAGTAACAACAACAATAACGACGACAATAACAATAACAGCAATAGTAACAACAACAATAACGACAGCAATAACAGCAACAGTAACAACAACAATAACGACGATAATAACAATAACAGCAATAGTAACAACAACATTGACGACAATAACAACAACAGCAATAGTAACAAAAAATAACGACAGCAATAACAATAACAGTAACAGTAACAACAATAACGACGACAATAACAACAACAGCAATAGTAACAACAACAATAACGACAGCAATAACAATAACAGCAACAGTAACAACAACAATAACGACAGCAATAACAGCAACAGTAACAACAACAATAACGACGACAATAACAGCAATAGTAACAACAACAATAACGACGACAATAACAACAACAGCAATAGAAACAACAACAATAACGACGACAATAACAATAACAGCAATAGTAAACAACAACAATAACGACGACAATAACAACAACAGCAATGGTAACAACAATAACGACGACAATAACAACAACAGCAGCAGTATTAACAACAACAATAACGACAGCAATAACAGCAACAGCGGCAGTAACAACAACAATAACGACAGCAATAACAACAACAGCAACAGTAACAACAACAATAACAACGACAATAACAGCAACAGTAACAACAACAATAACGACAGCAATAACAGCAACAGCAACGGTAACAACAACAATAACGACAGCAATAACAGCAACAGTAACAACAACAATAACGACAGCAATAACAGCAACAGCAACAGTAACAACAACAATAACGACAGCAATAAACAGCAACAGTAACAACAACAATAACGACAGCAATAACAGCAACAGCAACAGTAACAACAACAATATAACGACAGCAATAACTGTAACAGTAACAACAAACAATAACGACAGCAATAACAACAGCAACAACAGTAACAACAACAATAACGACAGCAATAACAGCAACAGCAACAGTAACAACAACAATAACGACAGCAATAACAGCAACAGTAACAACAACAATAACGACGACAATAACAATAACAGCAATAGTAACAACAACAATAACGACGACAATAACAACAACAATAGTAACAACAATAACAATAACGACGACAATAACAATAACAACAATAAAGTAACAACAACAATAACGACGACAATAACAACAACAGCAATAGTAACAACAACAATAACGACAGCAATAACAGCAACAGCAACAGTAACAACAACAATAACGACAGCAATAACAGCAACAGTAACAACAACAATAACGACAGCAATAACAGCAACAGCAACAGTAACAATAACGACAGCAATAACAGCAACAAAACAGTAACAACAACAATAACGACAGCAATAACAGCAACAGTAACAACAACAATAACAGACGACAATAACAATAACAGCAATAGTAACAACAACAATAACGACGACAATAACAACAACAGCAATAGTAACAACAACAATAACGACGACAATAACAATAACAGCAATAGTAACAACAACAATAACGACGACAATAACAACAACAGCAACAGTAACAACAACAATAACGACGACAATAACAACAACAGCAATAGTAACAACAACAATAACGACGACAATAACAATAACAGCAATAGTAACAACAACAATAACGACAACAATAACAACAACAGCAACAGTAACAACAACAATAACGACGACAATAACAACAACAGCAACAGTAACAACAACAATAACGACAGCAATAACAACAACAGCAACAGTAACAACAACAATAACGACGACAATAACAACAACAGCAACATCAACAATAACACGGCAATAACAACAACAGCAACAGTAACAGCAACAATAACGACAGCAATAACAGCAACAGCAACAACAGCAATAACGACAGCAATAACAGCAACAGTAACAACAAAATAACGACAGCAATAACAGCAACAGCAACAGCAACAGTAACAACAACAATAACGACAGCAATAACAGCAACAGTAACAACAACAATAACGACAGCAATAACAACAACAGCAACAGTAACAACAACAATAACGACAGCAATAACAGCAACAGCAACAGTAACAACAACAATAACGACAGCAATAACAGCAACAGCAACGGTAACAACAATAATAACGACAGCAATAACAGCAACAGCAACAGTAACAACAACAATAACGACAGCAATAACAGCAACAGTAACAACAACAATAACGACAGCAATAACAGCAACAGTAACAGCAACAATAACGACAGCATAACAGCAACAGTAACAACAACAATAACGACAGCAATAACAACAACAGCAACAGTAACAACAACAATAACGACAGCAATAGCAGTAACAGTAACAACAACAGTAACGACAGCAATAACGGCAACGGCAAGCAGTAGCAACAACAATAACGACAGCAATAACAACAACAGCAACGGTAACAACAGCAATAACTACAGCAATAACAACAACAGCAGCAGTAACAACAACAATAAGACAGCAATAACAAAAACAGCAACAGTAACAACAACAATAACGACAGCAATAGCAACCACAACAGTAACAACAACAATAACGAAGCAATAACAAAACAGCAATAGCGGCACAACAACAACAATAACGACAGCAATAACAACAACAGCAACAGTAACAACAACAACAGTAACAACAACAACAGTAACAACAACAATAACGACAGCAATAACAAAAGAAACAGCAACAGTAACAACAACAATAACGACAGCAATAACAACAACAGCAACAGTAACAACAACAATAACAAGCAATAACAAAAACAGCAATAGCGGCACTAACAACAGCAATAACGACGACAATAACAACAACAGCAATAGCGGCACTAACAACACTAACGACGACAATAACAACAACAGCAAAAGGAACAACAACACTAGTAAAAACAACAGCACTAACAACAACAGCAACAACAGTAACAACAACAGTAACAACAGCAGTAACAACAACAGCAGTAACAACAACAACAGTAACAACAACAATAGCGACAACAGTAACAACAACAATAACAACAGCACCAGTAATAACACAAACAGTAACAACAACAGTAGTAACAACAACAGTAGTAACAACAGCAGCAGTAATAACAACAGCAGTAACAACAACAACAGCAGTAACAACAACAACAACAACAACAGCAGTAATATCCAAGTTAAGCAGCAACGGTAACAGCAACAACAGCAGTAACAACAACGTAATTGACACAACAGCAATAACAACAGCGGCGGTAACAACAACAAGCAACAGCAACAACAGCAACAACAGCAATAACAGCAGCAGCAGTAACAACAACAGCAACAACAACAGCAACAACAACAACAGCAGTAACAACGGCAGCAGTAACAACAACAACAAGCGGTAACAACAACAGCAACAACAACAGCAGCAGTAATAATAACAGCAGCAGTAACAACAACAGCAGCAGTAACACAACAGCAATAACAACAGCAGCAGTAACAACAACAACAACAACAACAACAATAACAACGGCAACAGTAATAGCACAAACGAGCAACAACGTAGTAACAACAACAGTAGTAACAACAGCAGTAATAACAACAACAATAGCAACAGCAGCAACAGTAACAACAACAACAGTAGTAACAACAACAGTAGTAACAACAACAGTAGTAACAGCAGCGGATAATAACAACAACAATAACAACAACGACGATAGTAACAATAACAACAACAACAACAACAGTAATGATCAAGTAATAACAGCAGCAGTAACAACAACAACAGCAGTAACAACAACATCAGTAACACAGCAGCAATAACAACAGCAGCAGTAACAACAACAGCAACAACAACAGCAATAACAACAGCAGCAGTAGCGACAGCAGCAGTAACAACAACCAGCAATAACAGCAAGCAATAACAACAGCAGTGGCAGTAACGACAATAACAGTAATATCAAGTAATAACAGCAACAGTAACAACAACAACAGCAGTAACAACAACAACAACAACAACAGCAATAACAAAGCAGCGCAGTAACGACAACAGCGGTAACAGCAACAACAGCAGTAATTTCAACAACAATAACAACAACGGCAGCACGGTAACAACAACAGCAGCGGTAACAACGACAGCAGCGGTAACAACAACAGCAACAACAACAACAAGCAACAACAACAGCAGCAACGGTGATATCAAGTAATAACGGCATGGTAACAACAACAGCAATAACAACAGCAATAACAACAACATCAACAACAACAGCAATAACAGCAGCAGCAGTAACAACAACATCAACAACAACAACAATAGCAGCAGTAACGACAGCAGCAGTAACAACAACAGCAATAACAACAGCAGCAGTAACGACAGCAGCAGTAACAACAACAGTAATATCAAGTAATAACAGCAACAGTAACAACAACAACAGCAATAACAACAGCAGCAATAACAACAGCAGCAGTAACGACAACAGCAGTAACAACAACAGCAATAACAACAGCAGCAGTAATTAAAACAACAACAACAATACCAAGTAACAACAGCAACAGTAACAAGGGTAATAGTAACAACAACATCAGTAACTACGACAGCAATAACAACAACAGGAGTAACAAAAACAATAGTAATATTAAGAGCAGTAACAACAACAGCAGTAACAACAATACCAGTAATAATAACAACAACAGAAGCAGTAACAACGACAACAACAACAAGAGCAGCAATAACAAGTAACAACAGCAAAAGTAACAGAGTAATAGTAACAACAACAACAGCAGGACAGCAGTAGTGGAACAGCCCATATGGTCCGTGCACCGTTAACAGAGGGCGCTCAGTCACAACCAAACCTCCCAGGCGAGTCGGCGCGGTGTTCCAGTGGCCCAAGAGCGACGCTTCCATACCCCAGGGAACTCCCAGGCTGGCCCTAACCTACCACGCCTCACCACCACGCTCCCTCATTACTGAGTTTTTTCTCTCTCTAATTTTTATACTTCGTGATAATGCTTCTGGCACACCACAGGGTCGAGCAAGTAATGTGAACGTCTTGTTTCCTCTGTGTTTGATAGTCTTTAAGTGTATAAGCTTGTTCGCTTTCTCATTATAGATTTTTTTCTTCTTGTTAGCTCGTGTACCTCTTGATAATTCTTCTTTGACTGGTACACAACTTTGGGTGTGTGATATTGCACTTGTGTTAAATTTTGTTGAGGTAAAATACCTTTTACATACCATCTTTAGCATGTATAAAGGGAGTTTTGTTAGGACAGGCTTTTGAGTTCCTTCCTTGTGGATATATAACGAAATCATAATATTGTCAGTGTTACGCTATGGGTAAAAGATACTCTATTTTCTGAAGATATGACGGGAGTGATAAGATCCTTGCCGCAAATCAAGGAGAATTATCCCTGAGCTCCAGTGAGCCTCGTTATGTGAAAGAGGACCTCGAACACCAAACACCAGAGATCATTCACTCCTTAAGTAGACTTTCGAGGATTATAAACCGTGAGTCGAGTACAGTGATTAGTGTGGAAGGACGAGGATGGCAGCAACACCCCTGAGGTCCTACAGGACGCTTGAGCTCTTTGTCTCCTGACGATCCTCCTCAGGGCGCGCCATGAAGGTTCCTTCACCCTGCCGTCCTCTGTCTTGGTCCTCCTAAACGGGTGTTGGAAAGCCATTTTATGACCTCATTTGTGTTCCATTTGCTTATACTGCAACTAACAAAAGTATTCTCATTTATAAAACCCGATATAGTTTATTTTATTTGTTTATGGTTCTGATGATTTACAAGTTTCTTCTAGTTTAACAAACATACAAAGCAGCTTCAGTTTTCTTTTTCATCGGCCCGCGATGTTAACCTGTCTTTTATAGTAACAAGAAAATCCTTCAGTCATCGTCTTTTTCTTCGGCATGTTAGTCCCACTCCTGAACCAACATCAACAAAAAGTTATCTTTCAATGCACCTCTTCCCAGCTTACATTAACTCCAGCACCTCGCGGGGGAGTACAATAAGTAACAGTTTTTCACTCTTCGTCTGTTCCTCGTCTACGTCAGGGCAGTGGCAGCAATAACAATAGTCCCTCAAGGCATCTGTTGTATAAAGATGTTGATCACCAGCGTTGAGGGGCTGTGACGTACTCGACTGTGGTCCTTCCCTCCCACCGTCACCTCACCACACACACGTACACGTACATGTAGACACACACACACACACACACACACACACACACACACACACACACACACACACACACACACACACACACACAGGTTCTCAAACCAGCTTTGCCCCGCACAGCCTCGTAAGTAACCTAAGCACGTCTTGCTTGATGAAGGTGATCATTCGGAATATTAATTATAAACCCAGAAGCCAGAACCCGCCTGAAAAAAAGGCATCACACATCACCCAGTAGATTTTAGGCCCAAGCTTTCACCGAGGATTGAATGCTAATTTTCTTGCATCAAACTCCGATTCATCTAATCAGAGACAGGTAGCATTCAAGGTGGTCGTTACTCACATGAACCGACCAATAATAGCAGGACTTGTGGTCGCTTTGCTTAGACCAGTTGATGGGTTCTGAGGAAGGAGATGGCGGTGATTGTGGTTTTGCTGAGAGACGGAGAGAATGAGAGGGAATAAAGAATTGGGTCCTGGTAGATAGTTATGGTGGCGATTGTTGTTGTAGTGGTGATAGTAGTAGTAGTGTTTGGAGACTAACCATTTCTCAGTGCTGATTTTCCTACTTTAGCTGTACGTACATACTAACAAACGTTCATATGTACAAAAACGAACATAAAAAAAGATCGATATTCAGGAAAGTAGTGTTGGCATAATATGTAAATGATTATTATATGTGAGGGAAGAGAAAGGAAGGGTAAACATATGAAGGGGAAGAGAATGAAGAGAAATGGAAGGGAAAGATGGGGAAGATATACGGAAAGAAAAAAGATAAAGGGAAGATACTGGATAGAGAGGGAAGGAGAAAAAAATGGGAAGAAAAGGGACGATATATTGAAGAGAAGGAAAATGAAGGGAAGGGAAGGGAAGGAAGAAGAGGGGAAGATTGAGAGGGGGAGAAGAAGAGGGGCGTCAAGGACCGCCCACCTGGGTTATCTCAGATACATCACGGCCTCACCAAGTCTCCTGTCACGATGTGTGGGAGGGGGGGGCGGGTGAGAATGAGGGAGTGGGGCGTGCGAGTGTGTGGGTGGACGATGGAGGTGCGAGTGTGTAGGTTAGGTTAGGTTAGGTTTGATTAAGTTAGAAATTAGAACAAGTTAGATTAGGACAGCACATAGTCCGAAGATTAAAAAAAAGGAGCAGGACCACGGAACTGTTAATCAAGCGACACGACCCAACCCAACCCAAAATTACCACCAAGCTTCGAGGTAATTTTGCAAAATAACCGATTTCGGAAAAATAACCCTAATATATATACTGTAAGTTACTCTCTGGCCGAGCTCTTGTGGTGACGTTCGCGTGTATAAGGGCTTGATGGTCGATACTGGATATAAAATATCTTTTAGCAGTTTATAAATATACAAATATAGTATAGTAGATGCTGAGGTCTCTATATATCTAAATTAATAATAAAAACAAACAAATGGTAATTGCTTAAGGAAACTAATTATTATGTATTAGTCATTAATTTAAGTTTATTGTTGTTCTCTGTTATTGACTTCTCTCAATAATAGTATAACCTCCTGTACTGTTGTCTGGACCACTTTATGAGTTACTTCACACATCATAAATTAGAGCCAGAACGATGTACAACATAAAGAAGAGACAACAGAAAGTGACAATACATTTTCAGAACAGACAGACATCAACAATAGACCTTTTTTGAGACGTTAACCATGCAACACATCAACAGCTGGTAACAATATGTACTGTAGATAAGGTAGTACAGGTGGTGCAGGTACGGAGTATTACATGCAACACAACACATCAACAGCTGGTAACAATATGTACTGTAGATAAGGTAGTACAGGTGGTGCAGGTACGGAGTATTACATGCAACACAACACATCAACAGCTGGTAACAATATGTACGGTAGATAAGGTAGTACAGGTGGTGCAGGTACGGAGTATTACATAAAGGCAGTTACTGATGGCTGGGTCACCACCTGGATCATCCTTATGTTTCATGTTGCTCTAAAGTCTTCGATTCTTCATTTACATAATACAAATACTTTAAGATTTTTTATGATATATCTGACTCGTCGTTTTTTCCTCATCAAATCCTTTAAGGAATCCTACATTCTTTAAAGGAATTATTAGGGATGTGTTGGTTTCGTAAAAGCCTTTTAGTTAACTTCTCTTTCGCCAGACGCTCCACATATCCTCTCTACCTCTTGCGAGTGATTTTCTCCCCCCTATGCTCGGTTGCACCAAAACTCCGACCATGTTTGGCTGGGTGAAAGTAAAACACACAGCCTCTAAGTATATAATATATTATCTACGAAATTACGGGTTACGGCCGGCATGTACGAGCGCCAGAATAACGAGACAAGGTACATCTCAATAAAGCATTTTACCCGAGCACCTTCTCTTGACCCCTACAACTCTCAGCTCCACGGAAAACTAATCCATTTACGGTTCCTATATATATATGCAAGCAGCTCACCGTGTACTCATTACCCGGATTATTCATGGGTTTAAAATTGACACTGTACCCTAAGTGATGGGCTCGGGAAGCTGATTTGCATAAAGGCTTGTGTTATGTATTGGTCGAGAGAGCTGGTACTCTGCTCCCAGTGGTCATCAACGGTACTTGTTCCCCGTGACGGATACGAGGGTGCAGTACTCCAGAGGCCGGTGGTATATGTCCGCATGGTTGTTAACATGTGTTTGTATCTGTTTGTCTGTGTGTTTGTGTGGGGGAGGGTTTGTTTTGTGCGTGCATGCCTGAGTGTGTGCAAGCGTGCTGCGTGCGTGCATGCTTGCGTGTGTTTGAAGATGTGTTTGTGTTGGGGAGGATTTGTTGTTTATTTTTATTTTTTTTGCATACTCCACCATTTTTGTAAGTAACAAGACGTTCCTTTATGGAAAAAAAATCACATACAGTAGAGTTAAAAAAATTTTGATAACGAAAATAATACAATATAAAGGAATCACCTAAAGAATCTCCACCCCAGGTTATTTCACCTAAAGATTAGCCACCCGAACACTATTTGGGAGGTTAGAATAGGTTTGGTTAATCCTTAGGTGAAACAAGGTGGGTAGAGATTCTTTAGGTGAGATAAGGTAAGGTTAGGTTAGATTAGCGATAGGGTGGTTAAACTTTAAGTAAAATTAGCTTTAGTGAAAATTCTTCAGGTGATCCAAATAATGAATACAAACCAAAAATATTGCCTAGTGATAAAAATTTGCATCACAAAGGACCTTCAGTATTCATAAGTAGCAACAGGTGGAAGTGTATGTGTCGTGGTTCCCTTGCAACACATCATGGATCACTGAAAACGAAAACAAAACCCACAATTACTGTAAAAAACAAGACAATATAGAAAGAACAAAAATAATAGGGTTAAGTTAAAGCCATATCAATACATCAGGTGATAGAGCGATTATTGGGAAATCTAATTAAGTAGGTTTGGCCAGGTGGTGGTTAAGGCTTAATTAATTTTTTTTGTCAGTTTAGAAGCAGCAGAGCAAGTACAGGTACAGGTATCGGTACTGAAACAGGTATGCACAGGTACAGAGACAGTTACAAGTTCAGGTGTAGATACAGTTGTAGGTACAGGTACAGATGCGGTTAAGGAGTACACCATTATACTACGCGAGCAAAAAAAAAAAGACAAAATAACATACATAGGAGGTAGAAACTGGCATTAAATTTAACCCACATCGAAATTGAACTCCTTATGAAGAGTCGACCCACAAGACTCCATCAATCGCCTCACCAGACTCTCCTGTGTCTTCAGGAGCACCAAGAAACCAATCAAGACGGGACATGATGTGACAGAGAAGCCCTTTAATTTCGGCCTGGCGGTGAGAACAATAGCTAGAAGGGCAGGAGAGAGGCTGATAACAGACTGAGAGATATGATACAGAAACCTTTCTCTCAGTCTGGTGGTGAGAACGATAGGTAAAGAGGGAGAATAACTGAGAGACGTGATAAATAAGTCCTTTTCTTTCCGGCTGTCAGTAGAGACTGGTAGTGAGAATGATAGAGAGAGAGGCAGAAGAGAACAGGCTGATAACATCTCCTCGAGGTGTGAGACGATCAATCAGGATTTTCCGTGGCAGTTGCAGTAGATGTAATCGACTCGACAAAGAGGAGCCAGTGATCTGATCCCCTCCTACCAGAGCTCCAGGTGTGAAGTGGACGTAATCAGAGCGTCAGGGGAAGAGACAATCAGAGCGCCAGGTGAAAATTGGTGGCAATCAGAACGACAAGTGTGAAGTGGAGGTAATCAGAGTTCCAGGTATTGGGAAAGACACTCAGTGCTCCAGGTGTAAAGTGGAGGTAACCAGAGCGTCAGGTGTAAAGTGGAGGCAATCAGAGCGCCAGGGTTAAAGTGGAGGCAATCAGAGCGCCAGGTGTAAAGTGGAGGTAATCAGAGCTCCAGGTGTAATGACCATCAATGTCAGTTAGCTCTCAGTGCCTCGCCCGGGGAGTGCTTTGAGGGGGCGATGGCCTGCGAGAGAGAGGGTGTGAGAGAGTGACACACACACACACTGAGGGAGAGAGAGTAAAGCAAGCTCATACAGCACAGTGGTGAGGCAGAATGACCCTCACGTTCCCAAAAGCAAGACAAGAGGCGGCCACACTGAGGTACATGGATGTGGCTGTGAAGGTCCGGGTTACGTTGCGTGACTCACGAGTGAGACAATGGGGTGAGGGAGGGGCAGGTAAGGGCTGGGTAGATGTGAGGGTCGAGGGAGGAGGACGAAGAGGTAAGGGCTGGGTTGGAGTAAGGGAGGGGAAGGTAAGGTAAGTTAAAAGATTGGTAAGAAGTCATAGGTTAGACATGAAAGATGGTGAGGTAAGGGCTGGGTAGAGGTGGGGATGAGTAAGGGAGAGATAAGAACTAGGCAGGAGAGAAAGAAACGGGAGGGAGGGAGACTAACGCGGGCTAAGGTACTAGCTGGCAGGGTCAGGAGGCTGAGCACCGCCCACACAGGGGTGAATGGGTCATGCCAGGGTCTGAACCAATGTTATGAATGGTAGCAATAGTCATGACGCCAACCTCAGCTCAGACCCATTGAACATTACCTTCGTAGGTCAGTCCAGGTCAGGTCAGAGGGTGTTCCGGGCTCTGGCGGGATAAGGTTTAATCTCTGGATGGAAAGAAAAAAAATGCAAATTGAAATGAGAGACAAAAGGTGGCAAAAGGAGCAGTGGTTTGGGCTCTCCCCTGTCAGTTCGAGGCCAACATTACCAAGCTGGAACACTCACAAGCGACGGCTCGCCCGAGAACAATGGCTTTCTCGAGATCTCTTAGCCTTTAGTATTTTTCATTAGCAAGTCGTAAATCGTTCGACTTAACTATAATAGAACAATATATTTCTTTCTCTCATAATACTTTACAATATTATTCTTATACCGTACCACTTAATAATTCATCAACAGTCTTTTTAAGTACACTCTTTATCGAAAATTTCCTGTAAATTCGCAAACCTGCAAGAAAAAATCCTCAAGGAAGCTGTTCCATTGTTTAAATTTCATGCTTGTGGTTCCATTACTCCCCCCACAAGCATTCCTTAACCCTCTCCACCACACGACCGACCCACAGTACCCGAAATTTCCCTCTTGTCATCGTAATCCTTATTGAAGAAACTGCCTTTAACTGAGGCCACAAAAGGGGTGTTGGAAACGACTTGGGTTTCCTTTACTTTAGACAAGACGAATAAAGAGCGACGGCAGCGAAAACAAAGGAAGATCAGCCAACAGAGCGCCATTAAGGGAGTGATAAAGCTTGATGCATTTAGCGTAGCACAACGGGAACAGTTATGAGGAAGGGTATCAGTCAATGGCAGAAGTCAACAGGAAGCGTTACAGTTAAAACGAAGAGTTGCAGTCTCACCGTCAGTAGGAGAAGTAAATAGTTTTCAATTAACAGGAGGAGTTAGTTGGGCGAGTTAATAGTAAAAGTCAACAGATTTTTTTTTTTTTACGAGATTAGCCCACTAGAGCACGGGTACATGACCCACATCAGGGCCTGGGGGGCGAAAATATAATAATAATAATAATAATAATAATAATAATAATAATAATAATAATAATAATAATAATAATAATAATAATAATAATAATAATAATAATAATAATAATAATAATAATAATAATAATAATAATAATAATAATAATAATAATAATAATAATAATAATAATAATAATAATAATAATAATAAAATACCATATAAAATAAAATAAAAAATCAATAAGAAGAAAGGATATACAGTATTTGTTGTGTTGTCAAAGTAAGAGAAACAATTGAGACCCTGCAATTGTGCGTAAATGAGGCAGAAAGTCAGATCAGCAACCAGGGACTTGGTCACAATTTTTGTGATGTCATATGGCAGCAGGGTCTACCATAAGACAACACATTATGCTTCCAATATATTCCCAGGCAGTAGTACCTCCCTGTTTGATAGCTGCCTACTACCTACTACCTTGCAGTAGCAGTCAACAGAAATGATGAGTAACAGGAAGATTAATAATTACGACTGAGGCGCCGATAACAGGAGAAGCAGTGGTAGTTGAGTACGAAAAACATCACTACAATAACACAAGGAAATGACTCTTTCTCTCTCTCTCCTTTCAATTACATCATGAACAATTCATAAAACAGAAGAAAGAGCAACAGAAAATTGCACTACAAACAGAAACTCCTTCATAACAGGAACATTTCCCTCAGAAACAACAGAAACTCAATAGAAAAACAACAGATGTCTTAACAGAATCCACAACAGTACTTTTATAAACAACAAAGCTATTTATTTTGGAGAATTACTAGAATAATTTTGAAACAACAGAAACAACACATAAAAAAAAAACTAAGTACATAAACAAAATCAAACAAATCAATACAAATATGGAATTAATTATGTTTATTTTGTTATAGAAGGAATCTGTAGTAAAGAAATTGTAAGAGAAATAACAGGAAAGGGATGAATAGAGAAGATGGGGGAGAAGTTCATGGAATATTTCCCATAGCAAAAACAGCGGGAAAGGAAGGGACATAGAAGGAGGAGGAAGAGGAGAAGAGGGAGGAGTAAAATAAACCGCATGAATGGACATAGAAGAAGAAGAAGACGAAACAGTTGAGGCTGAAAGACTCCTCAAAACACAATCACAGGAACGACAGGTTAGGAAGGGAAGAGAAGAAGTAGTAATAACAGAAGGAAGAACGGAACGGCAGGATAGGAAGGAAATAGGAGAAAGAGAGGAGGATAAAGAAGGTGGGAGGAAGAATAAGAGAGAGAACGTCTAGATAGGAGTGGGGTAGGGGGGGGGGGACAAAGACGCAGGGAGCTACCACACAGTTGTCTGTTCCCTGCACCACTTTCTCCTGTTGCTTCACCCCCGCCTGGCCCGGCCCGCCTCCGCCTCCTCCTGCACCACTACCGCCGTCAGAGGCCGAAACTGGGTCTTCCACCTCTTTGTCCTTGACGTGTTGCGACTGTATCACCTCCTTGGGGCTCGGGGGTGGTGGTAGTACTATGGGCCTGGTTAACATCACCGAATTTTTGAGGGTCTTAACTTTATTTCTTCTTTTTATTTTGTTTTGTTTTCGTATATTTTAGTATTATTTTCCTCCGTATATATTTGGTCCGTATAATTTATATGTATAATTTTGTTTTCCGTATATTTTTCCCCAAACGAATAAAATTCTTACTATACAGAAAAAAAAAATAATCGATTATAATTATTATAGTCGATTATTATTATCTTGGTATACACGTTAGAGTAATCAAGCCAAGGTAGAGTTATATATATTTTTCTTGGGGTAATTTTTCTATCTATATCGAGATGAAGATGGCAAAAACTTAAGAAACTTACTTGGTGGTTTAACTAGCGACAGTAATGAATGACTAGTAGCTAGTTAACGATGGTAATGTATTGTTTAGGTTAGTTATTAACAACGAGTTACGTCAGCCAGAACGAATTTAATTTTTACTTTTTTCTTTTTCTTTGTTGTCTGCCTACGAGAGACAGACAGACAGAAAAACAGAGAGAGATAGAGACAGAAGGAAAGACAGAGAGGCAAAGCGAGAGACAGACAGAGACAGGAACAGAGAAAAGGAGATCCACAGAGAGAGAGAGAGAGAGAGAGAGAGAGAGAGAGAGAGAGAGAGAGAGACATACTTAAGAGAATCAAACGACCTCGGTCACATGGTCATAGAAGGCACAAACACACTCAAACATACACACACGCACGCAGGCTAACATCTGATCTCGGTCACACCTAAACAGAACCACACACGTACCCACACCTCCTCGCTCTCCTTCTCACACGCACACAAAGCCTCACACGCACACGAAATCACACACGAATATAGAGCCTCACAAACACAAAGAACACCCACAAGTAAACAGATCCACACACGCACGCAAGCACACGCACGCACACACACACTGACACCTGTAAACACCGATAAGCAAACTTTACTCTCAGGAAAGCAAACAAACACACATAGGGTGGAGGTACGAATACACACAGGAGCACAAACACGCATAAGAACGCACGTGTATCTTTTGGCATTCAACAAGTGCACACACACACACTTATTCTCTCTCTCTCTCTCTCTCTCTCTCTCTCTCTCTCTCTCTCTCTCTCTCTCTCTCTCTCTCTCTCTCTCTCTCTCTGTTTGTCTGTCAGTCTCTGTCTCTCTCGACATGTACACATAAGGACAACATACCAAGACCAAGTAGAACTGGCATAAACACACACACACGTAAAAGCACTCAGGCGTAAACAAACATACGTCAAGCACAAGCACAGAAAGACAAATAAAGACTTGATTGCCTATTATATCGACAGCTGATAGAGGCTCAACTGTTACCTTGATTGGGCTATTGTGTTTATCAATGGAGATCAAGAGTGTTATTGATTTACTTTACCTGTGAGCATTACCACACCCTGAGCTGACTTATGAGCGGCTGTGAACCGACGAGACGCTCAACTTGGTGGTAACACTGGTGACGAGGGTGAGGGAGGAGGAGGAGGAGGAAGAGTAGGAGGAGTAGGGGGCGGGAGAGTAGGAGGAGGAGGATTGGGAGGAAAGAAGAGGGTGAGTAGGAGGAGGAGGAGTAGAAGGGAGGAGAGGTAGACGGGAGGAGGAGCAGGAGGGAGGGAGGGAAAATGGTAGATGTGTAATGAAGG
Organism: Homarus americanus; assembly: GCF_018991925.1. Classification (NCBI taxonomy): domain Eukaryota; kingdom Metazoa; phylum Arthropoda; class Malacostraca; order Decapoda; family Nephropidae; genus Homarus; species Homarus americanus. Next base: position 5,713,308 of record NW_024741189.1, read on the forward strand.
GAGACGACTGTGACTTTGTGATTTGTGTAGTATAGGTGCGTCAGATGGTACCTGGTGCCTTTTGTTTACTTAGTCTCCCTCGAGGAATAAGAGGAGGAATGATATGATAACTATTGATATAGAAATGAGAAAAAGAGAGAAACAATGAGAATTTTAGATATAGCAAATGTACGTGTGTGTGTGTGTGTGTGTGTGTGTGTGTGAGAGAGAGAGAGAGAGAGAGAGAGAGAGAGAGAGAGAGAGAGAGAGAGAGAGATAATACCAAGTCCCGTAGTTTCGATTATTCCCGACACGTTACTTCATCTGGTCACGGCTTCCCATCACTGGCGCAACTAGGAGGGGTTGCAACACTTCCCCCTGCGGTACTCCCTGTTTTGATCCCCTTCCCTTCCCTTTCCCCTTCCCCCTCCCTCCCCTTACCTCTCTCCCCTTCCCTCTCTCTCCCCTTCCTCCACTTCCTCTTCCCCCTCCCTCCACTTCCCGTTCCCCCTCCCTCCCCTTCTCATTCCCCTTCCTCCCCAAGCCCCTCCCTCACTTCCTTTTCCTCCCTCCCTCCCCCTACCTTCCCTTCCCCCCACCCCTTCTCTCCCCACCCCTCCTCCTCCTCTCTCCCATTCCCTCCATCGCAGCTGAATCATTCTCTCACTCCAGCGTTAGTCCCGATGCACAGTTAGGGCTGAGGGTAGTTCGCGGTTGATTACTGCCTGCTGCAATAGCCGTAATATCTTCTAGCGAAACGCTTGTCATCCTGTCTGCCTGTCAGAGATAGGGTTTCCTTCACCCCCTTCTCTCGGATTCTTTACTGGTAATCACAGCATCGAAGGTACAGTTACAGACAGGTGTTACGGCAACGCCTTAAGAGGGTATTATGGTAGAACTCGCTACGGGGGGGAGCAGGTACTAAGCTTAACGCCTTGTATTGTTTCGAAGTGTCCTTGTATTGAGAGAGTAATGGTATGAGGGGCCCTCCTGGTCCTGTGGTGGTAAGAGTAGTTGTAGTTAAGGCATGGTAAGAGTAACTACTTTTAACGGGATATTGTCAGTACTTGTAATCTTTCGCAGTAGCTATGTGGTTCGACAGTAGTGTTTGCGACAGGTCGAACATGATGGTGATCCGTCGGTCTACACTTACAGCTACTGTAAGTTACGGTCTTGGTGTAGTAGTTGCACTGGTCTTGGTCATCCCAACACAGTGGTAATGATTGTGCTCCCAACACTGTGGAGTAATTGTGATGGTGGTACATTATGTGGTGGGTGTGGAGGGGTTTAAATATAGGAGTGGTAGCAGTAGGGAGTATCCTTACAAGGTTATAAATCCTACGGACGTTAAATATGATCAGGTTGTCGTCATGTGCTGACTCAGTGGCTGACGTCTCCACTGCCTGAGGGTTGCGATATACCGTGGTAGCTGCTGGGGGAGGAGATGGAGAGGATGGGGTGAGGTGGTGGTAGTCGACTTGTGTTTGTTTGTGGCCTTGGTATTTATGCAAGACACTGATAACCAAGATACATTACCGACAAGTCTTAGATACACTTAAGTTGCATTATCTCATACAATTCATTATTCTTTACTGGTAATCACAGCATCGAAGGTACAGTTACAGACAGGTGTTACGGCAACGCCTTAAGAGGGTATTATGGTAGAACTCGCTACGGGGGGGAGCAGGTACTAAGCTTAACGCCTTGTATTGTTTCGAAGTGTCCTTCCCTCCTGGTCCTGTGGTGGTAAGAGTAGTTGTAGTTAAGGCATGGTAAGAGTAACTACTTTTAACGGGATATTGTCAGTACTTGTAATCTTTCGCAGTAGCTATGTGGTTCGACAGTAGTGTTTGCGACAGGTCGAACATGATGGTGATACACTTACAGCTACTGTAAGTTACGGTCTTGGTGTAGTAGTTGCACTGGTCTTGGTCATCCCAACACAGTGGTAATGATTGTGCTCCCAACACTGTGGAGTAATTGTGATGGTGGTACATTATGTGGTGGGTGTGGAGGGGTTTAAATATAGGAGTGGTAGCAGTAGGGAGTTCCTTACAAGGTTATAAATCCTACGGACGTTAAATATGATCAGGTTGTCGTCATGTGCTGACTCAGTGGCTGACGTCTCCACTGCCTGAGGGTTGCGATATACCGTGGTAAGGAGATGGAGAGGATGGGGTGAGGTGGTGGTAGTCGACTTGTGTTTGTTTGTGGCCTTGGTATTTATGCAAGACACTGATAACCAAGATACATTACCGACAAGTCTTAGATACACTTAAGTTGCATTATCTCATACAATTCATTACGATTAGCTTAGTATTAAACCAGTATATCCTCGTCTTCTCCTTAAACTCGCACCGCATCAAGGTATTATTGTATGGAATATTAAGGACACAGGAATACTTACGGTGAAAGGAATGGATTCAGACTTTTCGTTCTCGGGTTTTTTATTTTCCAAAAAACGGTCTTAAGATTATTCTCACGGGGGTAATAAGAGGTGTGCAACTCGGTAAGAACAGGGTGGAGACGGACTTGACATCGGTCGTTAACTAATGTTACTTCATGAGCGCGTCCTTGAGGTGGCCCACACACACACACACACACACACACACACACACACACACACACACACACACACACACACACACACACACACACACACACACACACACACACACACACACACACACACCTTCCTACCCACACACACACACCCCACCCCTTCTTACCCACACAAACACACCCCACCCTTTCTTACTCACACACACACACACACACCTCACCCTTTCTTACTCACACACACACACACACACACACACACACCTACCTTCTACCCACACACACACACACACACACACACCCACACACACCCTACTCACACACACACACCACACACACACCCCCTTCTTGCCCACACACACACACACACACCTTCCTACCCACACACACACACCCCACCTTCTTCCCACACACACCCTTCCTACCCCACACACACACCCCACCTTTCTTACTCACACACACACACACACCTTCCCACCCACACACACACCCCCTTTCTTATACACACACACCTTCCTACCCACACACACACCACCCCACCTTCTTACCCCACACACACACACACACACACACACATACCCCACACACACACACCCTTACCCCACACACACACACACCCTTTCTTACTCACACACACACCTTCCCTACCCACACACACACACCACCCCACCCAGCCCACTCTAATGGCAGATAGCCGACATATAAATTGCTTATCCACTTTTGTGCTTAGTAACTATATCAATTCTCATGTACAGAACCAAATACGCAATGTGCTTGAATACCTCCCACGTAAATGTGAATAACAAAGTGTGAGGCCAGACATACTGCCTCACACGCCTGTACTCACGCATTTGTTGAATAAGTTACCCTTTATGTATAGAACTAAACAAATAATGTAAATGAAATACTGTGTAACATTGAGTGCCATAATATCCTGACAACGGGGGTTAATCATTATGACCCTTTGTAAACCCTACTCTGTAATCATTTTGCGCTACCGCTCACAGGATGAGTGTGGGGTGCACAATAAAGTAGCCGCTAAGCGGCAAAAAATCTTAGTATACCACATGTACATTTATTCATCTGTGGCCTTTTTATGCTCTGTAACCCCCCACCCCCACCTAACCTACCCTGACCTAACTTCAGTATAGCCAAGAGTTTTATGGTCCACCACCTACACTCGTAAGGTCGTATTCATTGTTCAGTGAAGTGATTATTGGTCAAGTTAGTGTGTTCTCAACAGTCTTGGCCGTGACCTTTCAGTGTCTGGGTAATTTAATTTTGTTGTAATAAAGAAAAATGGTTGAGTGGAATTTTTTGTATTTATGACTAAAATACCTCTGTTTCTACACCAGACACACACGTACATGTACACACACACACACACACACACACACACACACACACACACACACGGACACAGGCTGGGTCAAAAAACCTCGGAAACAAAAATACAGAAGCAAAAAATGTTTACGTAGACCCTCCAGTCCATGGGTCCCCTTGTATGTGTGTTGGTCCCCTTGTATGTGTGTTGGCCCCTTGTATGTGTGTTGGTCCCCTTGTATGTGTGTTGGTCCCCTTGTATGTGTGTTGGACCCCTTGTATGTGTGTTGGACCCCTTGTATGTGTTGGACCCTTGTATGTGTGTTGGGACCCTGTATGTGTGTTGGCCCTATGCAAGGGTCTGTTGTGTGTTGTTGTGTTGGTCCCCTTGTAATTCCCCTTGTATGTGTGTTGGCCTGGTAAGTGTGTTGGTCCTGTACATGTGTGTTGGCCCCTTGTATGTGTGTTGGACCCCTTGTATGTGTGTGTGTGTTGGACCCCTTGTAATGTGTGTTGACCTTGTATGTGTGTTGGCCCTTGTATGTTGGACCCTGTATGTGTTGGTCCCCTATGTGCTGTATGTGTGGGTCCCTTGTATGTGTGTTGGACTTGTGTGTGTTGTCCCCTATGTGTGTTGGCCCTTGTATGTGTGTTGGTCCCTTTGTGTGTTGGACCCCTGTATGTGTGTGGCCCCCTTGTATGTGTGTTGGTCCCCTTGTATGTGTGGTTGGCCCTTGTATGTGTGTTGGCCCCTTGTAAGTGTGTTGGTCCCATGTAAGTGTGTGTTGGCCCCTTGCATGTGTGTTGGATGTTCCCCTTGTATGTGTGTTGGTCCCTTGTATGTGTGTTGGCCTCCTTTGTTGTTGTGTGTGTTGGTCCATGTGTGTTGGTCACCCTGTATGTGTGTTGGTCCCCCTGTATGTGTGTTGGTCCCCTTGTATGTGTGCTGGGCCCTTGCATGTGTGTTGGCCCCCTTGTATGTGTGCTGGCCCCCTTGTATGTGTGTTGGTCTCTTGTATGTGTGTTGGTCCCCTTGTATGTGTGTTGGACCCCTTGTATGTGTGTTGGACCCCTTGTATGTGTGGCTGAAAATATACAGACTTACATTTGATTTAGACATAATGATATAATATGCATTGAATACATTTACAGGGCTGTACAGTACATAAATCAGGAGTTGTTTATTATTTTAACAATAGAAGGGATGGTGCTGTTCTTATATGTATCGGTGCGGGCTCTTATGGGCTGAATTTTATTGTAGTGGCGGACTGCGCGAGGTGGGTGGGGGCTGCCGGTGGCAGGAGGTGGCGATGACGAGGGTGGTGCATTAGTTGGCTGCCAAACCTTTCTAGTGCTTGGTGGTGGAGGTCACTGAGGGATGGCATTTCCAGGGTGGAGAGAGTGTTGGTGTAACCGGAGTATTCTGTGCCGAATATAATTCTGCAGGCCCTTTTCTGTACCTTCTCTAGCTGACGTTGTTGGGTGAGTTGAGAGAAGACGACCAGGCTGGTGACGCATATGTTAGTTTGGGGAGAATAAAGGCGTTTTAGATGGTCCTCAGTTCTGGCGTGGGTACCAGTGACCTAAGTCGTCGTAGCTTGTAGAGACGGTACGAGGCTGCCTTGACTGTGTTATTTACATGGGCCTTCCAGTCCAGTTTGTTGTCTATCGTTACACCCAGGAGTTTGGCAGACTGCACCAGCTGGAGAGGATGGGCACCCACTGTGACTGCTGGGGCTTGCACTGGAGTGGTGGCGCCTCTTGTATGTGTGTTGGCCCCCTTGTATGTGTGCTGGCCCCCTTGTATGTGTGTTGGTCCCCTTGTATGTGTGTTGGCCCCCTTGTATGTGTGTTGGCCCCGTTGTATGTGTGTTGGCCCCCTTGTATGTGTGTTGGTCGCCTTGTATGTGTGTTGGCCCCATTGTACTTGTGTTGGTCCCTTTGTATGTGTGCTGGTTCCCCTGTATGTGTGTTGGTCCCCTTGTATGTTTGTTGGTCCTCCTGTATGTGTGTTGGTCCTTGTATGAGTGTTGGTCCCCTTGTATTGTTGTGTGTTGGCTCCCCCTTGTGTGTTGGCTCCTTGTGTGTGCTGTTGTATGTGTTGGCTCCCTTGTGTGTGTGTGTGCTGACCCCTTGTGTGTGTTGGCTCCCTTGTGTGTGTGACCCCTGTGTGTGTGTTGGCTCCTTGTGTGTGTGTTGGCTCCTTGTGTGTGCTGACCCCTTGTGTGTGGCTCCTTGTGTGTGCCCCCCTGTGTGTGTGTTGGCCCCCTGTGTGTGTTGGCCTTGTGTGCTGACCCCCTTGTGTGTGTTGGCTCCCATGTGTGTGTGTGTGTGTGTTGGCTCCTTGTGTGTGCCCTTGTGTGTGCTCCCTTGTGTGTGTTGGCCCCCTGTGTGTGTGTTGGCCCTTGTGTGCTGTTGTATGTGTGTCTCCCTTGTGTGTGTTGGCCCTGTGTGTGTGTGGCCCTTGTGTGTGCTGGTGTGTGTGTTGGCTCCCATGTGTGTGTTGGCCCCCTTATGTGTGTGTGTTGGCTCCTTGTGTGTGCTGACCCCTTGTGTGTGTTGGCTCCCTTGTGTGTGTGGCCCCCTGTGTGTGTGTTGTCCCTTGTGTGTCCCCTTGTTGTGTTGGCCCTTGTGTGTGTTGGCCCCCCTCCCTTGTGTGTGTTGTTGTGTGTTGGCTCCCTTGTGTGTGTTGGCCCCCCTGTGTGTGTTGGCTCCTTGTGCCCTTGTGTGTGTGGCTCCCTTGTGTGACCCCTTGTGTGTGTTGGCTCCCTTGTGTGTGTGGCCCCTGTGTGTGTGTGGCTCCCTTGTGTGTGCTGTTGTGTGTTGGCTCCTTGTGTGTGTGGCCCCCTGTGTGTGTGTTGGCTCCCTTGTGTGTGTGTTGTCCCCCCTTGTGTGTGTGTTGGCTCCCTTGTGTTGGCCCCTTGTGTGTGTGTTGCCCCTTGTGTGTGTGTGGCCCTTGTGTGTGTGTGGCTCCCTTGTGTGTGTGTGGCTCCCTTGTGTGTGTTGGCCCCTTGTGTGTGTGGCCCCTTGTGTGTGTGTGGCCCCTGTGTGTGTGTTGGCTCCCTTGTGTGTGTTGTGTGTGTGTCCTTGTGTGTGCCCCTGTGTGTGTGGCTCCCTTGTGTGTGCCCCCTTGTGTGTGTGTGTGTTGGCCCCTGTGTGTGTGTTGGCTCCTTGTGTGTGCTGCCCCCTTGTGTGTGTGGCTCCTTTTGTGTGTGTTGGCCCCCCTGTGTGTGTGTTGGCTCCCTTGTGTGTGCTGACCCCCTTGTGTGTGTGTTGGCCCCTTTGTGTATGTTGGCCCCTATGTGTCTTTTGGCCCCCCTGTGTGTGTGTGTGTGTTGGCCTCCTTGTGTGTGTGGCCTACATACACAAGGGGTCAACTTGTCTGTGGATAATGTGAAGGCACTTTCCTCTATTCCCTAAAACTTTTTCACCTCCAGGTAGGACTGGCAGGTCTGGCGTCAGCGTATTTTTGTGAATGACTGACACCGTAGACGGTTAACTTATTCCTACGTCTTTGTATTAACCCAGGATGTTGTTCTCTTTATGGTGCCTCTATCAACCTTCCTGGTAGAACCTCTCCTTCCTCCTCCTCCTCCTCCTCGTCGGCACTGTGGACGTGTTAGGAGGGAAGTTACGCTTAATGTGCGAGTTGACATTTTTCTCTTACATTCACAGTTACTTACCCATAATTACTTCTTAATGACAGCTCGCCTACGCCTCTCTCGCTCGTAACGTGGTCCCCCGCCCCGCGTTTTCCTCGATAATTATGCTCCGTTGCGTCACGGGATCTTTTCTTTAGGTGGTGTTGAGAATGTTTTTCTTTATCTAGGAAAACAGAGGGAATGTTGTGTATAGCGCAAGCACAGATTGAGGACAATGTTGACACTTTCCAAGGACTACCAATTTGCCTTTAGATGGTGTTGTCATTTTGGGTCATGCGTTTCCCCGTGTTCTTGCCAAACTAGGACTGACCTCGCTCGTTTATTGTGGATGACAAATCGTGCAGTTTACACCCACAGCGCAGCAGCACCACCCCCTCCACGTCAGAGTGTGGGCGTGTGAGACGTGCAACATAAAACCTGTCGCTTTATTCTGGCGGACAAGAGAATTGCGAGGATTTACTAATATCAGAGTTAAAGGCGTGTACAGCGATGATCACAAAGTAGGTGTCGAGTCATGGCTGTAACTTCACCGCCATCATCAATCCCGCAACAAGACACACCACCAGGTACATTTCCCACAAGCCGAGTGAAAGTCCTCCTCCTCCTCCTCCGCGCTCCCTCCGCCGCCACTCAACATCCTTGGCGTCGTGAGGTTCTGGCCCTGCTGCCTCCCGCCCCTTCCAGGCCCCCTCCAGAAAAGGATCTCAGCAAACGTGCACGGAAATGAGATTAGTGAACGCCTTTGGATCTGCCAATGTGGAAAGTGGGGTGCGTGAAAGGGCCGTCCATGGCCTGATGTGGGCGGTAAGACCTTAACAAGGGCATTGGCGTACTAGAGCAGGTTGTTACTCTTACTGTACAGGCAAACCACAGGTGGTGCCTCCCTGGGCTAATTAGCAGCCGTGGTTCATTAAGATGTATCGTTTTGAATAAACTCATTTTACGGTCCTCTGTCTGCTATTGTTTTCCCGAAGTAATTGTCTGCAAAGGATGTAAGTTTAGCTGTTGATTAGTAGCGAAGACAAAACAATGTCTCGTTACGACGGTACGGTCTTTAACGATAATCCCAGACGGAGAAGGCAAAGGGAATATCGTTGTACAGTAGTCACACAGCCAGCTAATATAAAGCTATTGGCCAGGACGATCCAGGTTAATAGCTATCACCTATTAACGTAAATATCTGGAAGTAACAGACACTATGACATGAAAAACTCAGGTTCGTAACAGCAAAAGTCGCCTGCACTCATATGCTTGAAGTTTACTGGAGTTGTGACCGGAGTGTCGACAGCCACCTGCTGCGACAGCGTTACGCCTGACGCCTCGTCATCCAGGGCGGGTGAGAGAGAGAAAAAACAGACATAACGACATACATACAGACGATGAGACAGGGAAACTGATAAAGGAACCATCACCACAGTCACTCCGTTATGCCTCGCCTCAGCCACGCCTACAGCCGCACCCACCTGCTCTTTTACACTTAAACTTTCAGACGGAAATTGTATCCCGTTACCTCTAAGTGTCCAGGTAAACGGCGCCAGCGAGGGGGAGATGAAGGTATAAACTAGCGTCTTCTGCCTGCCGTAAAAACATGGGAGAGAGGACGACAGTTGGCTGGTGTGCAGGAGGAACGAACTCGGTCCTGTGCGATGAGACCAACCAAGGTCTCTACCACGAAAACTGCCAGAACGAACAGTCAGCGGAGCCTTGCGTTTTCTCTCACCCCCAATGACACAGTTATATGAGTTACGCCAGACGAACGTCCTCCTGCTTGTCTGCGGTAATATATATGCAAGGTATAGACGAAGGGATCATCAAGGTAATGCCATTTTTTATATCAACATTGTCTACGAGAAGAGAAAACGAGACAATATCCCATAAATCGGTATCAAGTTTCTGTCGTATAAGAAGCTGACTCGTAATCATATAATATAAACACCGTGTAGATATTTATATGAGGGAGAATAAAGATTGTTACTACTTGTTGATAATGAAGTATGACAGTTATAATGTTCATTCTTTATTACAACACCATAACCATCATACTTGTATAACTTTATTGAGATCATTCGTTTTGTGATAATCATACACTCAATCAAGAATACAATACCCACCTGTTATACTCACCGTCTGCTGCTACCACAACAACGCAACCAACTTCTTTTATCTTACACGAATATTCCCTCCCGACTCTCGCACCCATTAAAGGAGTTGACTAAACTTCCGTGACACTAACTGTTTGATGTTATTTCATGATAATCTATGTATATTTCTGTTCATCGTCTTTATCAAGGTTCTCTCTGTTGGTCATCAGGATGTCTTTGTCTCTCTATCCTATTATCAGTTTCTCTTTGTGATTATTGAAAGCCATTTGTACTTGTGTATCTCTCTGTCGTGATTATTAGGGGTCCTTTGTCTAGCCAAATAGAGAACTTAATCTGGCTGTGGCATCTTGTTTCTCCCGTCCCTCTGCTCTTGTTTATTTTTATGCCTCTCCCTGTAGGCATTATGACGTAATAATTTCTACTTGTTTGTCGGTGTGCATGTACAGTACTTTCTACCCCTCCAACCCCCCATCCTCCTCGACTTGTTGATAGAGGTACATGATATGACTCGAGTGAGGAGGGATGTGATTTTGGCGACTACTTATGTACGTTTGTCCTCCCTTCCGTTTTGTTGTCCGTTCGTTCATTAGATTCGTCCGTTAGTCTGTTTGCCCGTTCGTTAGTACTTTCTTCTCCCATTAAATACAATAAATAACGGAAGACTTTTTTATATGTATAATTGAATGGTCCTATAAATCGTTTCTCCCTCCCTCCCTCCCTCTCTCCCTCCCTCTCTCTCTCCCTCCCTCCCTCTCTCCGTCCCTCTCTCCGTCCCTCTCTCCCTCCCTCTCTCCCTCCCTCCCTCCCTCCCTCCCCACCACCATACTTACTAGGTCAGACACGATCATAATTACGAGAATAAAAAAGTCATGATGGCCGAGGTCAAAAAAACAAGTCCCCAGGAAACTATTTATTAGTTTTTCTTTCTTATTTCTCCTGTATACAACGATGGTTCTTTTGACCAGCTGCAGTGTGTTTTGGGTTAGATTAGGTTGTTCTGTGCTGTGCTGTGCTGTGCTGTGCTGTGCTGGGTTGGGTTGGGTTGTGCTGTGCTGTGCTGTGCTGGGTTGCGTTGGGTTGGGCTGGGCTGGGTTAGATTAAGTTAGGGTTTTTTCCGTGAAGGTTATCCAGGTGCAGTGTGCTTGGGTTAAGGTGACCAGCTGGGGTAGAGAGTGTTAACAAGGTGAAGCTCACTAGTGTTGTGTAAAAATCATCCTGTGACCTCTATCCTCCCAGTGCAGGTGATCCCAACCTTGAATGGTTAGGTTAGCGATAGGGGAGGTTAGGTTTAATTAGCATTAGGTGAGGGAAGGTTAGCATCAGACTAGATTTGGTTAGGTTTGGGTAAAGTTATTTAGATTAGCGTTAGGTCAGGTTAGGGTTAGGTTAGGTTAGGTTAAGCCAGGTTAGCGTTAGGTTGGTTAAACTTTAGGTGAAATAATCTGGGGTGTCTAATCTTCAGTAGACCGCCATAGCCCATTTTTCCCAACACGACACGAATGAGTCCAGGTTTTTATACTGTAATCTTCACTGTTTGGTCGTAAAACATTTTCTCAGATAGTGATAAAAACATTTGGTCAAGTCAGTGACATCGAAACTTCGAGGTTCCAGTTTGAACCACGAAAATTAGTCCCTTTGTTTACCAACAGATGTGTGTGTGTACTGTAGTATTTATCGATGTTGGGAGTCAATCACTTAGCAGTGCGATTATGTCTGATTACAGAATAATATGTAAGAGAGGGGTTATATATTACTCAAAGTGTGACTGTTAATATTCTGTAATCATTCACTGGCGTAACATCACTAGAGGTTGTCTGTAGAGTCACTGGCTTATCCCGTCGGGGGGGTGGGGGTAATTTTCTATCACCGTCACCCAAACAGTGAATACCCCCCAGCTGTACCATCACGCCACCTGTAGCTCACTCTCAAGGCTTCCAGTTGAGGTGATAGGTGGATGGATAAAGCAGATGTGACGTAATGGTTGGTTGAATAAACAGAAGGTAAGATGATGGATGGATGATTAACGGAGACGTGATGTGGTTGAGCTCAGGTGATGTGTGTTAGTGTGTGTAAGAGTAAAATAATGATATTATTACATTTATTATTATTATATCATAGTAGTATTATTATTGTTATTAATTCATTATTACTATCACTTATCATTATTATTATCATTATTATTATTCATTATTCATATGAGGGGGTTCGGTTATGGGGATTAGTGAGGAAGGGTGGTGTGATGGGAGGAGGCTGACCCTGGCCTCAGGGAACATGCCGGCGGGACAAGGAGCGTCACTCCGTTAACCAAATATAAGGGTAAATCTTTGTTTACCATTATAACTGTTGTATTGGTGATAGTTTATGTATGTAAGTAATTTCATACTTTCTTGTTTTATGTGAAGATGTTGATATTTTATTGTAAATTATTAGGTGAGCGAGTTTTATGTGTGGCACCGACAGATGATGATGTTGATGGAACATTCGTGTGTTTGTGTGTGTGTGTGTTTTGTAAAATTTCTTCATTAATTACCTAATATCAGGGTCTATCGTAGACTTCATGTATTAATCGCCTTAAGAATGATAACGTAAATAAAAAGGTCTGGCGCTCTCGTCAGGCTCGACCTCTGTAACCCAAACCGGGACAAACAACTGTCCGCCCAGCCACCACGCAACCGGAATACACCTGATTGAGTGAACTTAAACAACAGGAACTCTTTGGTAAAAAAATTAAAAACCGTTGCAACGGCTTTTGGGTTGTTCCGCCTCATCTCAAACTCTGCTTTATAAATAAATAAAATTGTCTTGCCATACCAGGTCCCATCATTGTTGTATACCAGTCAACTTCTAAAACTAGAAATTTATTAACATAAGACATAGGATGGGTTACTACGTATAACAGTCAAGCCGTGTTTGTAAATGCCTCGTAATGGCAGAAATATATTGTTTAGTTCAGTTTGTGTCAGCAGAACTCGTATAAGTGTTAAAGTGTCAAACTCAAGGTTTGGTCTTTGTTAAGGATGCATATAAGATTTAGCAGCTCAATTAATGTTTGTTGTACAGGGGAGGGGGGGGGGTATTGTGGACCAGTATCACCAGTATACTTTAGAACGTAAGCCGAAGTAACTGTAGTTCAGTCCTTACATGTAACATAGACACATGATAATTATGTTATTTTGCCTCACCATATAATGAACAGATTTGCAAATTGAAAATTTGTAGAGACTTCATAATACATAATTGTTATCATATACTCACGCCTTTTATCAAGTTTGTATCTGGGATGTGGCAGGATTCTGATTAAGAATAAGACAGGTGTGGCTAGGGGAAGAAAATGGATAAAAATAATATATTTTGTTATTTTAAATTGTAAGAAACTAATATCTTGTCCAGGCACCGTTATGGAGAATCACTTACCATAGCCGCTCGAGGACAGACAGACTCCACGTGTCCGACATACAGTAGTTTTAGTTTTAAATCTACAAATCTTATGGTCAGGCAAAATATACGAGATGTTATGAGAGCAATGACAAATAGTTTATAGAATAATAACAAAACAATTTGAGAAATATTAAACATTTCTCTTAATATTATTCTGTAATCACACATTGAGAAAAGAGACAAATTTTGGTGGTTTACAAACGAACCTGGAAGCTTGATTGACATTGCCGGGGAACTTTACTAAAATTCTTCCTCATGGGATTCCGAACATTAGGCACATAAACGACGTTATATGTATTGTGTTACATAGTTACATTAAAAGATCCCTGTGAACTAACTGTATAATATACGCTAATAATCCTGGTGGCTTTTTTTTATTGTATGATGGACCGCTGGAGATGCACCTGTGTCCTCCAAACGGCGACACAGCTGACAAAAGTGACTCATACTCATACCTGACTTCTTTAGCAGCACACTATGGATAAGACAAGCGGGGGTAAACTATTTAACTGTTGCAATAAGAGGTGAAGAGCGTGACCTACATTGTATGAGTTGTAGGTCGTATGTGATTGCAAAGACATAATAGGGGAGAGGAAGTTCCATAAACAAGAAAAAAAAGACGAGGAAGAAGGAAGGTGAATGGTGATGACGTTTGACTATAGGGAACATGACTCATCACAAGCTGAGGCATTATGCGACTAAAACATCAAAGACATTTATTTCTTCACTTCATAAATCTCTCAGTTTTTTTCCCTCGGTAACTTTTACCGCATTAATGTCTCTTTTTTTTGCGATAATTAACTCAACGTCGACCACACCTGAATCTGGAAGGTCAGGCAGAGGGTGGGGTGCGGGGGCAATGGTGGGGGTAGGGGGCACAGGTGGGGGCATGGGGTGGGGTGCTTAGAGGCAGAGGGTGGGGTGGGGCAGAGGTGGGAGGGATGGCAGTGGTGGGATGGGGGGCAAAAGATGGGGGTAGGGGTCAGAGGGTGGGGTAGGAGGAAGAGGTGGGGTGGGTGACAGTGGTGGGATGGGGCAGCGGTGGGGGTGGAGGGCAATGTTGGAGGTGGGAGGCAGTGGTGGGATGGGGGCAGAGGGTGGAGGCAGTGCTTTTTTTGTTGTTGTTTTTTAGAGAAAGGAGGGGCGAAAGAAGATTAGAGGTGGGGGAAGGAAGTTATAGTTCGGAAAATGAAGAAATTGAGGAGGAGGTAAGAGAGGGCGGGCTGACCGCCTAGCTAAGCTAATGGTGTGTTCGGGTTGTGTCATGGGTTAGTTATTGTCTGTCGGTACAGGCACTAGACATCCTACCCTGTCCCATATATGGGTGTTTTGAGGGCCTTATTTCATATTCCGCCGACCCTACTGGCGGATGCTGGTCTAGGGAGGTTGTCTATTGCCTGGTCGTATAGATCGGGGGTGGTAATGGACCTTTTGAGATTTGGTAACTTTTTGGGAACCATGTATGGGTGTTGTCGTTATCTGGTGGGAGTCTTTGAAGGAGTTCTTGCTCTGATCATTCTAACTTTTGCCAAACTCTGCTGGCCAGGGTGTGCAGCTGCTGGTTGGTGAGTTTTATTCTCAGGTCTCTATGTATCTCGGCTGTGGTTCTGGTGAAGGGGTATCTTTCACCTGTGACGAATCTTAGGGCTTCATTTTGGACCACCTGTAATTTTAATATTTGAGTGGTGCTCATAGTATGAAGAGGTACTGCTGGGTAAATTAATATCGGTATGATAAATGATGTCACCAGGCGGAGTTTTATTTTCCCAGGAAGCGCTTTAAAGCGGTATAGTTTTCTCAGCTTTCTTCTTGCCTTTTCCTTCCCGGTGTGGACATGATGGGAGTAACCTGTCATGGATATATGCAGGCCCAGGAGGGTGCTTCTGCTTTTGTATTCTATCTGGGCATTATTGGTTAATAATGGATGGGTTTTCTTTCTGCATAAGGTTATCACTGTGAATTTCGGGAGACTGGTTTGGATTTTCCATTGTTTTTCGTAATTATTTACCCTTTCTAATTCCCGCCTGGTGTTGTCAACCTGTGACGCTCGCGATTTTCCTTGATGTGTTGTTATTTGAGTGATGTCATCTGCATACACAGTGGGGTGGGGGCAGTGGTGGGGTGGGGGGCAGTGGTGGGGTAGGGAAGTGGGGGTGGGGGGGCAGGAGGGGTGGGTGCAGTGGTTGGGTGGGGTGCAAGTGGTCGACAGGAGAGTGCTAGCTTGTTCACTGGGTCAGCCTCACACTCTTACAAAAATTTTTAAGAGTAGCACCAGAATATTGCACACACATTGCATCTCTCCTCTCTTCACTCTCTCTCTCTCTCTTCTCCTCTTCTCCTGGGCACGTAGGCTGACGGTCCCTCTAGGGTGGTTATAAGGAGGGTGATACCAGGTAAGCCTTATAATTATGGAAGATTTAAATTATGTCATACGGCCGCCAACAATGATCAACTACAGGATGCAAAGAGAATATATACATCTGGGAGGCGTCCAAACATTACCGGTCTTCCCAAACTGCCATACGGTATTGGGATCGACCTTGGAATATCAAAAGGTGGATACACTTGAGGGGAGGAAAGGGGGGGTAAAAGTACTATGGAATCAAGTATAAGTGTCAGTTACTAGAAATCACTACAGTACTCCTTATTCCACCCCAAAAATACGACTTCCATTGTGTAAAATCAACGTAAATTTTGTACATCCAGCGAACTAAGGGATTTATTAGCATTTCCAATGTATTGTTTATGACCCTCCTACCGTAACAACTTGTAAGCTAGAGCGTATGAGTCGTTTCGGATCTACTGTACCTGGAGCTTCTTTCTGTATGTCATGAAAATACAGGATAACCTATTCTTAGTTAGGGACGTGCGTGAAAATTCTAATGGAGAGGTTAAGAACTAAATGCGAGGAAGGTAGGAGTAGGAGATAGGGAGGAAGGTAGGGGTAGGAGATAGGGAGGAAGGTCGGGGTAGGAGATAGGGAGGAAGGTAAGGGTAGGAGATAGGGAGGAAGGTAAGGGTAGGAGATAGGGAGGAAGGTAGGGGTAGGAAATAGGGAGGAAGGTAGGGGAGGAGATAGGGAGGAAGGGTAAGGGTAGGAGATAGAGGGAGGAAGGGGTAGGGGTAGCATAAGAGTTAGGGAGGAAGGTGGGGTAGGGAGATAGGGAGGAAGGTAGGGGTAGGGAGATAGGGAGGAAGGTGGGGGGAGATAGGAGGAGGTAGGTGAGATAGGGAGGAAGGTGGGGGTGGGAGATGGGGAGGAAGGTAGGGGTGTGGGATAGGAGGAAGGTATGGGGTAGGGAGAAGGTAGGTATGAGATAGGGAGGAAGGTAGGGGTATGAGATAAGGAGGGAAGTAGAGGCAGGAGATAGGGAAGAAGGTAGGGGTAGGAGATAGGGAGGAAGGTAGAGGTAGGAGATATGGGGAGACAGGTGTTTTATAGTTAGTATCACGTGAGAAGTCTAATGAGGTTGGCAGTAGAGAGGGTGAGTGAAGAATATATTCAGGTAACCAATAGAGGAGAAGAGGTGGAGAAGTAGAGGGAAGGGGAGAAGCAGGAGGAGGTAGAAGGGGTGGAGGAGGTGAAGAGGGAACAAGAAGAGGACGAGGAGGAGGAGGGCAGGTTCTTGGAAGAATAGACGAAGTGGGGAAGAAGGACGCGAGGAGAAGGGGAATTACGACAGGTTTTTATATGAATAGACGACGTGAGGAAGTTGATGGTAGTGGTAGTAATGATGGTGGTAATGGTGGTGGTAGATTATGGTGGTGGTAGTGGTAGTAATGATGGTGGTAGTGGTGGTGGTAGATTATGGTGGTGGTAGTGGTAGTAATGATGGTGGTAGTGGTGGTGGTAGATTATGGTGGTGGTAGTGGTAGTAATGATGGTGGTAGTGGTGGTGGTAGATTATGGTGGTGGTAGTGGTAGTAATGATGGTGGTAATGGTGGTGGTAGATTATGGTGGTGGTAGTGGTAGTAATGATGGTGGTAGTGGTGGTGGTAGATTATGGTGGTGGTAGTGGTAGTAATGATGTGTTAAGCGTGATAGAGTAACGAGTTATCAGACGGATCACCTTTGCCTCAGTTTCAGGGGTCATGATAGGTGATAGGGAGGAAGGTAAAGATAGGGAGGCGGGTGGAGGTAGGTGATAGGGAGGGAGGTAGAGGTAGGAGATAGGGAAAAGGTAGAGGTAGGAGATAAGGAAGGAGGCAGAGGTCAGTGACAGAGAGGGAGGTAAATGTAGGAGAGAGGTAGAGGTATGAGATAGGGAGGGAGGTAGAGATAAGTGATAGGGAGGGAGGTAGAGGGGGAGACGGAGACATTTTTGACGAGTGGACAGGATAGAAATAGATACATAGTTGATGAAGTTGATGACAGACAGTGAGAATTGATGTTACCTGGATGGAGGTTAATAGCGCTACTCGTCAAGGATGTGGCGGTGGTGGTTGTGGCGGTGACGGCGGTGGCGGCGGCGGTGTAGTGGTGTCCCGGAGTTGCACAAGTCAGCAGCAGCCAAGGAAACATGGCCTAGTTGCGTCACTGACAGCTGCTCTTACTTCACTCCTCGCAGCCACCACCTCTCCTCCTGGTTCCCGCCGCTCCTACGTGATTCCTGGTACCCCTCCATCGCCTGCTGGCACTCTCTTGATTCTTGGTATACTCATGATTCTTGACTCAGATAATTCCTCGTTCATTTATGATTCTTAGCACCAATGATTCTTGGTTCCATAATTTCTGGCACCATTCCTTTCATCCTAGTGGTTCCTGGCACCATTTTATGGCACCCTAGTCATTCCTGACATCATTTTTGGCACCTTCGTGATTCCTGGTATCACTGAAGGCACTCACTATTCCTGACCCTCATGACTCCTGTCACTATTATTGGCCCTCTCATGATTCCTAGCACTACGCCTGGCCTTTTCATGATTCCTAGCACCAATCCTGGCCCGCTCTTGATTCCTACCATCATTCCTGACACTCATGCTTCCTGACACCATTTCTTATCCTCTTACTTTCTTTTAACTCATCAGGCACCAACACCAACTTACCAGATGTACCCGGAGACGACACCTGAGAGTATCCTTCACTATCTTAATGGATCATTACCTGCCGTCAGCACTACCTCCTCCTCCTCCTTTCACCTCCCTCTCAGACACCATTACTTTCGTACCTCCCTAATGTGCCTCATCTCCTGACATATATCTTCCTTTTTATTTACCTTCCTCTACTGCGACTGTGAGTTGTTTATTTACTTTAGCTGATTCTCTTCAGCCCAATGACTGCCTCTATTGACTTAACGGATTATGATTTCAGTGAGGGATTTGTTTTGTTGATGGGTACCTAATCTTTGGTTAGTTGTGTTTTTTATAGTTTTCTTTAATTATTTGTCTTGTTTATCGTGTTTATCACTTCTTCCTCGTTCCTGGTTTTTATTAGTTTGCCTGTTTGTTCTTCGTATTTATTGTTCTCTTTTTTTGTATATTAGTTCTTGTCTTTATCACATTTTTGTATTTCTCTCAAGCTTTACTTATTGTTATTCTCGTTTATTTTTTATTCCCTTTCACCCTATCTCTTGTTTTTTATATGCATCAATTTATTCAATTTTTTTTTCTCTCTCTCTCTCCTTTTGCTTTAGTTCACCTTAGTTATTCCTCCATGTTTATTCATAACGTCCTGTTTCTCTCTACCGATGCTCTAGTTCTGTTTGTTATTCCTCCTATCTATCATTCTCTTCAGGTTCTCCTTCTAGTCATGTCCTACTCCTCCTTGCTGTTCACCCTTTTTTATCACCTCCTTACTGTTCTTTCTCTCATTTATCACCTTTACTCCTCACATCCATCACTTTCTCTTCATTCTCCTCTCTGGTGTTCCACTTCTGCGTGTTGCTCGATCTATTTATCACTTCCTGTTTCTTGTTGTTCCTCTCATTTATCACATCCTGTGTATTGTCGGCGGCGGTCATCACCATGCATGCCTTGGCTGCAGGTAACATGAGCGGCTTGGTGGAAGCATCGTCCACCTCATGCAGTCTTGTGTGTTGTTTTCTTGTCACTTAGCTAACAATTTTTTCTTCTTCTTCTTCTTCTTCTTCTTCTTCTTCTTCTTCTTCTTCTTCTTCTTCTTCTTCTTCTTCTTCTTCTTCTGTAGTCCTCACTCCTCCTCCTCCAACTTTGACCCCTCCTCCTCCTCCATCCCCCACTCCTTTTCTTGCTCCTCCTCCAGCCTTCACTCCTCCTCCTCCTCCTCCTCCTCCTATTCCCCCGGCTCTCACCCCTCCTTTCGCCCTCACTCCCACACCACCTCATCCAGCCCCTCACTCACTCACTCCTCTTTCTCCACTTCATCCTCCTCCTCCTCCTCCTCCTCCTTCTCCTCTTCTTCCTCCTCCTCCTCCAACCTTCGCGTCTCCTCCACCACCTCCTCTATTCCTCTAGCCCTCACACCTCCTTCTCTTCTTATAACCCTCACTACTTCTTCTTTTCCTCATTTCTTTCTCCTTTCTTTCTCCTTTCTTTCTCCTCCTTCCCACTTTCTTATTTTTCCTTCTTGCTTCTTCCTTCTTTATTCCTTCTCTCGCCCTTCTTGTTTTTTAGCTGATATGTGTTTAGCTCTGTATTGTAACCTCGAGTAAAGATAATCATTGTATACATAGGTGGTATTTATTGGTGACGACGGGCTGTATTTATCTTCGCGAAATCATTTTGCTCTCGACTACATCAGTACCTGTTAGATTCTCCTGGCTGATTATGTCATCCTTGTTAACTATTCTAGATCACCTGAAGATTAACCACCTCACTTTATTTCACCTTAAGAGTAACCATCTTAACCTTACCTGGAAGGGTAAGGTTAGGTTAGGTTAGCACCTCACCTTCAACACCTATTTCCCCTCCATCAACTTCCTCTCCTCCATATCCACTCTATTTCTTCTCCATATCTCTTCACCTCACCACCCAGCTCCCACCCACCATCCCACCAAGCACCCACCATCCCACCAAGTACCCACCATCCCACCAAGTACCCACCATCCCACCAAGTACCCACCTTACCACCAAACACCCACCCTCTCACCCACCTTCCCACCCAACTCCCAGCCTCACACGCAATCTCACCATCCATACACGTTACCCTCGCCTGGTCAACACCTCAACACACCTTATGTAAACGAGGTGTAGTGTGAACCTAACCTTGCATCTGGTCATGTTAATTTGTCCTGAGTGACGAGGTTTAGTGTTGTATCATCATCATCATCATCATCATTATTAATATTATTATTATTATTATCTTTCATGAGTTCATAAAAATATTTCATCTACGCTAATAGCAGTCTAGCAAAACTCAATTTAGCAACCGTGGTTAAGAGCGAGATAAAAACAAGAGGTGACCGTGATAATCTATTTAGCTGGTCGAGGCATGTGTACACCGTAGCTAATGACACCGTGTTTAAATTCATCTGCGTGCCAGTATCTAGATTCTCTTATAAGACTCGTGGGTTCTGTGTGTTCCCTGGATATGAGAGACACAGGTCGTTAGGTAGACTCGTAGTTCTATTTTATATTCACCGACGATTATGTGACATAGTTTTAGGTGGACCAGTCAGGTGCGTTTTTATATTTTCAATTAAAAGGAAGAATCTTAAACTTTACTAACGTCTGAGAATCCGAGATTAGACCCGGATTCTTAAAGGTATGCGACATAAATTTTTCTTTTAATTGAAGTTGTGGAGATGTATTTAATGAGTCCCCTTAAGCTATGAGACGAAGTTATTGCTTACAAAATGTCCATATAACTTCACAACCTTTATCATATAACTACGTGTGTTCATGCATTCCCACTTAGGAAGAATATTAACTCATTAAAATCTGAACACGGATTCAACTTGACACATTAGGACGATGCTGGAACACTCATCCCCCTTCTCCGTCGGCTGCCTCGGGTAACACCCAACATGGTGTCTTCTCCGCAGATCTGGGTCCCGGTGACACATTACCTGTTCATTCCGTCAACTAATTACCCGGTGGAGAGTTACGGCAGCTTCCTCGAGTTCCTGCTGCGGCCTGTGGCGTGGGAATGAGTTGTTGACATGGGACTGTCGGGGGGAGGGGGGCGGACGGCATTTGGCAGCCGAAGACTGGGAGCAGGTTTGGTCCACAGCTGGCCGGTCTTGTGGTCTGGCCTGTGTAAAAGGATGGTTTAACTGTTACTCCTGTAAGCATTGCTGTTTGTGCGTCATGTGTAGTTAGAGCTGATTACTATGAGTAATTAGGCAACTTGAGAATATCTTATAGTTATGTGTGGAGAGACGAAACCGAGGGAGGAAAAAGAATGGTAAGATGCTTGGTATTTGAGTTAAGTATCATTGTTTGTGATTTATGAGCTGTTAGGACCGGTTCTCGAGAGCAATTAGAAGAGAACACCTGATAGCTGTCTGCGGGGGAGACAGAGAACTATGGGTATCAGCAAGTTAACAAAAGTGCGACACATACGCAGTTGACAGGAGGATGGCCAGAAAATTAACGATGGCGCACAAAGTTTTTATTTTCATTTAATGCTTTTTTTTCCCGTCAGGACTTATAAATACTATTTATTTCTGACCAATAAGACATAAGAGACAGCTGACAGTCGGTTGTGGAGAAGTAGATAATCGGCGAGACAGAGAAAACAACAATGGTAAGTAACGTTTGTTTACATTGCTCTACAAGACACTGTTCTAGTGTTCGACATGAGAGAATTGTTGCCAGGTGCTGCTAGACAAGAGAATTGGGAAGAAGAAGTACAGTATAGCCGCTCTGGTTCCAGGACAAGGACTTGGAAGACCCAGAGGAGAAATCTACGCACGTTTAAGGCATTATTAATCGTAATTCAAGCCAGTGGTCGCTTTCACATACAATTTAATGGCTCGTCTCTCGCCGGTTCTCGTTATGGACGATTTACCGTCTGTGTGCTGAGTGGCAACTGTTTATCTATTTACACCATTTACAGCCTTATTGTCCTAAAGCTTTGTTGAAAGAATTTATAAGAATATTCACCCCTTACAGTTAGTATTATCTGCAACAGTCATTATGGAAGTCTATTATACGTTTAGACATCTCTGGAATTTCTAGTCGTCCAGAGAATATTGTTGCTATCTATAGACGTACAGTATATCCCAATATACTATATTTATGTAATATTAGTTATAAATTCTTCAACATTTTTGGCAACATTCATCCTACTTCATTTATTAGTTCATTCTTAAAATATAATCTTTATGTTGTATCTTTTATTATTTATTAAACATTTTAGTCAACATTCACCTCTATCAACAGTTACCAATATATTCTGTGGTATTTATTTTTGTGAAAGATTCCTCGTATGGTTTTAAGATAGGAGTATTATGTTAGTTTATTTATCAACAATGTTTGAGAGGCATGTGGTGAGGGTTGCCAGATATAAACCTGTTATCTGGGTGAGTACACTTCCAATCACTGTAATCATACACAGACTCAGGTGTGCGTGTAAGTAAGTCACGCGAACTTTGGGGAATGATGTGTGTGTGTGTGTGTGTGTGTGTGTGTGTGTGTGTGTGTGTGTGTGTGTGTGTGTGTGTGTGTGTGTGTGTCAAGAACGTTATGCAGAATGTATACGTTTGTGTACGTTAATGCCACACAACCTCCTCTCCTTCCCCTTCTCCTCTTCCTTCTCCTTCCCCCTTTTCTTCCTTCTTCCTCCTCTTTCATCCTCCTTCTCCTCTCTCTTCTCCTTCTCTTCCTCCTCCTCCACTTTCCTCTCCCTCCTCCTCTTCCTTCCTCTTCCTCCTCCTCCTTCCTCCCCTCCTCCTCCCTTCTACCCACACATCCTTACCTTGCACTACTTTCACCTGGCCAGCCTCTTCCAGCTTCGTCTTCCCATTCTGTACCTCGTTTCTCACCTCTATCACGCTCATTTCCTCCCCTTTCTCCCTGACTCTCCCTTCACCCCAACACACCCCAAACTTACCCCATTTCTCTTTGACTCTCTTCTTCACCCCTAACACCCCTCTTTCCCTGACTCTCTGCCCTTTCACCCCTTTTACCCTTCTCTCTGGACTCTCTCCCCTTCACCCCACACCCCCTTCTATCTGACTCTCTCCCTTCACCCCAACACACCCCTTTCTCTCTGACTCTCTCTCTTTCACCCCAACACACCCCAACACACCCCATTTCTCTTTGACTCTCTCCTTTCACCCCATCACCCCTTTCTCCCTGACTCTCTGCCCTTTCACCCCAACACCCCCCTTCTCTCTGACTCTCTCCTTTTCACCCCAACACCCCCCTTCTATCTGACTCTCTCCCCTTCACCCCAACACACCCCCTTTCTCCTGACTCTCTCCTTTCACCCCAACATCCCCTTCCTCTCTGACTCTCTCCCCTTCCCCACCCCCAACACCTTCTCTGACTCTCCTTCCCAACACCCCCTTTCTCTCTGACTCTCCCTTTCACTTGCTTACCCTTCTCTCTGACTCTCTCCTTCACCCCAACACCCCTCTCTTTTCTCTCTGACTCTCTCCCCTTCACCTAACACCCCCCCTTCACTCAACATCTCTTTCTCTCTGACTTCCTTTCCACTTCCCCCTTTCTCTCTGACTCTCTCCCCTTCCTCCAACACCCCCTTTCTCTCTGACTCTCCCTTCACTCCAACACCCCTTTCTCTCTGACTCTCTCCCCTTCCTCCAACACCCCTTTCTCTCTGACTCTCTCCCTTTCACTTAACACCCCTTTCCTCTCTGACTCTCTCCCCTTCACTCCAACACCCCCCTTTCTCTCTGACTCTCTCCTTCCTCCAACACCCCCTTTCTCTCTGACTCTCTCCCTTCACTCCAACACCCCCCTTTCTCCTCGACTCTCTCCCCTTCACCCCAACACCCCTTCTCTCTGACTCTCTCCTTTCCCCTAACCCCCTTCTCTCTGACTCTCTCCTTCCTTTTCACCCCTTTCTCTCTGAGCTCTCCCCTTCACTCCAATTCCTCCCCTTTCCTCTCTATTTTCCTCCATTTCTTAACACCCCCTTTCTCTCTGACTCTCTCCTTTCACCCCCTTCCCCCTTCTCTCTGACTCTCTCCCCTTCCTCCAGCACCCTTTCTCTCTGACTCTCTCCTCTTCACCCCAACACCCCCCTTTCTCTCTGACTCTCTTCCTTTCACTAACACCCCCCCCCTTTCTCTCTGACTCTCTCCTCCACTCCAACACCCCCTTTCTCTCTGACTCTCTCCCTTCACTCCAACACACCCTTTCTCTCTGACTCTCTCCCTTCACCCCAACACCCCCTTCTCTCTGGCTCTCTCCTTCACCCCAACACCCCTCTTTTCTTTCTCTCTGTCTCTCTCTTTCTTAACACCCCCCCTTCTCTCTGACTCTCTCCCTTCCACCTCAACACATCCCCTTCTCTCTGCTCTCTCCCTTTCACCCCAACACCCCCTTCTCTCTCTCACTCCTCCCTTTACCCCAGCTCCCTTCTCTGACTGTCTCCCCTTCACCCCAACACCCCCCTTTTCTCTGACTCTCTCCCTTCACCCCACTCCCCCCTTCTCTCTGACTCTCTCCCTTCACCCCCAACCCCCTTTTTCTCTCTGACTCTCTTCCCTTCACCCCAACCCGCCCCCTTCTCTCCTGACTCTCTCCCTTCACCCCAACACATCCCCCTTCTCTCTGACTCTCTCCTTTCACCCCCAACACACCTCCTTCTCTCTGACTCTCTCCTTCACCCCAACACATCCCCCTTCTCTCTGACTGTCTCCCCCACCCCCCTTTCCCTCCTCTATTTCTCCCCTTCACCCCAACACACCCCCTTTCTCTCTGACTCTCCCTTCACCCCAACACCCCCCTTCTCTCTCTCCCTTCACCTCCAACACCCCCCCTTCTCTCTGACTCTCTCCCCTTCATCCTTCTTTCTCTCTGACTCTCTCCCCTTCACCCCCCAACACCCCCTTCTCTCTGACTCTCTCCCCTTTCACCCCAACACACCTCCTTCTGCAGCTCTCTCCCTTCACCCCAACACCCCCCCTTCTCTCTGACTCTCTCCCTTCACCCCCACACCCCCCTTTCTCTCTGACTCTCTCCCCTTCACCCCAACACCCCTTTCTCTCTGACTCTCTCCTCCACCCTTCACCCCAACACCCCCTTCTCTCTGACTCTCTCCCCTTCACCTCAACACACCCCCCTTCTCTCTGACTCTCTCCCCTTCACCTCAACACACCCCCCTTCTCTCTGACTCTCTCCCTTCACCCCCAACACCCCTTCTCTCTCACTCTCTCTCTTTCACCCCAACACCCCCTTCTCTCTGACTCTCTCCCCTTCACCCCAACACCCCCCTTTCTCTCTGACTCTCTCCTTCACCCCAACACCCCCCCTTCTCCTCTGACTCTCTCCCTTCACCCCACCTTCCTCTCTGACTCTCCTTTCACCCCTTCTCCTTCTCTCTGACTCTCTCCCTTCACCCCCAACACCCCCTTCTCTCTGACTCTCTCCCCTTCACCCCAACACCCCTCCTTTCTCTCTGGCTCTCTCCCCTTCACCCCAACACCTCCTTCTCTGGCTCTCTCCTTCCCCCAACACCCCCCTTCTCTCTGGCTCTCCTCCTTCACCCCAACACACCTCCTTCTCTCTGACTCTCCTTCACCCTTCCCCCGCTTTCCCTCTCTTCTCCTGACTCTCTCCCTTCACCCCAACACCCCCTTCTCTCTGACTCTCTCTTTCCACTACCCACCCCCCTTCTCTCCTGACTCTCTCCCCTTCACCCCAACACCCCCTTCTCTCTGACTCTCCCTTCACCCCCAACACACTTTTCTCTCTCTCACACCTTTTTTTTCTCTTCCCTTCACCCAACACCCCCCCTTCTCTCTGACTCTCTCCCCCCACACCCCCTTCTCTCTGACTCTCCTTCCATCCCTTCCACCCTCTCAGTCGCTACCCAAACACAAAGGTTAGGTGAGGTTAGCTCTGGTATTTATCTAGTCTTGCAGTTCAAAGGATCACAACCTAAATTATCTTACCTGTATCATCCATCTTATATGTTGTTTGATTGTTGTTGTTATTGTTGTTGTTGTTGTTGTTGTTATTGTTGTTGTTGTTAGTAGTAGCAGTTCGGTATTATTATGATGATTTTTTTTTTAAGTACAAAGAGGAATCAAAATATTTTACAGACATCTTGAAGTACCAGTCGAGACAGATGAAAGAGTCTTACACTCCCACTACATCATAATATTCAGAACGACATTCAACTTTCCTTACAACGAATATTTTTCTTAGCTTAGGTTCTGATAAAAAAAAATATATAAATTCTGTGTATCTGAGTATCTCCAACACACACACACACACACACACACACACACACACACACACACACACACACACACACACACAGGTACAACACTCACCTAACTGGCCGTGTTGAACGAACTCTCTGCAACACCTGATTCCTCTTGAACTACCCTTTCATAATTTTAATTAGTACTTATTTAACCTATTTAATCCTTAACTAATTTATTAACTAGTGTAATAATTACTTAATCAAACTAATTATTATTTTATCAACCTAATCATTACTTTATCAACCTAATTCTCTCCCAATTAATTCATAGTAAACCTGTTTTTAACTAATTCAGTAAGCTAATCCTTAACTAATCCAGTTCTTAACCACTAATCCTCAACCATCCCCATTCTCAACCATTCTAATTCCAAACCATCCTAATTCCCAACTATCTTAATACCCAACCATCCTAATTCAACCATCCCAATTCTCAACCATCTTAACACCCAACCATCTTAATTCCAAACCATCCTAATTTTCAATCATCCTAATTCTCAACCATCTTAATTCTCAACCATCTTAATACCCAACCATCCTAATTCCCAAACACCCTAATTCCCAACCACCCTAATTCCCAACCATCCAAATTCTCAACCATCCAAATTCTCAACCATCCAGATTCTCAACCATCCAAATTCCAAACCATCCTAATTCCCAACTATCTTAATACCCAACCATCCTAATTCTTAACCATCCTAATTCTCAACCACCCTAATTCCCAACCATCCAAATTCTCAACCATCCAAATTCTCAACCATCCAAATTCTCAACCATTCTAATTCCAAACCATCCTAATTCCCAACTATCTTAATACCCAACCATCCGAATTCTCAACCATCCTAATTCTCAACCATCCTAATTCTCAAATAATTCTCAACCATTCTATATCCTTTATAATTCTCCAACCATCCTAATTCCCAACCATCCTAATTCCCAACCATCCTAATTCTTAAGTATCTCACCAGCCGAATTCTTTTTACCGTTTCAACAATCCAGTTCACCCTTGTGTTGTCTCTCTGCGCAACTATTGTCTCCGCCGTTCTCCTTCAACAGTTTTCACCATGTTATCTCACCGAGGGGCACCACACACTCCTTCACTCCTGTCTCCCCCCGCGGACTCCTGTTCATTGTTCAGTCCTTCCTGGGGCTCTTATCTCCCTCGCTATCAGGCCGCAACTTTCAATTTCCACTCCATCTATCAGCGTAACACATTGACCTCACCAGAGCCATCCCGGGGCATGTTAGAATCTCTTGGCTGGTTGGAGCAGCAACAGAGGCAGGAAGCCAATTTAAACCATTAATTCTACCAGGTTAAAGGTTCTGTTTTCATCAATATATATATATATATATATATATATATATATATATATATATATATATATATATATATATATATATATATATATATATATATATTTTTCCTTGAGGTCTAAATTCTTTTTGTTCTCTTGCAGGTACGACAGCGGGGCAGGATAATTAATACCCATCAACAACTTAGGCACAACAGGTGAGGAGAAATTGTTAAGTTGTTGATAACGCTTTGCCAAGGATGAACTTAAGATAGTGTGGGCATTAAACAGGGTAATTATGTGTTTCACGTATGAAGTACAGGGGTTGTGCCGGGTTGGGCGAGGAAAAGTGTTATTATACCGCAAATTTAAGTAATTCCTTGATGTTATATATACGTGTTTTAATATATATATATATATATATATATATATATATATATATATATATATATATATATATATATATATATATATGTTGTATTCGAGTATATACGTTATATAACTATGTATATAATTTATATGTAATAGGTATGTGTATGTAGATAAATTGATACATTAACACCAAGCAGTCCCCATTTAGTTGAAGATCTATACCTACTCGTCTGCCTTTGTTACGTTGTACTGGTGATACAGAAAGACACATAGAGTTATGTGTCATTGTTAGGAGCACGAGTAAGACTGACCCCCCCCCCTCATATGGTCGCAACCAATGGACAGTAAATGAGGTGATTCATATTCTGTAGGTGATGCCATGTACTTGTATACGTCCGCGCCCTCATCACACGCACATGTACGTACACACACACCAGAGACGCGTACACACACCTACATACCGGATTACACAAATACGTACACACACGATACACACACCCATGCACTCATTCATGCTTAAAACACACACAAACACACACACACTATATATTATATATATATATATATATATATATATATATATATATATATATATATATATATATATATATATATATATATATATATATATATATATATATATATATATAGAGGACATGATATCACACAGCAGACCATCTTCAGGAGAAAAAAAACGAGTTTAATTCCTTTCACTTTGGTTAAGATGCGAGGGGGTGGAAGGGGGTGGGAGAGGGAGGGTGGGTTCCTTGGCGTGAAAGAGAGAGGAAGGAAGTGGAGAAATTGAGAATGAATAAGATTGATATGACGAGGTGGATGAGAGTAGATGGAGGAGGGGGGATAAGGAGGAAAAGAGTAGAAGGTTGAAGGAAAAGGATGAAGGAGAAAGTAGCAGAAGGGAGAAAAAAATAGAGAGAACGTAACAGGATGGAGCATAATATGTTGTTTCAGGTGAAGGTGGTGGGAAATTTCACCTGTATAGTACACCTGTCGCATTGTTTTAGGTTTCATCGACACCTGTTATCTCTACCCACGCCCGGAACTGTGTGATCACCTGTTGACTAATTCCTGTGAACTTTGGCAACCTTCTCTCTCACGTGTGTGTGTGTGTGTGTTGTGTGTGTGTGTGTGTGTGTGTGTGTGTGTGTGTGTGTGTGTGTGTGTGTGTGTGTTGTGTGTGTGTGTGTGTGTGTGTTTCAAGGTAGGTTTGGTTGCCAGTCATATTGCCTTTTATCACCTAAATAACCCAACCCAACTTTCTCTCTCGCAGCCTTTCTAAAGATTCCCAGTAGCCTGAGCATTAATTTTTATCCCACACCTGAATTGACGTGAAAACTCAGGTAACTCACTGCTCGCTTATACAGTATCTACAATACAGAGACACGTTCAAAGTACATTAATTACAAGTACCGTGATTGCAGGTACATTGATTATAGGTACAGTGATTACAGGTGCAGTGATTACAGGTATAGTGATGTCAGGTACAGTGATTACAAGTACAGTGATTCCAAGTACATTACAGGTACAGTTATTACATGTACATTGCAGGTTCAGTTATTACATGTACATTACAGGTGCAGATAATACAGGTACAGTATTTCCAACAACGTGTGATTTACATTGTGTAATTTTGCCTTAGTTGTCCAAGATGAAAATAAGGAGTTACAACATACGAGTCATTGAGAATTCAGATCTTGATGTAGATAGATGAGGCTTTGTCGTAAGGACCAGGAGGAGGGAGGAGGAGGTGGAGAGGGGGAGGAGAAGGAAATGGAGTGGATGGAATGATGAAGGTCCTTAGGGTAGTTATATTTGCATGGGTGAAGGAGAATGGTTTTTGTGTGTGTGTGTGTGTGTGTGTGTGTGTGTGAAGAGAAGTTATTATCATCAAACAGTTCATTATTATACAAGTTGAATATAATTGTGCACTATAAGTTATCCTTTTCCTCCTGCATAAAAACAACCCTGAAATGGTGTGTTAGTTAAGAGTGATTGTCGTGTTTACATCCCGGGGCTGTAGTGTAAGTGGAAGGTGGGGCAGCGTACCTGGTGAAATGTTGTATGTTCTGTCCGTCTGTCTACCACGCCTAGCCCACCTCCTAGCGTGTGAGAGATGGCAGGCTTCTTATGCACGTTCTCGTGGAGGTATCAGGATTGAAGTGCGGTCTTTTTTTTTTTTTGAGTGCCCCAGTACAGTGCGTCTGTGGTAGGGATTGAGTGAGAGGTTATTCTTTCGTGTGAGGTCAGTGATGTTGTTAAATTATGTGCGTTTCCCTACTGAAGCGTGTGTGTGTGTGTGTGTGTGTGTGTAATAATAATAATAATAATAATAATTAACGGTTTATTGAAGAAGCATGGCGAGCTGAAAATATACAGTTACATATTTGAGGAATGGGTTTCGATTTGCAAATAATATACAAGTGACATAAGTGATACAAATA
Organism: Homarus americanus; assembly: GCF_018991925.1. Taxonomy (NCBI): domain Eukaryota; kingdom Metazoa; phylum Arthropoda; class Malacostraca; order Decapoda; family Nephropidae; genus Homarus; species Homarus americanus. The sequence continues at coordinate 5,743,813 of NW_024741189.1, forward strand.
TGATATATAATAACTAGGTGGGGGAAAGCTCAAACTACAGAGGATTTCAACACAGTGACAGTGCAAAAAGTAGCATTTACTGGGAGTGAATACACTGGTTTATTACAAGTTATTGATAATTTTTACAATGGTTGGGACTGGGCTGTTCTTATAGCGATCAGTTCGTGCTCGTATGGGCTGGATGCGGTTGTGGTGTCGAACAGCAATTCTCGAGCGAGGGATCTCAGGTGGTAGTAGGAGCCGGTGTCGAGGATGGTACAGAAGCCTCTCACCAAATTTGCAGATGAGGTCGTGGTAATGGTCAGTGAGAGCCGAGAGAGGGTCAGTGTGTTGAGCGCTTCTTGATATGTGGAGTAGGAAAAGGAGAGAATAATCTTGCATGCCCTCTTTTGTGTGTGTGTGTGTGTGTAGTTGCGTGCATGTGGGGTGTGTGTGTGTATTTGCGTGCATGTGCGGGTGTGTGTGTGCTTGTATGCTTGTTTTGTACACTATGCCCCAACCCTCGATCCAGTAATTACCAGTTCTGGGTATACGGGAGTCAAGTGCAAAAAACTTAATGTCTAAATGTATTAAGGATCTGTAAGAGTCACCTGTGTTGATGAGACAGGTGACGTCCTCAATACACAGGTGTACAGGTGTTGCATTTTCTATGTATCGCTAATTGAACAAACATCTCACATATCGTTGTACATAAGGAAAATTTGGAATAAAAAAGATTGTAATTGTAAACGGAACCCTTCAGGAAATCTCTGCTCAAATTAAGATTATAAAGATATTTAATAATAATAATAATAATAATAATAATAATAATAATAATAATAATAATAATAATAATAATAATAATAATAATAATAATAATAATAATAATAATAATAATAATCTAAAACAACAACAATAATCAGAAGATGTACCACGCTAAGTGAACGTCTTCAGGCGACTTGTTAAAACGACTTACTGGAATAATAAACTGAATTGCGTATGGTTAAAATATGCTAATTAAGCCTAGCGTCGCTGAGTAACATGACTACATAACCGAGCGGGTAACATAGCATGGTGGTCGAGGTAACGTGATAACATAAGATGGTCGGGGTAACGTGATAACATTCGTAACATGGTGGTCAGGGTATTGTGATAACATTAGATAATCGTTGAGGTAGCGTGATAACATAGCATGGTGGTCGGGGTAACGGTGAGGTCCGCTAATGGCAACTTTTGCGAACTGTGCGGGGCTATCTGAGGTGAGGGAGGGCACCACACCCACCACAACTACCACTCCCGCCACAACTTCCACCAACACCAACACTACTACCACCACCACCACCACCACTAATCCCATCACCATCATTACCACCACCAACACTACCACCACCAACACTACCACCACCACCACTACCTCCAACACTACCACTACTACCACCACCACCACCAACACTACCACCACCCTCACTACTAACATCACCCATCATCATCATCGTTCTCGCTATCTTCATTCACCAATCCTTTCCCCCTTCTTCCTCCACCTCTTTTTCCTCCTCTCCTCCTCCTCTCCTCCTCCTCTTCCTCCTCCTCCTCCTCTTCTTCTTCTCCTCCACCTCTTTCCTCTCATGCTTCTTCTTCTCCAATATATAAGATGTGATAGTGGGGGAGTAGCTAAAATATATATGGAGATGAGATGAAGAGAAGATAAGATAAATAAGGAGAAGAAGCAAACATGATGAAAAAGATGAATGACCAACGTCCGAGGGACATAAAGAATAAATTACGATAAACGAGACACTTGAAGAATATGAAAGTAAAAGTAATAATAATAATAATAATAATAATAATAATAATAATAATAATAATGATGATGATGATGATGATGATGATGATGATGATGATGATGATGATGATCAAACGACAAAGTAAATAAAGAATTACCAGATAAGGAAGGTAAAGAAGGAAGGAATAGACATAGTGAGAAGAGCTGAAGACAAGAAAGAGAAGAGGAAGACAATATGGTAGTTGAATGAAGAGGAGTAACAACTGAAGAATAATAACAAAAACATCAAATAACAAGAAGAAGAAGCAACAGAAGGTATAATAAGAATAATATCAGACATAAATGATGATAAAAGAATGAGAGACATAAAAAAATACGAATGATAATGACTAAAGAACAGGAAGAAGCAACAGCAGGATGGCGAAGAATGCTAGACGTGGAAGATAACAGAACAAGAATGGGAATAAGAAGAAATGTAAAAGAAGAAAAAAGAAGAAACAACGATTAAATGACTGGTAGAAGAAGAAGAAGAAGAAGAAGAAGAAGAAGAAGAAGAAGAAGAAGAAGAAGAAGAAGAAGAAGAAGAAGAAGAAGAATCAAAGGAACAGGAAGAAGCAACAGTAAAAAACACAGGGCCTCCTCATAGATGTACAGTATAATAGCTATGGGGAACACAGTCATCTGGTCGGTAATAACATGGGTGTAGAGAAGGTCGCAGCCAGTACAGGTGTGGGGGCGGTGTTTGACTCGTGTACACCACCGAGTCAATCTCATGGAATCACAGTGAAACAGTCGTTGAATAAGAGTCTATATTTACGGTGAAAGTCAAACGTTGGGACACGATTTGGAGGAGAGGGGCAGGGGAAAGTATGTGTGTTTGTGTGCGTTGTGTTGTGTTGTTGTGTGTGTGTGTGTGTGTGTGTGTGTGTGTGTATGTTGTGTTGTGCTGTGTTGTGTGTGTGTGTTGTGTTGTGTGGGTGTGTGTGTGTTGTGTTGTGCTGTGTTGTGTGTGTGTGTGTGTGTGTGTGTGTGTGTGTGTGTGTGTGTGTGTGTGTGTTGTGGGTGGGTGTGCTGTTTTGTGTGTGTGTGGGTGTGTGTGTGTGTGTTGTGGGTGGGTGTGTTGTGTTGTGTTGTGTTGTGGGTGTGTGTTGTGTTGTGGTGTGTGTTGTGTTATGGTGTGTGTGTGTGTGTGTGTGTGTGTGACATAAGAACATAAGAATGGAAAACTGCGGTCTGGCCCATACTCATGGGCAGTCCGTTTTACACTAACCCTATCGCTCATATATCCATCCAACCTATGTTTGAAGCTATCCAGCATATTCGGATTAATGATGATGTTTGGTAACTTGTTCCACTCATCCTACTCTATTCCAAACCAATGTTTACCTATCTCGCGCCTAAATTTAAATTTGTCTAATTTAAAACCATTGCTACTAGTTCGCTCCTGGTTGGATAGTTACATCACCTTTGTTAGCCCTGACTTCCATTTATACTCTCGATCATATCGCCCTCACTCTACGTCTCTCTCGAGTGCAAATTAAGATGTTTTAACCTGTCTCTTGTGTGTGTGTGTGGGGGGTGGAGAAAGAAGTGAAAAAGAAGATCTGTATATATAACAGAAGAGGAGGACATAACACAGGAAGAGTTCAAGATACCAGACTGGGAAAGAAAGCAACTAACAAAGCAGGTCAGGGTACAGAATCATCCACACGAGCTCATCAGCAGTCAGGCCTGGAGGGGTGGTAACCTGTTGCTCCCTCCGTCCTGGGCTTGATTAGTGGTGAGTGAGGCTGCCTTCAGGGGGCCAACAGCGGAAGTTAAGCGTTTATAATCACCAGTAGTATTTTTATGTATCTATTTTTATTATCATCATCATCTCTTTTTGTTCTGCTACTTTGAGCTTAGCAATTTTACTCGTTCTTGGCTCTCTCTCTCTCTCTCTCTCTCTCTCTCTCTCTCTCTCTCTTGTTATTCTGTTTATCTGTCTGTGGTTTTTCCTTTGTGTATGCATATATATGGTACCCACATGAAGCTAGATAACCATAGATCGAGGTACACCTCCATCCCCCTACACACACGACCAACAACTACAGCTCGCCAATGCCTGGAGGACGGACGTTGACGCCTTAACATTGACCAGTTTTACAGATACTCATGACATTCCTGCCCTCCTCAACATCCCGCCCTCCTCAACATCCCGCCTTCGCTGCCTCCCTACAAGAAACACTTATTTACTGGGCTATAATAGTCTAGGAAGAGCATTTTATAATCCTGAGATCGTCTTTTGTTCACCATTACCCTGGGGCTGACTGGGTGACCTCGGGGAGGGTGGGAGGGAGCGACCACCTGCTTGCTGAGTCAATTTCACCCAGTGGGGGAGAGGGACACCCTGACCGAGGACCGCCTCCAGCATTATGCTTGGCTGTACAACATGTCGAGGTTTGTTTGTAAACAAGAATGTACCGTAAGGGTTGAACCGACTGTAGAGTCAACGAACACTATAAAATTGTTAATTTATAATAACGGTAGCATCTTTCGAGTCACCGGAAATAAGAATACGATTGATGGCTCCTCAGTGACAATCTGAAGCAAGTTAAGTACTATATACATAATTCAAACAGGAACTATACTAGACCTCTGAGAAAACTAGCTCTCTCTTCCGGTTTACTTTGCCAGTCCGTATGTAAATTGATTATAATTTCATTATATTGTTTAAGGACCAAGAAAGACTACAGGATGATGAATACAGGAGCATCGTGTACAAAAATATACAAGGAAGACAGTTTTATAATACACACACACACACACACACACACACACACACACACACACACACATACACACACACACACACACACACACACACACACACATATATATATATATATATATATATATATATATATATATATATATATATATATATATATATATATATATATATATATATATATATATATATATATATATATTTCATGTAGATCCAATGAAAACGTGGATAAGATAAATCTTGATAAAATCTCACGGGAAAGGGAAACAGCAGCACCTTAGCTTTCGTCTTTGTTCAAGACATCTTCAGAGGCAACTGAGATGTCTTAGATAAGAACGAAAAGCTAAGAATATATATATATATATATATATATATATATATATATATATATATATATATATATATATATATATATATATATATATATATATATATATATATATATATATATATATATATATATATATATATATATATATATATACTGTATATTGTATTACATCGCGTCAATAGTTAACACCGGCTCTTGTTGTCGTTACTCTTCGCCAGTCCCACATAAACATATACCTGTCAGCGCCTAGTCTTTACGCCCTTGAGTGAAGGTTTACTTCATAGCTCGGAGGTGACTCGACTTACTGAATCATTTGAATTCACATAAATAATAAAACCTATCATGTGGCAACACCGACTGTAACCGCGGTTGCCACAGAGTCAACCACAAGGTAGCTGGGTTTCCTGTCCGACCTCAGCTTGTGTACAGATTGTAATTAAGAATGTGTGCACTTCAGGGAAAATTCTCGAGACAGTGTCTACCTGATATAACAGACTTAAAGGGGCTGTTGTATAAATGATATATTCATGAGAGATGAGGACAACAAGTGTTACACAAAATGAAGTGTTCTGTGTCAGAACTTTAGAAAAGACGAACTCAAGTAACCAGTTAATTATTTCTATATATAATATAAGAATTACTAACTATAATATTTATCTGAAAGTTTACCTCCGTGTCTATAACAGCAAGAACGATATACCAAACATACATATGTGAGAAGGACAAAGAAAATATTTTGTGATAGTATACCAACAGATATTACTCGATAATACTGATGTATTAGACTCTAGAACAATCGATCCGTCTACTGCGGTGCATAAAATAGGAAAAATATATTGAAATTGTACAAGATAGAGATATCTACGTAAATTTATATACACATATGTGTTATTAACTTGATTCATTATACTCATATATTCATCTATAAGTTTTTACCTTTATTTTTTATTAATTATTTATTCATATATTCAGCAACACAAACACGGAACAACAGGTAACTCTTCCATGGGCAGCAGGAGTCTTCACAACCTCTTCTACACCTTCCCTAATTGGTGGGCTCCCCCGCTACCCCCTCCAGGCGCTCGGAAATTGATTTCTGATTGGTTAATTGAATACTGTAATCCAAGAACGGTCTACGATTGGTTAATTTCGGAGGAGAAGAACGTGAATGGCGTGGGCACTGGTGAACCCATGTCACTGACCAGTCGAGGCTACAAGGAACAAGGGATGGCGGTAGTTACAGTGGTGGGGGTAGTTATAGTTATAATTATTGAGATAACTACGGCATTTGATGATTATTAGCCGTAGTTATGGACCCGGTGTGTACCTACTGTCTGGATGGGAAGTTTGTTTTAGTGTGGTACATTAATGAGCGTGAGAGACCAAGGAAAATGGCCGCCTTGGATCGTTGTGACTTGGTTGAAGAGGAGGGGAGTGTGGGGAAAGACGACCTCCTTGCCACTCTGTTAAGGCAGCTGGGGCAGTTGAGGAGTGAGATTGACACTCTAAAGGGGGAAAATGAAGCCCTCAGGACGGAACTCCTTCAGGTAGGTGTCTTGCCTAGCAGGACACCTGCAGAGGAGCAGGCGTGGAGAGTGGTTGTCTCCAAGGGACTAGGGTCAGGCTCAGGAAAGCTGACCAGGGTGTGGAGTGTAGTAACCCTTACCAGGTGCTGCAGGAAGCTGGCGAGGAAGAGAAGAGGCAGGACGGTATGGATCAAGGAGGAAGGGCAGTTGTACAAAGCCCTGCCCACAGGTAAGATCGTAGTAGTTGGGGACAGCCAGGTGAGGTTTTGTAGATAGGGCTTTTTGTGCGAGAGATAGGAAACGTAGGACTAGGGTGTGTTTTCCTGGGACTGGATGGGGCATGTAGCCGAGAGGTTAGACAGGGTTTTGTCAGGGAAGTACCAATCCAGTAGTGTGTCTTAGTGTGGGAGGAAACGACATAGAGTGGAGTTAGGGTGAGGAACTTTTCAAGAGGTATAGGGGCGCTGGGGAAGATTAGAGATGGGGAGGGATCCCGATAGTATGTGGTGTCTTGCCTAGAAGGGGTTGGTCGTGAATGGCTGTCCAGGGCAATTGCTATAAATTGCCGACTGGAAAACATTGTGCAAACAATGGTTGGGCATTCATTGATAACTGGCAACGATTCTATGGCAACGACTACCTATACAGTCGCGATGGTACACTTGTCTCGTGAGGGGGTAAAACGTTGTCTGCATCCTGGAGCGTGAAATTGTCCCGCCAGTAGAGAGGTCGGGGAAAGTGGGAGTCAAAAACAAGCAGGTCCTGGGAGTAAAATTAGTTGCTGGGACAAAGGGGTAAAAACAGGACCAGGGAAAGAGTAGGTTTAATGTATACTATACAAACAGTAGAGTAAAATAAAATAGACTTGCTGAGAGCGGTTGTATGTACCGAGAATGTAGACGTCATAGCAATCACCGAAACTTGGATGAATCTGGCGAGCAAATTTTTTTTATCAGAGTACCACATAGAAGGGTACAACCTCTTTCACAAAGACAGGGAAGGTAGGAAGGGGATGGGTCGACTCTTCGTCAGGATACATTAAAATGTTGTATTAATAATTCAATAAAGGGTAAAATAGGAACCAGGAGTCTGTGTGGGTAGAAATCACGGAAGGAAGAAAAAACAAATTATGGGAGTGATTTACAGGCCCCAAGTCTTGGCAAAGAAGCAGTTCAGCCCATATGGCAGGAAATGCGTAGGGCAGCAAAATATAACAACCTATGCATTATGGGGTTTCAACTTCAGAAATATTGACTGGGACAACAATGTAGCCGACTATGAATCTGAAAACTTCCTAGACGCAGTACAGGACAATTTTTTGAAACAACTAATTACAGAACCTACTAGAGGTGACAATAATATTAGAACATAAGAACATAAGAAAATAAGGAGTCTGCAATAGGCCGGGTTTGGCCTGTGCATAGCAGCTCCTGTCGAGTTACCACTCTCTATCCATGAATCCTATCTAGCCTCCTTTTAAACTTTCCAGGTTCGCACTTACAAAGTTGCTAAGCATTCCACTCGTCCACCACCCTATTTGTGAACCAGTTTCAAGCTGTATCTCCCTCCTAAACCTAAACTTATCCCAGCTTGAATCCGTTGCTCCGAGTCCTATCCTGCTCGGATATTATAAGAACTTTATCTATATCCCTTTATTGATTCCTTACACCCGCCCGTCACTTCTATCATGTCTCCCCGCACTCTTCGTCTTTCTAGGGAATGCAAGTTAAGTTTCTTTAACCTATCCTTATAATGAAGGTTTCTAAGTCGGAATCATTTTTGTCATTCTTCGCTGCACCGACTCTAGTGAATTCATATCCATTCTATAATAGGGCACAGAACTGAACCGCATAATCGAGGTGTGCTGCCTGACTGGCGCAAGATATAGTTGCAATAAGACCACTGCACTCTTTGTACTTACACTTCTAGATATAAAACCCAATACTCTGTTTGCCTTATTTCCGAACATTACTTTCATTTCTAGGCGTAGGTCCGGGCTTACAAGTACCCCTAGGTCTCTTTCACAAGGCGACTTCTCTAGGTTGATATTTGTTAAGGCTGTATACATTATAAGTATTTGTTCTTCCAATATTAAGTACTTTGGCATTTGCTGATTATTTGAATTTCATTTGCCATTTTCAGACCACCTGCAGTTTATTTAGATCCTCCTGTAATGCATTTGCATCCTGCCCTGAATTAATTTGCTGCCCCTATTTTTGGTGTCATCCGCAAACTTGCTTATGTCACTGCTGATCCCAGTATCTAGATCGTTAATGCCAGATTATGAACAGAGTGGGCCTAGTACTGGCCCTGGGGAACCCCACTGGTTACACACGGCCCACTCAGATTTAACACCATCTACGCTGACCCTCTGCGTTCTATCGGTGAGCCATGATTTTATCCAATTTAAAACTTTCCCTCGATACATGAGCCTTAATTTTTCTCAGAAGCCTCTGATCACGGTACTCTGTCAAATGCTTTGCTAAGTCCTAGAAATAAATATCACATCGTAAATTTTTCGTCACATTATCTACTACCTCGAAGACTTTCCCTAAAAAACGTTAGCAGATTTGTTAGACAAGATTTTTCCCTTTGTAAACCCATGTTGGTCGTAGATTAATTTGCTTTTCTCTAGATCGTCCGGATGCTATCTGCTATAATTGATTCAAGAAATTTCCCCACTACTGGCGTCAAACTGATGCGGCCGATAATTTGACGCTGATGCTCTGTTTTCTGTCTCCCATTTTGAATATGGGTACTACATTTACCTGTTTCCACAAGTCTGGCACAACTCCAGTGTCTAATGATTTGTAAATAAGTTTACGAGGGGTCCGCTAATCTGTTCCCTACACTCTTTCAAGACTCCTAGGAAAATTTCATCCGGCCCTGGGAATTTTGTTTTCTTTAGTTTATTTATCTTTTTAAGAACATCCTCTTTTCTGATAGTATTCTTTAATTTCTCTTCTTCCTTTCCTTAAATATCACTTCCACCTCTGGAATTTCATCCCAAATTTCTTCTGTGAAAACTGATAGAAGTAGCTGTTCAATGCTTTGCTTTATTTCTTCACTGCCATTTATCACTTCTCCCTCTCTGACTTTAAAGGGCCCAACTTTGTCCTTGACCTTTGTCCTATACCTGGAAAAATCCCTTGGGATTCGCGTTGGATTCCTCTTGCTATTTTTGATTTCATAGTCTCTCTTTTGCTTTCCTTACATTTTCTTAACATTCCTAGATAGTTCATTATATATTCCTTTCTTTATTCCTATGTCATGTTTAAGTTTTCTGGTCATCCACCTTGGCTCATTCTTATTTGACCTAATTTTTCTGTATGATATATTTTGTTCTTGTGCTTTATGTAGTATGCTAGTGAATATATTATAGACATAATCAATTGTTGAGTCATCTATGACCTCACCCCTTCCTACTGGGGACTGACGTGACTGTTCCCAGGTGACCTCACCTAGGTACCTTCTTAACCCCTGATAATCTGCCAACCGAAAGTTTGGGACTCTGACCATATTGTCATTGTTTTTCGTTTCCCAATTTAGGGTGAACCTGATTTCTCTGTGATCACTGTTACCGAGGTCTTCCCCTACTGTGATATCTCTGATAATATTTTCTTTATTTGTTAATACTAGATCTAATATATTGTCACCTCTAGTAGGTTTTGTAATCAGTTGTTTAAAAAAATTGTCCTGTACTGCGTCTAGGAAGTCTTCAGATTCATAGTCACCTACAATGTTGTCCCAGTCAATATTTCGAAGTTGAAATCCTTCCCAGGCTGTTATATTTTGCTGCCCTTCTCATTTTCTGCCATATGGGCTGAGCTGCTTCTATCCTAAGACTTGTGGGCCTGTAAATCACTCCCAAAATTAGTTTTCTCTTCCGTACGTGATTTCTACCCATGCAGACTCGGTTCCTGTTTCACCCTTTATTGAATTATTAATACAACATTTTAATGTATCCTTGACGAAGAGTGCGACCCCTCCCCCCTTCCTACATTTCCTGTCCTTGTGAAAAAGGTTTTTCCCTTCTATGTGGTACTCTGCTAAAAAATTTCTGCTCGCCAGATTCATCCAAGTTTCGGTGATTGCTATGACGTCTACATTCTCGGTACATACAAAAGCTCTCAGCAAGTCTATTTTATTTCTAACGCTCCTACTGTTTGTATAGTATACATTTAAACCTACCCTAAGCTGGTTCTGTTTTACCCCTTGTCCTGAGTAACCAATTTTACTTCCCAGGACCTGCTTGTTTTTTGATTCCCACTTTCCCCGACCTCTCTCTACTGGCGAAACCCCCCCTTTGGAGTGACAATTTCATGCTCCAGGGATGCAGACAATGTCTTTACCCCCGCACGAGACAAGTGTACTCCGTCACGACTGTACAGGTAGTCGTTGCCAGCTGTCAATGAATGCCCAACCATTATTTGCACAATGTTTTTCCAGTCGGCAATTTATAGCAATTGCCCTGGACAGCCATTCCCGACCAACCCCTCTTCTAGGCAAGACACTACAAGTATTAACAAATAAAGAAAGTAGTATCAGAGATATCACAGTAGGGGAAGAACTAGGTAGCTGTGATCACAGAGAAATCAGGTTCACTAATAGAAACGAAAAACAATGACAATATGGTCAGAGTCCCAAACTTCGGTTGGCGGATTATCAGGGGTTAAGAAGGTACCTAGGTGAGGTCACCTGGGAACAGTCACGTCAGTCCCCAGTAGGAAGGGTGAGGTCATAGATGACAAGACAATTGATCATGACTATAATATATTCACTAGTATACTACATAAAGCACAAGAACAAAATATACCATACAGAAAAATTAGGTCAAAAAAGAATGAGCCAAGGTGGATGACCAGAAAACTTAAACATGACATAGGAATAAAAGAAAGGAATATATAAGAAATTAAAGGGAGGAGGAGCAGCTCAGAAATAGGTATAATGAACTATCTAGGAATGTTAAGAAAAATGTAAGGAAAGCAAAAGAGACTATGAAATCAAAATAGCAAGAGAATCCAACGCTGAATCCCAAGGGATTTTTCAGGTATATAGGACAAAGGTCAAGGACAAAGTTGGGCCCTTAAAGTCAGGAGGGAAGTGATAAATGGCAGTGAAGAAATAAGCAAAGCATTGAACAGCTACATATCAGCTTTCACAGAAGAAATTTGCGATGAAATTCCAGAGGTGGAACTGATATTAAGAAGAATTAAAGAATATCACTATAAAAGAGGATGTTTAGAAGATAAATAAACTAAGAAAACAAAATCCCCAGGGCGGATGAAATTTTCCCTCGAGTCTTGAAAGAGTGTAGAACAGATTGCGGACCCCTCGTAAACTTATTTAAAAATCATTAGACACTGGGTTGTGCAGACTTGGGAAACAGGCAAATGTTGTACCCATATTCAAAAAGGAGACAGAGCATCAGTCAAATTACCGGCCGATCAGTTTGACGTCAGTAGTGGGGAAATTTCTTGAATAAATTATAGCAGATAGCATCCGATCACTTCTAGAGAAAAGCAAATTAATCTACAACTCTCAACATGGGTTTACAAAGGAGAAAATCTTGTCTAACAAATCTGCTAACGTTTTTAGGAAAGTCTTCGAGGTAGTAGATAATGACGAAAATTACGATGTTATTTACTTAGACTTTGCAAAGCATTTGACAGAGTACCTCATCAGAGGCTTCTGAAATAAGGCTCATGGTATCGAGGAAAGTTTTTAATTGGATAAAATCATGGCTCTCCGATAGAACGCAGAGGGTCAGCGTAGATTGTTAAATCTGAGTGGGCGTATAAGGGGTTTCCCGGGTAATACTAGGCCCTTGTTCATAATCTACATAAACGATCTAGATACTGGAATCAGCAGTGACATAAGCAAGTTTGCGGACGACACCAAAATAGGGCGGCTTAATTCGAGGATAATGCATTACAGGAGGATCTAAATAAACTGAGGGGTGGTCTGAAAAGAAATGAAATTCAACACCAGCAAGTGCGTACTTAATATTGGAAGAACAAATACTTATAATGTATACCTTAACAACATCAACAGAAGTCATGTGAAAACAGAGTACCTAGCCGGACCTCGGCTGAAACAGGTGCATGTATTCGAAATAGGCAGACCGAGTATTGGGTTATATTCAGAAGTGTAGTAACGAAAGTGCAGAGGTCTTATTGCAACTATATCTTGCGCTGGCAGCACCTCGATTATGCGGTTCAGTTCTGTGCTAGAATGGATATAAATAGAGTCGGTGCAGCGAATAATGACAAAAATGATTCCGGACTTAGAAACCTTCTTAAAGAAACTTAAGCATTCCTAGAAAGACGAGAGTGCGGGGAGATATGATAGAAGTATTTAAGTGGGTGAAAGGAATCAATAAAGGGATATAGATCAAGTTCTTATAATATCCGAGCAGGATAGGCGAACGGCAGATTCAAGTGGGTTAAGTTTGAGGTTTAGAGGAAAGAGCGATTGCAAATAGGATGGTGTGTAGTAAGTGTTCAAAACTTTAGATAGATTCATGGATGATAGAGAGTGGTAGTAACTCTCGACAGGAGCTGCCATGCACAGGCCAACCGGCCTATTGCAGACTCCTTATTTTCTTATGTTCTTAGAGTAATATAGACAAAGCATGAGTAAATAAATAGGCAGATAAATACATGAGTAAGTGAGTAGACAGACAGATAGAAAATACATGAATAGATTAAATGATTTAGAGAGAGAGAGAGAGAGAGAGAGCGATGTAATGTATATCTAATGGTTAATGGTTGTCAAAGTCGTTCTTTATCTTGTGGGTTCTCTGGTGAGGGTTTTGACATAGCGAGAGAAGGAGAGAGAGAGAGAGAGGAGAGAAGAGAGAGAGAGAGAGAGAGAGCGATGTAATGTATATCTAATGGTTAATGGTTGTCAAAGTCGTTCTTTATCTTGTGGGTTCTCTGGTGAGGGTTTTGACATAGCGAGAAGTAGAGAGAGAGAGAGAGAGAGAGAGAGAGAGAGAGAGAGAGAGAGAGAGAGAGAGAGAGGTATTTGGTGTTGTTAACTGGGACATACAGTAGACCAAAGTATACTTGAGGCTCAATATTGCCTTAAGTAGGTACTAGACTCTGTGTTCCAGAAAGTGTGCGTGCATAGTATACGGCGAGTTTGATTTGTTCATTTTATTACAACTAAGTTCAATGATGAGAGTAGTATGAGTTCGTCCTTGTGTCTCTACCAACAATATTCCCCACACTGATTGATCTGTTTTGAGTTCATTATCTCTTACAAGACACGGTCAACTACCTAGGTGTGACCCTTCATCTAGTGTGGACATTAACACACATTAATGACACCTGAACAGCCTCCGTCTGCCATATATGTCAACAAGCTCATTTGCTCTGTGAATACCTTGTCAGGATTACTACTTGAGACTCGCTTACTATTTACAGGAGTCGACAAGTGGCTGCGTGTGAACCTTTACTCAAGAGTAGAAATTTAAATACAATAATAGTTCTTATACGTACAGTAGGCGGTTGTATAACTGTTGATGGTGTACAAAATGAGTTGTGAGTTTTATACAGAGCCAATACGCCATCATACTCAATACACTGCCTCTTTAGTGTCAGTTTTTCAGCATTATTTCAACTCTTACAATTGTCTCTCCATCTCACTTACTCTTGAACGACAAAAAAAATATCACAACATCACCCAAAATGTAATGTGTAATAACTTTTAACTCGGGTCTGTATTGGGAATGATCTCCTTACCCGACTACCTCCTGCAAGACCTTTCGTGTGACCCGTATTTTCATTGTGGAAATTAAAATACAATTACCTTTTTTTTTATTCGTACCTTGTGTTACCTGAGGCTCATAGACTGTCGCTTCATTATCTACCTGGATGTTCCTGCTCCGTGAGAGGGAAAGAGAGAGTACAGTATATGAATAGCCGGCCATCTCATGAAATTGATTTTGATTCTCTCGGTCCAAACACGAAAAAAAAAAAAATCTGTAAAATGTTAACGTTGTCAGTAAAAAAAAAAGTTAGTGGAATGAATTGAAAAATGTGCATGAAATCACACTTTTGTCCCTCGAGAGAAGCGCGTGTAGAATGAATCTCGACCCGGAGAATGACCGTCAAAGAGTGTACATCCTGTCAAACATCCTGTCAGAGCGTGAAGGAGGGTCGACTGCCCCCCCCCCACCTTCCCTCCCTCCCTTCCACCCTCCATCCCTTCCCCTAACCCCCTCCTACCTCACTGCCCTCCTACCTCACCTCACCTCACCAGCTCCACCGGTCAAGCCTCTTCACCCACGAGCCACCAGTTCGCCCAGGCTGGTTGATGTCAAGAGACTGTCGAGTTGTGCGGACAGAATCACGTCGCGAAAAATACCACCCGAACAATTTGCAACTGAACAAAATTTCATCGCTAAAATAGTGAACTGGACAACACCCACATCCAAAATTTGCTCTTCATAAAATTAATTTAATTTTTGTGTGAATTCAAGATCAATAATGCGATAGATTAATTGATAGATAGACATACAGACAGACAGACAGACATATGTAGTTAAATATTTTTTCAGTATAGGTACAGTCCCTTTCACTAGTGCGCCTACAGGGGCTCCTCATTTTAACATTCCACAAATAACTATCTTTGAGATATTTCTTATAATATTGATTTAATTTGATTCCATAGTATGTTTACTGTTGCGAGTTTCCTTCTGTGGAATAAAACAAACACAGCCCTGCCACACTGCTCAAAACCTGACGAACCCCTGTAAACGCACTAGTGAAGAATACTGTACATGTTCAGGTACTTCTATATATATTAGAATGTGAATAAAAATGTAAACACTATGAAAGTATTGAGTCCTTGTCACATCATCTTGTACGACATAGTAAATAGCAGGCATGGGGTAATTAACTTTCAAATTGAACTAGCTTAGTTAATTTTCATTTTTCCTATTAAGTTAACTTAAAAGTTAACTACTTAAGTTAATTTATCAATCGTTAACTTCTACAAGTTAACGATTAAATTAATTTCCCCGTGCCTGAATTGGACACTGCAACAACTAAGTAA
Source organism: Homarus americanus (assembly GCF_018991925.1). Lineage (NCBI taxonomy): Eukaryota > Metazoa > Arthropoda > Malacostraca > Decapoda > Nephropidae > Homarus > Homarus americanus. Next base: position 5,759,265 of record NW_024741189.1, read on the forward strand.
CTAGGAGGCAGCAGGCAACTCTAGTGCCGCCTCACCCGCCACAGTCTTGTTAGCTAAGAGTACAAACGTTTACTGTACAGGAAAAGCACACGGTATGGATGCTCACTCACTGGGCGCAAGGGTTGATGTGTTTTATATGACATTCTTTTTTATTTTTCTAAGGAGTTAATCAACAGCCAAAATGGTTCACATATGAGATCATGCTCACACAACTAATTTCATATTGCTGAATTCGAATCTGATATTTGTTTTGTTCTATCAGACCAGGTTTTATAAAAAAATCAATAGGTACAAATATTTAATATTCCATCACGTGTCGTGCAAAAGATGAGTTTATCTCATGTGACTGTGCTTTCATGACTAATTTCATATTAATGAATATTAATTGGATGTTTCATTCTACCATCAGACCTACTTTCTTAAAGAATAAAAATAGTAAATATAGTAACATTATCGCGTCATGCAAGATACAATTATAAACCTATCACAGATAAGCTCATAAAAATTGTACAAAAAACATAAGTTCAAATCCTTTATAATGACAAAATATGAAGTTCTAAAAGTGCTTCTGAACTTTACTCTTTCTCTTGTACAGCTTGCTCTCTTCTCGTTGCAGTGTCCAGCAATAGTCGCCCATCATGTTAGGACTGAATTGTCCTGATATCTGCTCTCCATTATGGCGATATCTTGATGAAATCTTTCGCCGTGTTCATCACTAACGTCTCCAGGTTACCTGGGAAAAATTCAATATGAGAGTGGAAAAATGCAATTTCAAGGACATCCTTGCTCAATGCATGATAATTCTGAAGCATGGTTGTTACGATTTCTTTGTAGTTGTCAGCACGATAGTTTCAAGAAAATTCTTTGACACATTGACAAATGATTCCCATGCCTTTCTCCAGTGGGTTCAATGTTTTGGTGAATTCGCTATCATTAACTAGTATACGAATTTGTGGTCCATTCAAGACACCTGTTTTCAACTTGGCTTCGGAAACCACACCACCTAGTTTCTGAGATAAGTATAGAGTCCCAGCACCGAATTGATCCATAGCTTTGATGAAATTTTTAGCCAAACCGAGCTTTAGATGCAGTGGAGGCAAAAATATCTTTTCTGGATCTACAAGCGGATTGTGAGTACAGTTAAACCTTCCAGGCGCATCTCTTGGTCTTGTCGGCCAATCCTTTCTCACATAGTGCTCTGCATCAGCTCTGCTGTTCCACAAGCAGGTTACGCTGCTTTAGTCTGGATCCCAAAACTTCAGCCTTTTCTTTTGACAAGTTTAGGTCCCTGATGAGATCATGAAGCGCTTCTTGAGTAAATAGTTTAGGCCTGGTATTTTCAGAGTCATCCTGGTAGTCGTTTTCCATTGAGGTAGAGGTAGAATCGGAATCACTCAATTCTTGTTCAGTCGGTGGATTTGGGACTGGAAGTTCAGCACTGTGCGGTACTGGTCGGATTGCAGAAGCAATATTGGGGTACTGTACCTTGCCTCGTGTCTTTATTTTATTCTAATATTTGTGGAGACAGAAGTAGCAGTCACTACTGTGGTCTTTAGGTTCACATATCATTGGTACAGCAAACGGCATTCCTGAACTTCGTTTACCACATCCACTCGCTCAGGTGGTTAACACAAGACTTACTGGCTACATGAGGTGCCCATTTCTTGTCTTGGTCACCCAAATGACATTTGAAGTAACTTTGTAGTTCAGTCGAACTCTTGAGGCTACCAGGAGTGAAGGCACCACATGTGTAGCAAAACTGTCAGCACTGTTCACACACTTGCGACGTTCCATGTTTTGTTAATTTCAGAGTAATTACAAATCATGCAGGTGTAGATATGCAATATCATGAATCAGCAAACTGAAACAAACAAAAACACAAATCAGGACAAAATAATTGCATAAGGGAGCCAATGAGCATATAAATTACTGTATGAATAGCATGGTACACTAAATATATAGATATGCTGGTTCTGGAAAACTGAGCCTGATACAGCTATACGAATGTCATAATTGAGTTCAGCACATACAATTACACTAGAATCAGACTGTTTTGATCCAGAACCATGAGAATTTTTTTTTTTTTGACCAGTGTTATAGGTAATTAATCGTAGTTAATCGATTAATTTGATAAAGTTTAGGATTGAGTTAACCATTATTTTGAAGTTAAATAGGTAAGTTAATTGCCCCATCCCTGGTAACTAGAGACTCATTTCTCCCTCGTACCAAATAATGTGATCCTCTTTCTTCAAGTCTCAGCAAAAAGGTCCGGGTACTTACAGGTGCACTGTCTGTCTTACCAAAAATCAGAGCAGGTTTTCAGTTAAAGAAAACTCACGAATCTTGCCAAAGAAGAAGGTAAAAAAAAAAGTCCTTCAGCTTGACCAGTGAAAGCCAACCAGTTTTAAGAGAGAGAGAGAGAGATAAAAGGTGTTCAGGTGAGAAAATTTCTCAATATTTCGACCCAACAGACTGTAAACCAAGCCACAGATTATTAAAATTCCGTACGTCAATGTTTTCTTCCTTGACTGAGGGAAAGAAAATACATCTCGATACTTAAGAGTCTCAGTGCAAGATTGAAGCCATGTTTCAAACCACCAGCTTCATACTGTAGTTTTTGAACAATTGGGTTCATTTTTCACGATAATTTAAGATACGAACCATTGGGAATCGAGAGTAAACGTGATTATAATACGACCACGGTGTACAAGGAAGACTCTTGGGGTTAGCTGGCTTTTGAAGTACGAGTACCACTGGTCAAGGAGGAAGTGATGATGAGAAGCAAGCCGGTAAAGGTGTTAATTATGCAGAGAGCAACAGTATTAAGAAGGATGTTCATGTTATAATGTATTGCTGCGTCTTGATGTTATAATGTATTACTACGTCTTGATGTTATAACGTATTGCTGCGTCTTGATGTTATAATGTATTACTGCGTCTTGATATTATAATGTATTGCTGCGTCTTGATGTTATAATGTATTACTACGTCTTGATGTTATAACGTATTGCTGCGTCTTGATGTTATAATGTATTACTACGTCTTGATGTTATAACGTATTGCTGCGTCTTGATGTTATAATGTATCATTACAGCTTGATGTTATAATGTATTGCTGCGTCTTGATGTTATAATGTATTTCTGCGTCACTTGATGATTATAACGTATTCCTGCGTCTTGATGTTATAACGTATTGCTGCGTCTTGATGTTATAATGTATTACTACGTCTTGATGTTATAATGTATTACTACGTCTTGATGTTATAACGTATTGCTGCGTCTTGATGTTATAACGTATTGCTGCGTCTTGATGTTATAATGTATTACTGCATCTTGATGTTATAATGTATTGCTGCGTCTTGATGTTATAATGTATTACTACGTCTTGATGTTATAACGTATTGCTGAGTCTTGATGTTATGATGTATTGCTGCGTCTTGATGTTATAATGTATTTCTGCGTCACTTGATGATTATAACGTATTGCTGCGTCTTGATGTTATAACGTATTGCTGCGTCTTGATGTTATAATGTTTTGCTGCGTCTTGATGTTATAATGCATTACTGCGTCTTGATGTTATAATGTAATACTACGTCTTGATGTTATAATGTATTACTACGTCTCGATGTTATAATGTATTAGTACGTCTTGATGTTATAACGTATTGCTGCGTCTTGATGTTATAATGCATTACTGCATCTTGATGTTATAATGTAAAACTACGTCTTGATGTTATAACGTATTGCTGCGTCTTGATGTTATAACGTATTGCTGCGTCTTGATGTTATAATGCATTACTGCGTCTTGATGTTATAATGTAATACTACCTCTTGATGTTATAATGTATTACTACGTCTTGATGTTATAATGTATTTCTACGTCTTGATGTTATAATGTATTACTACGTCTTGATGTTATAACGTATTGCTGCGTCTTGATGTTATAATGCATTATTGCGTCTTCATGTTATAATGTAATACTACGTCTTGATGTTATAATGTATTACTACGTCTTGATGTTATAACGTATTGCTGCGCCTTGATGTTATAACGTATTGCTGCGTCTTGATGTTATAATGTATTACTGCGTCTTCAAGTTATAATGTAATACTACGTCTTGATGTTATAATGTATTACTACGTCTTGATGTTATAACGTATTGCTGCGCCTTGATGTTATAACGTATTGCTGCGTCTTGATGTTATAATGTATTATTGCGACTTGATGTTATAATGTAATACTACGTTTTGATGTTATAATGTATTATTGCGTCTTGATATTATGTATTTCTGCGTCTTGATGTTATATTGTATTATTGAGTCTTGATATTATGTATTACTGCGTCTTGATGTTATAATGCATTACTGTGTCTCTTGTGTAACTAACGTTTATAATTACGTTTAATAAATAATATTATACTTTAGACATTAACACTTACTTAAAATTTAATAGGGATACATCTCTTTCGTAGACAAGTAGATAAGCATGTAGCCAGCAGAGCCACAAGCAGATAAGCAGGTAATCAGCAGAGGGCCACAAGCTGGTAGTCAACAGAGGGTCACAAGCATATAGTCAACAGAGGGCCAAAAGCAGGTAGTCAGTAGAGGGCCACAAGCAGGTAGTCAGCAGAAGGCCACAAGCAGCTAATTAACAGAGAGCCACAAGCAAGTAATCAACAGGTGGGCAACAAGCAGGTAATCAGCAGAGGGCAAAATCAGGTAGACAGCAGAGGGCCAAAAGCAGCTAATCAACAGAGGGCCACAAGCAGGTAGTCAGCAGAGGGCCACAAGCAGGCTGGGGATAATGGTGATGACAAGCAACAACACCATAACGGCTCACGTTATTTAAGCTCCGCCCCAGGCAGTCCCCGTGTGCCCCCAGTCTTTACCTGCTGCCGGGGAGAAGGGCGGAGGGTTGGGGAGGTGAGGGATGGGGAGGTGAGGGGTAGGAGAGAAGGGTTGAGGAGATGAGAGGTGAAGGTGGAAAGAAGATGGGAGGTGCTGGTTGGGGAGGGATGGTATGGATGGTTGGGAGGTAAATAGGTGAGAGGTATGGGAGGGAGGTGAGGAGGTGAGGGGGAGGGTAGAGGATGGGGAGGGAGGATGGGGAGGTGAGAGTGGGGAGGTGAGGGTGGGGCGGTGTGAGGATGGGAGGTGAGGGGTGGGGAGGTGAGGGTGGGGCGGTGGGGGTGGGGCGGTGTAGAGGGATGGGGGAGGTGAGGGTGGGGAGGTGAGGGGTGGGGCGGTGAGGGGTGGGGCGTGAGGTGGGGTGAGGAGAGGTCATGGGAGGAAGGTAGATGAGTGGAGATGCTGGGAGGTGAGTTGAGGCTGGTGAAATGGGTGGGGAGGGATGAAGAGGTGGGAAGAGGAAGGTCAGGGATGGGGTTGAAATAGAGAGGAGGAAGGAAGAGAAAGAAGGGAAGACAGGATGGAAGAAACAAAGGAAGAAAATGGGGAAGGGAAAGGAGAGGAGGAAGGGGAGGAAGGGTAATGGAGGGAAGAGGAAGGGGAAGGGGAAATGGGGAAGAGGAGGGAAGAGAAAAAGAAGGGGAAGGGAAGGACGGGGGTAGGGGAAGTTACTATAAGGGTGAAAAAGAAACAATAGAATATAACGTGGTGGGTGGATACAGAGACGGACCGTGGGAAGGTAATGGTGGGAGGAAAGGGGGAGGAGAGATAAAAAGAGAATGGGAGTAAATAGGAGGAAGGTGGAGGTGAGATTTGACGAGTATAGAAGAGGGGAAGATTAAGAGAGTGTGTGTATATAAAAGACAAGTAACAAAAAAAATAGATAACAAAAGAATAGAAATACAAAAGGCCCTAAAAAAAAAAGGTCATAATTTTTCCTCATCATTCTTGTTTTTTAATGACACATGTAGCACAGGAAGGAGGGACTCTGTTTACAGCTCAACGTTAAGTCCATACTCCATGTACCTGTGAGCTTAACGATGTAAAGTATATTAAAATCCCGTTCTCTGACGTTTATTGATAGTGAATTAAAACTATTAGAGAGGCAGCTTGTGGAGAGAACTCGCACCCTCTTGTTCATTAATTTGATTTATGCTGCTTGGTCGTTTTCCTTCTTTCTATCTCTCTTCTTCGTCTTCTTTTTTTTTTCTTCTACCTTCATTCTTCTTGTTTGGGATTTATTTTATCTTTCTTTTTTACTTTTTGTTTTCCATTTTTTTTTTCGTTCTCTGGCTTTCTTCTCTGTTTTTTTAATTTGTCTTAGTCATCATCGTCACCCCGTCTCTTTATCTATTTATTCTCATTCTCTTATACCATCATCACCTACCTCCTGTTTCTTCTTTATTTTTCTCCTGCCTCTTTATCTTTGTCCCTCTTATCCCTATATTCCTGCTTCCGTTTCCTCTTTCTCTCTCTTATATTAATATTCCTCCTGCCTCTTCCTCTTCTCTCTTTATTATCGTCGCCGTCCTTCTGTCTCTGTCTTCTTCGGAGTCATCGTCCAGTACACGTCAGGCCGCAGCACCGCGAGGCTACGTGGCTGGGAGAGCTCCAGGTGTCACTAACCTCAGTGGACGCCGCAGCCTGCCTCGTCACACACGTCCTCCCGCTCCTCGCCTTCGTTAGTGGAGTCCATGGCTAACTTGTGGCCTCGTCCTACACACCATATACCTCCAGGATTGTAAAGGAAGGAGGCCAGGGTGTGTGGAAGTCGCGGCTACAAATCTCTACACGCAAAAAAACAAACATCGCCAGCACGAGCATCCACAGTACCCGGTGTTCTCCTTCACCCCGTACTAACGCCTTTACAGTCGTTACGCCAGACCGACGTTCGCCTGTCTTCTCCTTCCTGCAGTGGCGCTCAGTTAAGGCATCAGCATATAATTTTTCGCACGCACAAAATCAATTAGCATCTTTTAATAATTTTGGCTTCATGTTTGCATATAATCTACAGATCCAGTTATTCATTACGAGATACAAACAAATTTAGAAACTTTTATGAAAATTTTTGCCTTTAATTAATCGATATAAATTTTATTTCCACGGTAAATCTTGGAGCCCCGAGGGAAGTGAGGCAGGCAGGGTAGCACAGTGTGTTGACCGGGTGGTTTTGGGGCCCGTTGGTGTGTCCTTTGGCGACGGTGAGGGGTCCCACCCACTCCTCTGAGGAACACCGCCCCCTTTGCACCTGATCTTCGCTAATGACTGCATCGCTACATATGTGAATCATTCAGGGTTTTAACAGCCGCTTGTGAAGATCCAAACTGGTAGTTGCAGTCAGAGTTTCCTTGTAATTGTAACGGAGAGAAATGATAAACACAGCGATGAGCTCTGATAAGACCTTCACGTGTTTCCTGCATGATCCAATTCTCGGAGTAAATATGTAGTAAAAGCTTGGCCAAGGTTTTATGATGGTCTGAGGCGCCTCCTTTAGCGGTCTGACCAGAGTGGCGGAAGTTTAGCCAGGGTGGAGGCAAAACCTGCCACGATTTATACTGTACATTGAACATCAGGTCAGGATGTCGACGGCTAGAATCTGCATTTAAATTCATTATACTCGTACCAGTCGTAACTTTAGTGGGTAAGAAATTTAAGAACAGTAATTACACAAGTCCTTAACTATGATAAAGACAATTAATGTGAAACTTTTTGTTGTCTGGATGCTTGCAGAAGAACCGGATAAACATAACCTTGTATCATAACGTTCAATTATGTTTGGGTCCTGGAATTCTCAAGTTGAAATTATGCCGTCATCTCTTTCGTCATGCAACATCTTCTTAACCTATAAATTGTCTCACAATTGGTGGATTTAGCAAGCAATCTCAGTCGGTGGCAACGGAGGTTCTACTTTAACAGACTCCACGGGTGAATAATCTGAGCTTTGATTGGTCCAATTTCCGCTGTTGTGTAATAAAATTATCTGACCTTTTTATTGGCGCCTTCCAGCATATAACGTATAATCAGAATCCATCTCCGCAAATTTTAAGTAAAGAAATAACCTCTAACTTTCCTCTTTTTTGGAGACCGCAATTGCATTTGTCATGACCCAAAGCAATGAACCAGATGCATGATACAATCCCCGGTGAAAAACATAGACCCAGATTCCCAAAATGTCTCTCATGCATCATTGTTGTCTCGTGGACTTTTGCTTTACGCCAGAAGTGTTTCACCAGTGTTCCTCATCCACACGTTTACGACCTTCGGGATATCGTGTGTTGATAGACTGATGATATAAATCTCACGTGTCAATGGGCATTTATTAGAAAGGTTCTCTGATTTCTTAGAACACAAAATGATCTCAAATTATTCTTGCAGGTGCCAGCAATCTTCATTTAAATTTACAAGACTTTTCCGGATGCTTGCGAACGTTGACCGAAAGCCGAAAGCTTTCCGGATGCTCCTATAAAAACTAGAAAAAAAAGCTAACTGCATTTCTCAGAAGGCCTTGGGATATGCATGTAGACTGGGGTAGCAGCAGTTCAGTGACACACACACACAAGAGACCTGCTGTGTGAGTCACTGCCTCACTTTCTTCTGGTCATGGTCATATCCGGGTCCTTCTGAGGAACTTTGGTATGACCGCCACAACAAGAGACAGACTCTTTCTGAAAAACATTTAACTCCTGGAAGAATTGTCGAAGGAAAAGGTGCCGCTCACTGCATCTCGTTTGGTAGGATTTTACACCTGGATTTTTTTTTTTTTTTTATTTACAGAATTACTTTTGTTTGGTTAGAGTATTTCTTTTGGCTCGTCATGGTGGAATACGTTCTTTTCACTAGAGTATTTTTGTTGTCTGTTGTTTGGTTGATTGATGTTATTCTACCTTAGTCTATTTTCGTGTCAGAGTTGACTTTGTAAACAAGTATTGCCACCATTATCACCTTCCTTTGTGGTTATCGCACGTTCTATATTTTTCAGGTGTTTATAAATTTTATTACCTGTTTACTTGTGTCTTTCATCACTTATTCAATATTTTGTTTTCGTTACCGTAATTAAATAGTCTTTGATAGGCTGGCAATTTGCTCTTTGGATATAATAACTCATAAAAATTACACTCATCAAAATAAAATCCTATTATTAGAGACGGTAGTTGGTATACTTGTAGTGGGAACATTATAAAGGAAGAGTAAAGTAACTTAGTCTCAGGTTCATTAAAAGGTGTGGACAATAGCCGCCGCCCTGGTCGATGCTGATAGGTTTATAGGTGGAACACAAATAAATACTCTTATTTATATTACCATGAATAAATGTTATTTTTGGTTATCTCAGCTACCTTCTATTTATCTTGTGTGTTTATTTACCTACTTATTCATCATTTCTTGAGCCATTTAATATTTTTTTTTCAGTTCGTTAAACTTTCATTGTATTAATTTTCATAGTTTAGTTATCGTAAAATTGGTCTTATTATTTTCTTTGTCTAATTATCGTAAACTTTATCTTATTCCTGACATTCTGTTTCGTACACATTATTTCATTGTTCATCTCTGTCTTTTTACACATTTATTCTGCTCTTTCCTTGTTATCACTGCTTCGTTTTACACCACCCTGCCCCTCCTTGCCAAGCTGCGGCTGAATGCGTCTCCAAAAACCAGTAGTCAGGTAATTACCCTTAATGAGTATTACCCGGCCAATTCACGCTCTATTTCTCTCTCTCTCTTCCATCTAATTCTCTCTTTTTTCTACTCCCAAACTCGTTTCGGTCTCATGTTTCATCTCTTTTGTTTTCGAAACCTCATACGACTGAAAGGATACATGCTCGTGTTTGGCTACCTGGTACATGTGATCTGATGTTTTCTTCCTTTTAATGACCAGAAAAACAAGATTTGACATTTTCTCTGTTTTAAAGGTCAGAAAAACAATGAAGGAATGAGTTTTTGTTTTCAGTGTTTTGACGATGAGATTCTTTAAGATAATTGCTGTTTAAAGTAAGTAGAATAATAGTAGCCTTTGTCTCTAAAGAAAGCAAATTGCTAATGAAAACTCATTACTAACTTTAAGTAAAAATAGACTATGTAATAAAATTATGTGTAAAAACTTGACTCATACAAAACGCTATACGATAAACTTTAGTTGGTAAAAGTTTAAGTTTTAGGAAAAAATTGGGGAAAATATGTCTTATGATAAATATTAAGTAGGAATCGAAACTTTCTGGAAAAGATTTTGTGACAAAAATTTATATGTATACGACAGAGTTAAAACAATATATAAACTTGAAGAAAATAGCTTGGCTAAAATAAAAAAATGAAAGATAAAATTCAGTGAAAACACAAAATATATAGAATGAAAATAACAATATAGAATAAGCTAAACATAAACAAATATCAATATACACACTACACACAAAGGAACATGACACAGCGACTAACATACAAGGAACTCGGTTAAGCGGACTCTGATCCGAAGGAAAAATCGTGTTGCGACTGAGATTATATCCGGTCAAGTCGATACAACGGGTAACCCGGTGGCCGGCAAATTGGACAACTTGGTACTCGCGCTACGGTCCATTGATTCCTCCCGCAAGCTGAGATGAACATGATTTAAACAATTTAAGGTGAATAATGACCGTCTTGGTCTGGGCTCAGTGACCGTGCAATAGTTATTATTTTGTATTGGCACGAAGGCTTGTGGCTGGACCAGAAGAGGAAGATGCTAGAGCAACCCTGGGATGTTGGTGCCTCAGGGGTGATAAACACACACACAGTTGGTCTGGTGTTAAGTCATGCTAGGTCTTGTTAGAGTCGAGACCATCATAAATTTGTTTGGTCTCCAGATTAGGCTGGTTAATGAGATATTCGTCATGCTTGTTAGACGCACCAAAACTAGTCACTCGGCAAACCTGAATTTTAGTTATTTTATTTGTATTTTTTTGTTTTTGTTTTTATTTATCTTTGACTTGGCAATTGTAAACATGAAGTCTATGACCCAGACATTTATGTCCCAAAAACCAGTCTGGGCGCTCGTCAACACCTTAACAAGTGTGAATTAATTAGCAAAAATTTAACTTCACAAGAACACAATAGGATGCTATGCTATTCTGAGATGATAATTTGTCAAGGAACTACACTTGTGATTCTCAAAGTTTCGTATGTTAGATATTTTTCCTCCTGTAGTGTGACAGTATCTGAGGTACCTTGTTAAATTATGGCATATAACTTTACAGTAGTCGGCGCCATTACCTTCAAAATCAAACTTGAGTTAACTAGTTTTGAAGGAGAGATTAAAAAAAAAATGCGAAATTATGATTCTCGGGTTTACAGTACAGTAGTCAGCGTTATTACTCTCGGAATAAATCTTTGGTCGAAGTTCTCAGAAATAGTGAAGTTAATATTTATCCAAAACTAACGATAAAATAAACTGACAATTTATTTTTTTCTATTTCGAGCTTCAATATCTACCCCACTCTACTTCACCTCTACCACTTATTACCCAAACTTACGTGATACAGTCAGCTACATCCTCCCCCCCCTCACCCGCCCCCAAGCTAAGATAAAAACTGGATAACCTGGAGACTCTCAAATAATCTTACGAACTGTTCTCAACTCTTTAAGATTCGCCTTGTATCTCCGTCTATCTGTTTCTCTTTGTATCTTTGTCTGTGTGTTTACTTTACCTATCTTTCTACCTTTTCATTCATCTTCCTCTTATTTTATATAATTATCAGTCCATATCTATTTACTTATCTGTGTGTGTGTGTGTGTGTGTGTGTGTGTGTGTGTGTGTGTGTGTGTGTGTGTGTGTGTGTGTGTGTGTGTGTGTGTGTGTGTGTGTGTGTGTGTGTGTGTGTGTGTGTGTGTGTGCGTTTATGTGTGTATGTGCATTCACCACAAAAGACTTTCTTAACATTCCATGGTAATATATTATAGAAAACAGCGCCATCTTTTATCAGAAAAGTACACGGGATTATATGTATGAAGGGAAACGCAGCCACGGTATTAAAGTCACTTCAAGATAGGGCGATAAGGCTCATGTCCTGAAATACCTATTAAGAGATTTTCGACCAAATTACTCCTGGTGATATTTCTCACTTTTCAGATCTTTATAAATTTTTCAGATATTTATAAATTTCGACTTGTATGGCCCAGGGCTGGACAGGATCATATTACTTTTTTTCCCCTTTAATTTCTGGCTAGTTGGTTGGTTGTTGCTCTGGAAATATTACTCTTTTGATACGGGTGAAGGGATTTGTGGTGAAAAAATAATAAATAAGAAAAATGTAGCCGATAAGAAACTGTCTAGCATGAGAGTATACTGCTTGTGTGAGTGAGTGAGTGAGTCAGTCAGTCAGTGAGTATAAGTTAATCCATGTGTACATATGTGTAAATAAATTCAATAACACGTACAGTATTTACATCTCAGAAAGAAAAGATTTTTACACACAAATAATTTCCCAACTTTAAACTTGTCCACAATTTTCACAACACCTCACTAATTCACCAACCTGACATCCTTCTCTTATATCAACTAACTCTTCTTCAATATCAACTAACACTAACCTACTACAACACGCACTTATACAAAGGAACAGGAATACACTTTTCCTTTGGCATGATCACACTTATCAGTTCATATAAGTGTAGTGTTAATATTTTACTTATATAAGATAACTTAAGTCCTCTCACTCCCCCCCCAAGTCGGTGATTAAGACGTGGGGCGTTAATTGTAAGTGTCGGATAACCTAATTAAGGGTGAGTCTCCAGTGGGTGATTACGTCAAGTCCTTGGAGAGGTGGTGAGGGAGATGTGTCTTCTTCACTTGGGTACGTGCGAATATTATGCCTCACCAGGCTATAAGTGGATATTATGTGTCCCTCACCAGGCTATAAGTGGATATTATGTGTCCCTCACCAGGCTAAAAGTGGATATTATGCCTTCCTCACCAGGCTATAAGTGGATATTATGTCTTCCTCACCAAGCTATAAGTGAATATTTTGTCTCCCTCACCAAGCTATAAGTGAATATTATACCTCCCTCACCAAGCTAAAAGTGGATATTATGCCTTCCTCACCAGGCTATAAGTGGATATTATGCCTCACCAGGCTATAAGTGGATATTATGTGTCCCTCACCAGGCTATAAGTGGATATTATGTGTCCCTCACCAGGCTAAAAGTGGATATTATGCCTTCCTCACCAGGCTATAAGTGGATATTATGTCTTCCTCACCAAGCTATAAGTGAATATTTTGTCTCCCTCACCAAGCTATAAGTGAATATTATACCTCCCTCACCAAGCTAAAAGTGGATATTATGCCTTCCTCACCAGGCTATAAGTGGATATTATGTCTTCCTCACCAAGCTATAGGTGGATGTTATATCTCCCACACCAGGCTATAAGTGGATATTGTGTATCCCTCACCAGGCTATAAGTGGATATTATATCTCCCTCACCAGGCTATAAGTGGATATTATGTCTCCCTCACCAAGCTATTAGTGGATATTATGTCTCCCTCACCAGGCTATAAGTGGATATTATGTCTCCCTCACCAGGCTATAAGTGGATATTATGTCTCCCTCACCAGGCTATAAGTGGATATTATATCTCCCTCACTAGGCTATAAGTGGATATTATGTCTCCCTCTCCAAGCTATAAGTGGATATTATGTCTCCCTCACCAGGCTATAAGTGGATATTATGTCTCCCTCACCAGGCTATAAGTGGATATTATGTCTCCCTCACCAAGCTATAAGTGGATATTATGTCTCCCTCACCAGGCTATAAGTGGATATTATGTCTCCCTCACCAAGCTATAAGTGGATATTATGTCTCCCTCACCAGGCTATAAGTGGATATTATATCTCCCTCACTAGGCTATAAGTGGATATTATGTCTCCCTCTCCAAGCTATAAGTGGATATTATGTCTCCCTCACCAGGCTATAAGTGGATATTATATCTCCCTCACCAGGCTATAAGTGGATATTATGTCTCCCTCACCAAGCTATAAGTGGATATTATGTCTCCCTCACCAGGCTATAAGTGGATATTATACCTCCCTCACCAGGCTATAAGTGGATATTATGTCTCCCTCACCAGGCTATAAGTGGATATTATATCTCCCTCACCAAGCTATAGGTGGATATTATGTCTCCCTTACCAGGCTATAAGTGGATATTATATCTCCCACACCAGGCTGTAAGTGGATATTATGTCTCCCTTACCAAGCTATAAGTGGATATTATGTCTCCCTCACCAGGCTATAAGTGAATATTATGTCTCCCTCACCAAGCTATAAGTGGATATTTTATCTCTCTCACCAGGCTATAAGTTGATATTATAGCTCCCTCACCAGGCTATAAGTGGATATTAGTGGATATTATGTCTCCCTCACCAGGCTATAAGTGAATATTATGTCTCCCTCACCAAGCTATAAGTGGATATTTTATCTCTCTCACCAGGCTATAAGTTGATATTATAGCTCCCTCACCAGGCTATAAGTGGATATTATGTCTCCCTCACCCAGGCTATAAGTGGATATTATGTCTTCCTCACCCAGGCTATAAGTGGATATTATGTCTCCTCACACCCAAGCTAAAAGTGGATATTATATCTCCCTCGCCAGGCTATAAGTGGATGTTATATCTCCTCACCAGGCTATAAGTGGATATTATATCTCCCACACCAGGCTGTAAGTGGATATTATGTCTCCCTTACCAAGCTATAAGTGGATATTATGTCTCCCTCACCAGGCTATAAGTGAATATTATGTCTCCCTCACCAAGCTATAAGTGGATATTTTATCTCTCTCACCAGGCTATAAGTTGATATTATAGCTCCCTCACCAGGCTATAAGTGGATATTATGTCTCCCTCACCAAGCTATAAGTGGATATTATATCTCCCTCACCAGGCTATAAGTGGATATTATGTCTCCCTCACCAAGCTAAAGTGGATATTATATCTCCCTCACCAGGCTATAAGTGGATATTATATCTCCTCACCAGGCTATAAGTGGATATTATATCTCCTCAAGCATAAGTGGATATTATGTCTCCCTCACCCAAGTGGATATTATATCTCCCTCACCCAGGCTATAAGTGGATATTATGTCCCCTCACCAAGCTATGGTGGATATTATGTCTCCCTCACCAAGCTATAAGTGGATATTATGTCTCCTCACCCAAGCTATAAGTGGATATTATGTCTCCCTCACCAAGCTATAAGTGGATATTATGTCTCCCTCACCAGGCTATAAGTGGATATTATGTCTCCCTCACCAAGCTATAAGTGGATATTATGTCTCCCTCACCAGGCTATAAGTGGATATTATATCTCCCTCACTAGGCTATAAGTGGATATTATGTCTCCCTCTCCAAGCTATAAGTGGATATTATGTCTCCCTCACCAGGCTATAAGTGGATATTATGTCTCCCTCACCAAGCTATAGGTGGATATTATGTCTCCCTCACCAAGCTATAAGTGGACTTTATATCTCCCTCGCCAGGTCAGTTGTGGACAAATGAGCTCCATCACCATGCAATCTTCTGAGCTAAATAAAGCGAGGGACAAGTTTTTTACGTCCCAACAAATTTACTCACTAACTCACTCCGGCCCTGATAATAGGGCTAGTCAGCCCTTGTTAGATGGATCACACTCTTGATTGCTTCCCCATTACTGCTGCAGTACCCCTGGGCTGTGATCTTAACCCTACACTCTTTCTCTTACAATGACCTTCTCCCTGGGGTTGTCGGTCCTTCACCTCGCACACGTAGCAGTGATAGGAGTGTCCCGCCGGGCGTGATGCCAACAGGTGAGGTCCTCTAAGAGCTACTGAAGCATTTAGATAATGAGGACTTACACCTGAAATGCCCAGTTTCTCATTGTATTAATATTATTCTCGTATGACCGTTGTTCAAGTTTTTGTCGGGGGTACAAAAATATATAATTTATGTGACAGCTATTTTCTCCACACCTCCTGGCGGAGATCAGTGGCCCTTAACGTGATAACAGAACTAACGTGAACAATCAATAGAGTTTGGCGATCATCATCACGATACTGCGCCAGATGAACGTTCGCCCGCCTTCTGCCTCAAGAAGTGAAAATTTTCAGTACGAGTTTTTCTTTGCGCCATAAATGACCGCTACTGCAGGCAGAAAACAGACAAATACTCACCTGGAGTATCAGTAACAAGTGTGTCATTGCGAGGTGATGGAGGACGCCAGGTACTCTTGATCGTTCGTGCCGGCGTTTTTTTTTTTTTTATGGCAGCAGCAACTGTGCCTTCATGAGGCAGCAACCCGCCCTGGCTGGTCCTGGCTGCCCCCGGCAGCCTGACCTCTGACAGGAAGTGAGAGATCGCATAATGTTTTGTAGACGCACCTTAATTGGCCACACAGAGATGTCTATGTTGTAAGTAAATGGTGGAGCTGAAAGGAAAATTAGATCATCATTATGGAGTAAATGTAATGTTGGAGAGGTATTTTCGTCCTCGTCAAGGAGTGAAGTATTTTTGGGGAGAGACTTTGTTCCTCGTTATGTAGGACACCAAGTTGTTGAGGCGAGATTTTAGTTGCTGCTGATAAGAGAAATGTTTGTGGCGGAATATTTCCAGTAATTATGAATGAAAGTGATGCCGTTAAGAGGCATTATGTAGTTGTCAGTTAGGTAATAAAATAGTTGGTAATAAGACCATTATTTTAAACAAAGGAAGAAGCTGTCAACCAGCTGACAGAGCCTTCACTGATATGGTGTTATTATTATTATTATTATTATTGTTAACATTATTATTATTATAAATATTATTTGTTGTTGTTGTTACTGTAAATTTATGTAATTCTTGTGCTTGATATATAATTATAATATAATGGTTGCCCCTCGTGTCCGAGGATGGCTGGTCCTAGGACCTAGGCGTGAATTTGTTTCGGGTGTAGAAGCTGTCGCCAACACAAGAATCATACCCTAAGTTAAGGATCTGTATGACCCAATGTCAAGGTACAATCCAAGACCACCGACATCTCGTCAACTGCACTGGCTAACTATACCCAGGAACACGATCCGTAAATATTTTAACATCCAGGTCTCCAATTACTGTTGGGTAGACAGAGGCTAATTGCACAAAGAAACTTGCCCGTAGTTTCACCCTGTCCGGGACCGGATTGTGCATCACAGGCTGACGCGGCGAGCTTGTTGACCATTACATTTTGATATAAATTTCCAACAGTGACCACTCGAGATACAGATCTGTGTCCTTCCCAGGCAAGAGAGAGAGAGAGAGAGAGAGAGAGAGAGAGAGAACACGGGTATGACAGCCAGTGTTGTCTGACCCAGAAACACTGAAAATTGTAATACTACCTTGTGGTATTCCCCCCCCCCCTCCCCCTTGCTACTCCACCACCACTGACTGTCTTCGTTTAAATTCCATCCAGAGTTTATCATCCATAACTGCTCATTACTAAGTCTTCCGTTGCGGCTTCCTAACTCCAGCTTCAACACCAACCAACTGAGATCGGATCTTGATTTCTTGTCGTCCATTTATGTTTGCTCCTAAACCAGAACTACACGACCAACCACTAATCAGTGAAAAAAAAAAGAACTCGTCCTGACTCGATGTTGATCGGATCTTCCCCTGCAACGCTGTGAACTCGCCCGGTATGTGTGTGTGTGTATACAGTGTGTCGAGAGGCAGGGAGGGGCCGGGGAGGAGCGGCCCAGGAAGGCGAAGGGCAAACTGAGGTATTCGTACTATTCTCCGTGGCTTCAGGAGCACCAACTTATAACTATGTCTTTCCACTGAATCAAATATTCTTGGCTGTGTTTATCTCGTTACTTCGGCCTTGACTGTAACACTTTTATCGTTATCGAATGTGATTTTTTTCCTCGTTGTCAAGTTGGAGCGAGACGTTGTTGTGACGGTGGTCGTGTTGACGTTATTGCTGGGAGGAGAAGAGTAACGGGAGTCCTTGTCAACAAACTCCTTCCTTGCAATAGACAATACCAGTAACATGTCCGGCAGACGTCAAGCGTCATACCTAGAGGAGAAATCAAAATGGCAAGAGTTGGTGATATTTTGCGCTTTCCCCGACTGTAGTTTAATTGTACTTTGTGTTAACGATACACAACCGGATCTGTTTGGAAACATTTTCAGATAAGGAATGATAATGAGAAGCTCAGCCAATGTTTAAATACTCATTATGTTATCTAAGGTTTTCCTGCTCTTAATTGACTTATGTGTATAATGTTCCCACGTCTTCATCACCAGCATCAACACATTACCTCTAATACACCTCAACATGGTAGTTCGGGATTCTGTTGGTTTATGTTTTACCTAATTTGGTGTTTTCTAGAATTCCAAAAAACCTTCAACATTGTTATCTCTCAGAAAACAAAAATTGTTCGCGGCAGGACAGACCGACCGATGACACCTATTTATATACCCTACTTTAGGTCGAAGGATCCAGCGAGCACAGACACATTGAGCAAAACAGTTGTCCCAGGAAGTCTTCCATTGCACACCTCTTCAGGACTTCCAGTATTCAGACCTCACCCTTGAAGGACCTACTAGGAGACGCCAAACAACTGTGGGTTAGAGATTAGGACTCCCGGTGGGTCATGCGAAAAAAAACAAACACCCAAACCAAACGGTAGAGTGACTCACTAGTGCAGTGGTATAACCCAGTAGGCCAAATGTTATTAAAAATCACCGTTAGAGTTGACCATAAGATGCGCTTTGTTATCCTAAGAGGTCCGATAAATTCGCCGTAAGAATCTTAAGTAACCGGAACGTGGAGCGACTGGTCACAGCCCCTCCGGTATAACATGGCGGCCAACAGCTACCGTTTAGATAATAATGTCTGATTACTCGAGCGTCCGCAGCCGAAGCTTCCCAAACACGTGACTCTTCTTGAAACAATGGGTGATAGAACCAAGAAACCGGTAGCCAGAGGTCCTTTTTCTCTCTCTTTTTGTTCCATGAAAATCTCTCATGCTTTCTAACGCCGAGGGATCTGGGTCCTGGATCAGCTTCGTCGTTTAGTTGATAATTTGTTGTCACTGTCTGGGGTCATGATGGGTGTGGTGGTGATGGGTGGTTGGTCTGTGTTGACGGAGGTTGTTATGTAGGTAGGTTGGTGGTCCCTCCCTGGTTGGTATATACTATTGATAAAGGATGTATTTACAGTGTTCTGTCTCTCTCTTGTTGGTATATATATTGACAGAGGGAGTATTTAAATTGGCCCTTGTCTCTTGTTAGTATAATTGCTAGAGGGAGTATTTACACTGGTAGAAGTCTCAATCTGGTATGCACATACATTCAGCAAGGTAATATTTACCCTCAGTAACTCATATTCAAAGAAGCTACGCCATAAGGATGCTCATCAGCCTTCCTCCCAACAATACGGCTCTTCTCTGATGTACAGGTGTGTGTAAGAGTGGCTGAAGAAAAGTTCATCGACACATTACCAGGTTCATTCAAATAAATTCTCCTCATTTTCACGAATCATTTGGTTTGTGTGAGTTATTGTTTTGACCCATATAACTCCTGTTAAGACTTATTGGCGTTATACACCTCCTCCTTCTCCTCCTCCTCCTCCCCCTCCTCTTCCTCCGCCTCCTCCTCCTCCTTTTCACCAAGCCAATATAACAGTTTCTCCTCAATGTAATGTTGACTTCTGATATACAGTATATATATAGCGGTAGTGGTTTATCAGAGTCAGTCAATCATCGCGATAAACTCCACTGAAGATGTGATCGTCACTGACCATCTGGCAAGTCTATTACACCTGAAGCCTCCTCCTCCTCCTCCACTTCCTCCTCCTCCACCTCCACCTGCTCCACCTCCACCTGCTCCACCTCCTCCTCCTCCACCTCCTCCTTCCATCTCTACGCTTATCATCATTATCACCATAACCAATCATCTATCAAACGCACACCTCTATCTCTTTCTACATCATCATCTTCATTACCATCATCTCATCATCTGTCATACTGAAAATGCTCCCGCGATCTTTCTCTCCATCTTCACCGTCACAAGCCACTATCACCACCACTATTTTTAGTCACCACCATCTCAAGCACCATCACTATCATCATCATTACCATCACTATCATCGATCCAATTCAACATCATTTTATAATGTCACCACTACCACCACCACCACCATAATCGCTTTTAAGAGGCTGTGTAGCGTCCTCCTGATAAAGAATTCACAGGTATTCCCCCAGCAGGAGACCTCCACAGTTTTTGGTTCCTGTTCTCCTGAAGGTACTCTGACGTCGACAGGAGGCATTATGCTTTAGGCCTCCAGTCTCGCATGTCTGTTGAGTTTATTAGAATTGAAGAAAAATATCAGATTGGTTTTCCTCTGTTTTGATGTTCGTGTTGTCATCTGTCTGTCATATTCATCTCCTTCGTGAGCGTGTGTCTGAAACTCCTCAATCTTTTATTTCATAGTTATTTGTCCTGTCATCATCATCATCATCATCTTCACTTGTCACTACCACCTGCCATCATCACCTGTCACTACCACTTGCCAACTTCACCTGTCACTACCACCTGCCATCACCACCTGTCACTGCCACCTGCCATCTTCACTTGTCACTACGACCTGCCATCTTCACCTGTCACCACCATCTGTCAACACCACATGTCGCTACCACCTGTCATCACACCTGCCAACACCACCTGCTAACACCACCTATAAACACCACCTGTCACTACCGCATGTCATCACTACCTATCACCACCACCTGTCATCACCACTTGTCACTACCGCCTGTCATCACCATCTATCACTACCACCTGTCACCACCACCTGTCATCACCACCTGTCATCACGACCACCAGTCTAAGAATCATTATTGAACAAAATCCCTAACATTCTTCTAAAAAATAGTGTAAAAATTCTCACATAGACACAGTTCATTTTCTTCTATTCTTCTATTAACAAATTCACTTAGAATGACAGAAACATTATATACCTTCATCCTTATCATTCTGGGCCATAGATACATTCTTAACCTTCATCTCCAATTTTCTAGGTAATATAAATATTCTCCGCCATCTCCAACATTCTAACCAACACAAACATTCCCCACTTTTTCCATCATTCTAGGCAACGCCGTCTTTGTGTGTATGTCATCCCTCCCCTCTTCACTTTCCAAACATTATCTTGACGTATCTATATAATAATTCTGAAGTTATTTATGGTAAGCTTCCTTCACCTCCCAAAAACACAACTTACTCAAACAACAATATTTTCTTTTCTCATTATTCCATTACTTCCATGTTATTCTCTACTGCTTATTATTTATCTACGTTATCTCTCCATCCACCCAGGAGAATATATCTCTCTATCTCTTTCATCACCCAGGCGATTATTTCTCCAAGGTCGTCGTTGCCTCTCACGTGATTATCTCTCGAGATTTTTCAATTCTTACGTGAGTGTATCCACCACACAAGTCTGCCACATTATCTCCACCACACAAGTCTGCCACTTTGTCTCCACCACACAAGTCTGCCACATTATCTCCACCACACAAGTCTGCCACATTATCTCCACCACACAAGTCTGCCACATTGTCTCCACCACACAAGTCTGCCACATTATCTCCACCACACAAGTCTGCCACATTATCTCCACCACACAAGTCTGCCACATTATCTCCACCACACAAGTCTGCCACATTGTCTCCACCACACAAGTCTGCCACATTATCTCCACCACACAAGTCTGCCACGTTATCTACACTATTTCCAACACCTTCATCGCTTACACCATCTCCAACACTGTCACCACCACCAACTACACACGATCTCCACCATCACCACCATTGACATACCTCAACCCCCAACACCACCACCTACACCTTCACCATCATCTACCAACACCTCCACAACGAACACCATCCTCACTATACTACTACCACCATCCACACCATCTCCATCACTACCACCGCCATCTCCACCACTACTATCACTATCACCACATCCACTATCAACATCTCCACCTCCACCACTAACATCTCCATCATCTCCAACACCATCTCCAACACTATCTCCACCACCCACACCATCAGCAGCGGGTCGTTTATAAGAGCATGGTACACCTGACGAGGATAAAAACTGGTCGAGTGTCAGGCGGGGTCAGTCACTTGGTCCTCCTCCACCCTTTGACCATCTCCACCACCACCTACATCATCTCCATCACCATCTCCATCACTATCTACACCATCTCCAACACTATCTAAACCATTTCCAACACTATCTACACCATCTCCATCACTATCTCCAACACTATCTAAACCATCTCCATCACTATCTACATCATCTCCATCACTATCTCCATCACCACCATTAACACCACTACTACTACTACCCACAACACCACCATCCCACACCCCCACCACACACACCACCACCCACATCACCACCATCCCACACCATTACCCACCACACCACCACCGCCCACTCCACCACTACCCACACCACCACCACCCACACCACTACTCACACTACCACCGCCCACATCACTACCACCCACAACACCACCACCACCACCACAAACCACACCATCATGTTTCAGCCAAATTACCCATAATTGAGCGATTTATTTGCATAATAACTTTCGTGTCAGCAGTCAT
The DNA here is from genome assembly GCF_018991925.1 of Homarus americanus. Taxonomy (NCBI): domain Eukaryota; kingdom Metazoa; phylum Arthropoda; class Malacostraca; order Decapoda; family Nephropidae; genus Homarus; species Homarus americanus. Next base: position 5,781,798 of record NW_024741189.1, read on the forward strand.
TATGCTTCAGTTATTAAGTAATGGATCTCAGCAAAAGATGTTCACGTATTTTCCAATCCAAGACGTGATTGGTAATTTCAGATCGTAAACGTGAACACCGAGAACAGGTTCAACTGTTTACTTAGTGTTATTAGGGAGAGCTTATCGGGGTCACCTGAAGATTAACCGCCCTAACGCTAACCCAACCTAACATACCTAACCCTCAGGTAGCGTTAGCCTGTCTTATCTTCAGGTGAAATAAGATGGAGTGTCTAATGTGCAGATGAAATAAGCTAGAATGTTTAATCTTCAGGTGAGAAAGGGATGCGGCATCTATTCTTCAGGTGTAAGCTTATCCTCTTTACGTCACTATTTCATTTAATTAATTAGAAAATCACTTCAGGTAAGATATTTCACAATGATGTCAGCTCACGAGGATTTCCTAAAGGTCATATGTGCGTTATCCTGTACCATTCAGTATTTCATTCCATTAATTCAGAAATAATAACATAGCTGGAGATTTAAGTACAGGTGCAGACATTTCACAGTGATGATCAGTACACGAAGAAGATTTTGGAGTATAAACCAAGTGTGTATTTTCCCGACAAAATTTCCTCTCGACACTTGAAATACCTCTCATCTACTTTTCCTCTATATTTGTCATTGGTTTATCTAGTGAACGTTGCTTTTCATTCTAAATTATGTTAGATTAATTATATGAAAAAAAAAAATTCCTTACTACAATACCAAATCTGATTCAATCGATGTTCCAATCCCATTCCTCTTGACGTACAGTACATGACCCTGATCAAGCAGTTGTCAGATATTGCTAAATATTTTGTCAGGGGAAAGTTGTCCTCAAGTGTACATTATTCATTGTGCGTCATTTCTTATTATCATATAATTAATTCATGTTAAATAGTACAAGTCAAGACATAAGAACAAGATGGCTATATTTCATAACAACAACAGTACAGGAACACTACGAAGGGCCACCATAATGCTACCTTATTATGTTATATCATTTCGTACATGAAGACACTCAAAACCTATGATATTTCAGCCATATTAAAACTGCCCGCCAACTAACCGTCCCCAAGACTTCTTATACGTAATTAAACTGCACAGGTGAACTTGACGTTAAATTACACCAAAGAAATAAATGATAATGAAACTTCAATATTGGATCTTATTATTTCCACTTTCGTCTTCTTTTTTCTCCAACTTCTCAATTCTATTTTCAACGTGTTAATTACAGTCTGGTCTTAATAGTATTAAATGGTCAGATTATATTTTCGTCGATCGGTGGTGAATCAGGTAGTGTTACCGGTTTTCTCCTGACCTTACATCAGGTAGCGATATTAATCCACCGCTCAAGGGCAAAGATAGCTGTCTGTCTGTCTGTCTGGGATGTTTTCTTTCAGATATTACTGCTATTACAACAACTAATAATAATAATAATAATAATAATAATAATAATAATAATAATAATAATAATAATAATAATAATAATAATAATAATAATAATAATAATAATAATAATAATAATAATAATGAATAATGATCTGCCAACAACCTCTCGCGTCCGCTTTTAACTGAATACCTGTGTAGTAACGTCATCATTCATTATACGCTATCAACATGAAGCACAGGTGGAATACCGATGGTAAGGCGTTTTAAATTAACTATAAACAAGAAAAAGAGAATACGAGAGAAAAAATAGACATGAAAAGTCCTTAAGTAAAGAGTAAAAAATAGAAAGCAAGAGAGAGAGGAGGGCATCGCAACCATTCCGTAAGTTGAAGGAAAAGGGCAAGTTTTTGTCCTAGTACCGTTGCGGGCGTTGCAGAGCTGCGGCGGCAACAGGAGGGATGGCCCAGGTCAGGCTTGGCCGTGTCCTGAGGGGGGAGTGAGGCAGGGCGGGGTCGAGCCTGGTTCCTGGCTGCTGGTTGGTTGAGGGGCGCTGGTGGAGGCGTTGCTCGGGGAGAGACCTTGCACTGCCTGACGCATGGGAGGTGTTCAGAATGAGAGCGATTCCTCTTCGTTTTTGTTTCTCCTCTGAGGTGTTGTACAAGGGGAGTTTATGGGCCCTTTTAGATCTCGTCTTACGTAAAACTGTTAATAATGTTTTTAGAAATAGAGAAGCGAACCGGTATGCCACTTTTTTTCCCTGGGTCTGATTTCACGTTAAAGTACCTTTTCACCAGATTTTATCTTGGGTAAAAAGTAACAGTCCTAGTTTCAGAAAAGGGAAAAGCCAATTTTGTTTAACTTTTTATCCAGATAACCTTATAGGAAAAAGTATTAATTTCGTTTTTAAGGAGGGAGACTCAAGCTAAAGCTCTCTCCTGATTTTTTTTCTGCAAGATATAACCTCATAAACGTGTTTTTTAGGTTAGGGTAACCTCACCTACACTCTTCAGTCTTCACCCATAAGAAACTTTCGATATTCGGACACACAGTTCTTCCTTTACCTTAAAGTACTAATCATAGTTTTTAGAAAGGATAAATCAAACTTCCCTCTTATGTAAAACACTAACATGTAGTTTTCGCAAGATTTTAGTCTTACGTTAAAATACGAAACGATGTTTTCCAAGGAACAAAAATCAAACTGCAAATACCATGATTTTTTCTTTCTCGGAGTTACAGGAACTCTGCTGTAATCCCATCACAGCTCAAAAATACAGTTAGTGTTGCAAATCTTAGTGAACATTGCTATATGACAAGAGGTAAGCAATGCATTGGGCCACCATCACTGAGATTAGTGACACTAGCTCCCTGCCGCTGGTCATAATAAAGAGACTCCGTAATGGGTCAAGATTATAAGTCTTGCAAGCATTATAACCTCTTGGAATCTCCTAGCGAGGAGCACTGATGGACTCTTACCACTACCAGATAACGTCGCTGAGGTGACTGTGTGTGTGTGTGTGTGTGTGTGTGTGTGGGGTTGTTACTGTGTGGTTGTGACTGCGTGATTATGTATGAAAGTGAGTGTGTGTGTGTATGTGTGTGTGTGTGTGTGATTGTGATTATGTATGAAAGTAAGTGGTTGTGTGTGTGTGTGTGTGATTCTGTATGACTGTGGGTGGTCGTGTGTGTGTGTGTGACTGTGCATGGGTGTGTGTGGTCGTGTGTGTTTGTGAATGTGTGACTGTGTGTGGCTGTGTGTGGTCGTGTGTGTGTGTGTGTGTGTGTGTGTGTGTATGACTGACTGTATGTGTGTGGTTCAGCAACTCTCGGTTCCTTCGTCTGTGTTCCTACGCCAGGCGTTCGTTCGCCCACTTTTTAACTGCAGTGGCATTCTCCCTAAGGACATTAGCATCGCCTCCTTTGTCTCTGTCTCTTAGTTACCGTCTTTATCTCTCATCTCCCCTTTCTCCTAGTTACCGTCTTTATCTCGCATATCCTGTCTCTGTCTCTCAGTTACTGTCATTGTCTCTTATCTCCTCTGTCTCTTAGTTACTGTCGTTATCGCTTATCTTCTCTGTCTCTTAGTTACCGTCTTTATCTCTCATCACCTGTCTCTGTCTCTTAGTTACCGTCTTTATCTCTCATCACCTGTCTCTTAGTTACCGTCTTTATCTCGCATCACCTGTCTCTGTCTCTTAGTTACAGTCTTTATCTCTCTCCCTGTCTCCGTCTCTTAGTTACCGTCTTTATCTCTCATCACCTGTGTCTGTCTCTTAGTTACCGTCATTGTCTCTCCTCCCTGTCTCTGTCTCTTAGTTACCGTCTTTATCTCTCCTCCCTGTCTCTGTCTCTTAGTTACAGTCTTTATCTCTCTCCCTGTCTCTGTCTCTTAGTTACCGTCTTTATCTCTCCTCCCTGGCTCTGTCTCTTAGTTACCGTCTTTATCTCTCATCACCTGTGTCTGTCTCTTAGTTACCGTCATTGTCTCTCCTCCCTGTCTCTGTCTCTTAGTTACCGTCTTTATCTCTCATCTTCTCTTTCTGTCTCTTAGTTACTGTTGTTATCTCTTATCTCCTTTGTCTCTGGCGCTTATTTACTGTCGTTATCTCTCATCTTCTGTCTCTGTCTTTTAGTTATCGTCTGTGTCACTCATCTCCCTTGTCTCTAACTCTTAATTTCCAGATTTATTTCTCATCTCTTCTGTCTCTTAGCTGTCTCTATATGTCTCTTACTCTACTTCTCTGTCACAACTCGATTTGTTTTTGTCTCCGAATTATCATCTTCATTATCTCTTCTCCTTTGTCTCTGTCTCACTTACATCCTGTGTCACACCCCGTTCATCTTTATCTCTAGATTTATTGTATAATATCTCTCACTTCCTTCGTTATTTTGTCTCTTACAGCTTGTGTCTTTCATCACCTTCTTGTTATCTCTTAGTTATGTCATTCAATGTTTTTATTTTCAATCAGTCTCTCTCGTTTATCTATCTCACTCATTTATCTCTCTCTCTCATTTATCTCTCTCTCTATCTCTCTCGCTCTGATTTATCTCTCTTTCTTCTCTCTTCGTTTCATCCTCTAGGTGTCTCTATTACGTCTTTAATGTCTCGTCTCTCTTTATCTCTCAAACATCGTGTGTGTGTGTGTTCGTGTGTGTGTGTGTGTGTGTGTGTGTGTGTGTGTGTGTGTGTGTGTCTCACTTCCTGGTCTCACAACCAGTTTCCGCTTAGTATTCCAGCTTTGTTTCTTACAGGTATTAATCTCAGAGTTGTTCGGGTGGTTGATCTTAAACTCAGCTCAGTAATCTCACTGTTAATCCTAATATCACCTTAGTATTCCCGTTGATGATCCTAAACTAAGCTTATTAATTTCGGTTTTGATTGTAGACTCACTTTCCTAATCTCAATGTTGATCCTAAACTAAGATTCATAATCTCAATGTTTTCCAAAATTAAGCTTAATAATCTCAATGTTGATCCTAAACCAAGCTTAATAATCTCACTGCTAATCCTAAACTAAGCTTATTAATCTCACTGTTGACCCTAAACTAAGCTTAATAATCTCAATGTTGATCCTAAATTAAGCTTAGTAATCTCATTGTTGGTCCTAAACTAAGCTTATTAATTTCGGTTTTGATTGTAGACTCACTTTCCTAATCTCACTGTTGATCCTAATTTAAGATTCATAATCTCAATGTTGATCCAAAATTAAGCTTAATAATCTCAATGTTGACCCTAAACCAAGCTTAATAATCTCAATGCTAATCCTAAACTAAGCTTATTAATCTCACTGTTGACCCTAAACTAAGCTTCAAAATCTCACTGTTGAACTACTAAGCTTCATAATCTCAATGTTGATCCTAAATTAAGCTTAATAATCTCACTGTTGATCCTAAATTAAGTTTCATAATCTCACTGTTGAACCTGAACTGAGCTTCGTGATCTCGATGTCCCCCATTATGGCAGCTTCAGCTTGTGTGGTTACGGCTTCCTCCTCCTTAACTCATTCCTTCTGTTAATTTCGATTAGTCAGTCTCACTCACCTCATCTTGAAGTACGTAATTACCCACCTTGTTAAATTCTGGTCTCTTTAATCTCACTTAACAAACTCCTTTCTGATTAACTGTGCTCTTGACTCTTGATGTGGTCTACGGATGAGGAGAAGAAGTAGGGGAAGGAAGAGGAAGAGGAGGAGGAGAAGGAGGAGGAGGAGGAGGAAGAGGAGGAGGAAGAAGCCTGAAAGGTAGTTGATGTATGGATGAGGAAAAGGAGGAAGAGTAGGAGGAAGCCTGAAGGGCAGTTGATGTACGAATGAGGAAAAGGAGGAGAATGAGAAGAATGAGGAAGAGGAGGAGGAGGAAAAGAGGAAGAAGAAGGAGGATAAGGGGGGGCTAAGAGGAAATGGTGATGTAGGACCATAAAAAGGTGTGAAAAGCGTAAGACTAAATGAGGAGAGCGGCGTTAAAGGCGTAGGACCAGTAATGAAGGTGGTGTAGGATCTATGAAGGAGGCATATGAATGATGATGGAAGAGGTTAAGGAGGCGTAGGACTGGTGGTGAAGGAAGCGATGGGGGAGTAAGACTGATGATGGGGGAGGTGTAGGATCTATGAAGGAGGCGTAAGAAGGTGATGAAAGGAGGTGAATGAGGCATAGGTAGGTAATGGAAGGAAGTGAAGGAGGCGTAGGATTGGTGATGGGGGATTGCAACAACATAGGCGGCGGCAGCAGGAGGAGGAGGAGGGTAACGGCGCCATAATTTACAAGCTAGTCGGTCAATGTCCTACAGGGTCAGGGGCGGGCCCATGAGGGGGGTGGGGGGAGAAACAGGACTGACCATAAATTAAAGTTAAAATGGTGGGGGAAAGACATAGGCAAGAAGAAAGAGATAGACAAAAGGGGGCGGAGAGGAACTGAAAGACAGGTAGACACAAGGAGGTAAACAAAGAGATAGCAAGAGTGTGAAGGATAAGGAAAGGGAAAAATTTACAGTGTAAGATAAAGAGATAGCGATGTAGGAGAGAGAGAGAGGTTAAAACTAGCTGTGTATGGGATCTCACAACTTTACGAGAGCATCCAGGCTAATTGATATTCAGCGTCCGAGTTTTAATGCACATTCCAGCCACACTTGATTGTCGTGACGGCACAGTAGACCTCTGAGAGGCCCTGGGAGATCCTGAGAGGCCCTGAGAGGCCCTGAGAAACCCTGAGAGGCCCCGAGAGATCCTGAGAGGCCCCGAGAGACTCTAAGAAAACTCGCATCAGCTGGTCGTTTAGAGAACCGATATTCCCTTTACCCTACGATGAGTCATTGGAGTTATGTGTGTGTTTTATCGTGTCGTAAATCAGTTGTGTTTTTTACAACGCGGCGGCCGACTAATCACTGTAAATTTATGTCTTATTCTTTCAATTCATCTAAAATGTAAGTCATTATGGAATATGACTTGGTGAAATAATGTTCTTTTTGTGGCTAAAAGATAATTAGCCCCTTTCTCTTGTATCTCTCCATGCAATATGTAACTGTTTCTATGTTCCATTTACGTGTGTTGTGACTGTGTATTTCATGTCCTTCATCAAAGCCGGTAAGATCAATCTATTTCTTTGGCCACAAGAGTAAGAGAGTCTCGTAAAAGTATTCCTGTCTTTCTAATTGTTAAGGGCATCTGTTGACTCTCTCCTTGTACACGGGCGGGGAAACAAGACTCCGCACCTTAATATTGTCTCCAACGGATTTTAGTTCACGTTTAACAAATTTATTCAGAAATATGAGTGTAGGTTCATGTTAAGATAACAGATACAACAAGTTTCTCGTTGGGTGACTGTCATAAGGAAGTGGTTTAACCTAAATACAATAGCAGTGTTCCCGAAGGTTTAAGTTTAAGGGTTTAGGTATAAAGTTTATGCCCTTGAGCTGACGGTATCATAAAGGTGGTGACTTATTTTTAATCTGATAGAAACGTATTTATCACATCCTTTGTGGAAAATAAAAAATTTCTCATCCCTCCCTGACCTTTCTCGTAACACAGTTGTTGATTCAAAACCACCTGCTCTGGCTCTTCACAATACATTGACTTTTCCATCTCTCCTTCACAATACTTGACATCTACAAGTTTTCGAACTCCACATAACAGCTGCCAACTCATGTAACATTCGCCAATGGTCTGGGTCGAGCAAGTTATCCATCAAGATTCTAAATCCCACCTTTGTTTACCTGAAGTCTTGCTGAGACTAGCTCGATACCCCCAGAGCAAACGTTCTTTCAAAGGCTTCTGGCGAGCGACTCATTGTCAGTAACTCGTTTCAATTTGCCCTGCCAACAGAGATGACTGGGATACAGGAGGCGCAAGTGTGTGTGTGATGATCCTCTGAGTGATACTAAGCTTAAAGAGAAAATGATCCGTGTCTTGACGGCGAGGAGCTCCCGGGTCCTCACCGTGCGCCATGTTAAGGCAACGGGGATCGACTGATTCGTCGCGGTAAATTTGTACACTGTTGTTAAGTGTCATCTTGTTGTGTCGTAAAAAGTGGTTTAGTAATTCCTTTTGAATTGTTAAATGAAATCTACCTCGCTATCTTATCAAAGGCGATATACAACAATATGAAGCTTGAAGATAAAAAGAAGTGTTCAAAGTGACTTGCCTGCAGCTTACATTTTTAAATTTAGTTCACTTTTTATTATATTAAAAAGGAGACGATGTTTCTTTTTTTAATGAACTACAGTGAGTGGATTAATATATTACTTGAGAACATGTACAAGACAAAATTATACAATTACTGGAATTGAAGAAATGTTCCAAAGAAACATTTCACACGTTACACAACCAAGACACCAAAAACATTTAAAGCTTCGTCGGAGCTCCCCGTTTAACATATGAGGAAGCGATACACGCACACAAGATTTTTAAAATTTCAGTAGAGGCTTTTGCACACACACACACACACACAAAACAATACATCTGAGCAATTTAAAAAAGTAAAAATAAACGATACGCCCACGAAACTCATTAAACGTGAGAGGGGTGAGTTTGGTGGGCAGTAGAGAGGTTGTGGCACGACTTACCGAGCGGGGGTCCAGGAAGTGGACGTTTTTGCCTTGGAGTTCCGTTGGCTCGTGCGGGCCACCCGGGGCAGGGGGACCCTGGGGGTGTGGTGGAGGGCGAGGGTAAGGAGGAATCTGGGGAGGGTGTAAGTAGTAAAAGAGTTCTGGGGGAATAAATTTGGTGTTGGGAAAAATGGCGTAGTAAATGGTAGTTTGGGGACGTAATAAGGAGTAAAGTGAATGGAAGGAGTATGGATATGGCTTAAGAAGAGACAGTGACATAGGAGCCCGAGTTTTTTAGTTTAATAACTTTGTTGGCAATATTGAGGCAATATTTGCCTAATCTGAGTAGGTAAGTCAGGTCTTGACACTGCGGGTGCCATTACTGTTCATGGACGTAAGACAGAGGTTCATATACGAAAGGAAATAATAGTATCGGTCATATTCATTAGTGTTATACTTGAGGATTAATCAGTGTGCACTAGACTGCCCTCAGAGCTTGAAGAACGTAAAGCATAGGGAGGGTAGAAGGATAATGGTAAGAAAATAGGCATTATTATCTTCACAGGGACACAACAGGGTGTTGGTAGTGGTGAGGAACAGACTGAGGTATTTCTAAAAGAAGTAAATGACCCTCAACAAGGATACAGTTCACTCTTGACCAAATGCGGTGTTGACAGTACGATTCCATTACACTATATAAAAAATGGTATTCAATAGGATTGCTGGTAGAGTACATCATCATTATACTTAGGTTAAGGCGCTACCTGTAACACGTTGTCACCATGCCTAAGTCAATGTCCTTCTACGTATCTGAACCTGGACTTGCTTTTATGAGTAAATATATACCACTATACCTCTGGGGTCTCAGATGAGAGTCACATGGCCGTCTTGATATTACAGCATCAGTTGGTAGAAGTTTCTGAGAGAGAGAGAGTTGAGTATATGTTGGGGTGAACATGCAGAAGAGGGGGTGGAGGTTGAGGAAGAGGCAACTGAACTGGATGTTACGTGACCGGGTGACAAGAGGAGAAAACAGGTATGTGTTGTGTGTCAGCAGTCGAAGAACCTGTGTGTTGTCGTGATCATTCTTTGCTTGTGTTGTCCTCTCTGTCTATGGTTTAACCTTCTGCTCTCTCTCTCTCTCATTTTATCTACCTGTCTGTCTGTTTAGCCATTTGTTTGCCTATATAAACCTCCAAATCCCTTGTATTCCTTATGCATTCTGTGTGTTTCCCATTTGTTGACGTAATACACTACACTACACTACACTACACTACACTACACTACACTGCACTACACTACAACACCATACAACACAACACTAAAACAACACAACGCAACACAACACAAATTTCATCATTCGTAGCTTCTAAAACTTGCTGTCTAGTGGATAATCTTAAGACTTAGTGAACAGCACCTTAAAGACCCTGGCAACTGGAGTAACTACATACATTAAATTAACATACAGTAGACAAACTCCTATTAGTGATGTGTGAAGTACAGATGGTTAAGGTCCAGCTAACCATGTTGGCGTTATGATGATTGTGGTGGAGGTGTGGTGATTATGGTAGTGTGGTGATTATGGTGGTGGTGTGATGATTATGGTGGAGGTGTGGTGATTTTGGTGGTGTGGTGATTATGGTTGTGATATGGTGATCATGGTGGTGGTGTGATGATTGTGGTAGAGGTGTGGTGATTATGGGGGTGGGGTTGTGATTATGGTGGTGGTATGGTGATTATGGTGGAGGTGTTGTGATTATGGTGGTGGTATGGTAATTATGGTGGAGGTGTGGTAATTATGGTAGAGGTGTGGTGATTATGGTGGTGGTGTGATGATTATGGTGGAGTGTTGTGATTATGGTGGTGGTATGGTAATTATGGTGGAGGTGTGGTAATTATGGTAGGAGGTGTGGTGATTATGGTGGTGGTGTGATGATTGTGGTGGAGTGTGGTGATTATGGTGGTGGTGTGGTGATTATGGTGGAGGTGGTAATTTGGTAGAGGTGTGGTGATTATGGTGGTGGTGTGGTGATTATGGTGGAGGTGTTGTGATTATGGTGGTGGTATGGTAATTATGGTGGGTGTGGTGATGATGGTGGTGTGATGATTGTGGTGGAGGTGTGGTGATTATGGTGGAGGTGTTGTGATTATGGTGGTGGTATGGTAATTATGGTGGTGTGGTGATTATGGTGGTGGTGTGATGATTGTGGTGGAGGTGTGGTAATTATGGGGGTGGTGTGGTGATTTTTGGTGGTGTGGTGATTATGGTTTGTGGTATGGTGATTATGGTGGAGGTGTGGTGATTATGGTGGTGGTGTGGTGATTATGGTGGTGGTGTGGTGATTATGGTGGTGGTGTGGTGATTATGGTGGAGTGTGGTGATTATGGTGGTGGTATGGTGATTATGATGGTGTGTTAATTATGGTGGTGGTGTGGTGATTATGGTGGTGGGGTGGTGATTATGGTGGTGGTATGGTGATTATGGTGGTGTGGTGATTATGGTGGAGGTGTGGTGATTATGGTAGTGTGTTGATTATGGTGGTGGTGTGGTGATTATGGTGGAGGTGTGGTGATTATGGTGGTGGTATGGTGATTATGGTGGGGTGTGGTGATTGTGGTGGAGGTGTGGTGATTATGGTGGTGGTATGGTGATTATGGTGGTGGTATGGTGACTATGGTGGTGATATAGTGATTATGGTGGTGGTGTGGTGATTAGGGTGGTGGTGTTATGATTATGGTGATGGTATGGTAATAATAATAATAATAATAATAATAATAATAATAATAATAATGATAATAATAATAATTAACGGTTTATTGAAAGAGCTTGGCAGCCAGAAGGATGAAAATATACAGTTACATAATTGGGGAATGGGTGTCTTGAATTACAAATAATATACAAGTAACAAGTGATACAAATATGATATACAATAACTAGGTGAGGATAAGCTCTAACTACAGGGCATTTCAACATAGTGACAGTGCAAAAAGTATGATTGACTGGGAGTGAATACACTGGTTGATTACAAGTTGTTGATAATTTTTACAATGGTTGGGTATGGGCTGTTCTTATAGAGATCAGTTCGCGCTCGTATGGGCTGGATGCGGTTGTGGTGTCGAACAGCAATTCTCGGGCGAGGGATCGCAGGTAGTAGTAGGAGCCGGTGTCGAGGATGGTGCAGAAGCTTCTCACCAAATTTGCAGATGAGGTCGTGGTGATGGTCAGTGAGAGCCGAGAGAGTCAGTGTGTTAAGCACTTCTTGATATGTGGAGTAGGAAGGAGAGAGAATAATCTTGCATGCCCTCTTTTGCACTTTTTCTAGGTGTTTACGTTGTGTGGCATTTAGGGAGGGAGACCAGGCAGGGGAGGCATAGGTGAGCTTGGGAAGTATGAATGTTGAGCAAACACTGAGGAGCTCAGGTGCAGGAACTCCGAGGGACTTGAGTCAGCGGAGGAGGTGGAGACGGAAACTGGAGTATTTGACAACTTCACTGACGTGGTGGTGGTATGGTGATTATGGTGGTGGTATGGTGATTATGGTTGTGGTATGGTGATTATGGTGGAGGTGTGGTGATTATGGTGGTGGCATGGTATGGTGGTGGCGTGGTGATTATGGTGGTGGTGTGGTGATTATGGTGAAGGTGTGGTGATTATGGTGGTGGTATGGTGATTATGGTGTGTGGTAATTATAGTGGTGGTGTGGTGATTTATGGTGGTGGTGTGGTGATTATGGTGGTGGTATGGTGATTATGGTGGTGTGGTGATTATGGTGGAGTGTGGTGATTATGGTAGTGTGTTGATTATGGTGGTGGTGTGGTGATTATGGTGGAGGTGTGGTGATTATGGTGGTGGTATGGTGATTATGGCGGGGGTGTGGTGATTGTGGTGGAGGTGTGGTGATTATGGTGGTGGTGTGGTGATTATGGTGGAGGTGTTGTGATTATGGTGATGGTATGGTGACTATGGTGGTGATATAGTGATTATGGTGGTGGTGTGGTGATTAGGGTGGTGGTGTTATGATTATGGTAATAATAATAATAATAATAATAATAATAATAATAATAATAATAATAATAATAATAATAATAATAATAATAATAATAATAATAATAATAATAATAATAATAATAATAATAATAATAATAATAATTAACGGTTTATTGAAAGAGCATGGCAGCCGGGAGGATGAAAATATACAGTTACATAATTGGGGAATGGGTGTCTTGAATTACAAATAATATACAAGTAACAAGTGATACAAATATGATATATAATAACTAGGTGGGGAGAAGCTCTAACTACAGGGCATTTCAACATAGTGACAGTGCAAAAAGTATGATTGACTGGGAGTGAATACACTGGTTGATTACAAGTTGTTGATAATTTTTACAATGGTTGGGTATGGGCTGTTCTTATAGCGATCAGTTCGCGCTCGTATGGGCTGGATGCGGTTGTGGTGTCGAACAGCAATTCTCGGGCGAGGGATCGCAGGTGGTAGTAGGAGCCGGTGTCGAGGATGGTGCAGAAGCTTCTCACCAAATTTGCAGATGAGGTCGTGGTGATGGTCAGTGAGAGCCGAGAGAGTCAGTGTGATAAGCGCTTCTTGATATGTGGAGTAGGAAGGAGAGAGAATAATCTTGCATGCCCTCTTTTGCACTTTTTCTAGGTGTTTACGTTGTGTGGCATTTAGGGAGGGAGACCAGGCAGGGGAGGCATAGGTGAGCTTGGGAAGTATGAATGTTGAGCAAACACTGAGGAGCTCGGGTGCAGGAACTCCGAGGGACTTGAGTCAGCGGAGGAGGTGGAGACGGAAACTGGAGTATTTGACAACTTCACTGACGTGGTGGTGGTATGGTGATTATGGTGGTGGTATGGTGATTATGGTGGTAGTATAGTAATTATGGTGGTGGTATGGTGAATATGGTGATAGTATAGTGACTATAGTGGTGGTAGGGTGATTATAATGCCAATATGGAGAAAATAATGATAGAAAATAATGATATTACGAATAATGAAGATATTGATGAATATTAGCATTACCTGCGATGATGAAAGAGATGATGATGGTGATTGTGATGTGAAGGATAATGAAGGTAGTAGTGGATCAGAGACCTGGGCTAATGATAATGATGGTGATGGTGGTAATAGTGATGTGGTAGATGTTGCCAGAGAAATGACAATGATGCTGATGATGAAAATAACGTCGTTGTTGTTGTTGATGATGATGATGATGGTGATGACGACGACGACGACGAGGATGCAGTAGAGGCTGTAGGATAATGATGGTGATGGTGATAATGAGCCTGGGATAATGACCAGCAGGGGAAGGTGAGGGAGGCGGGAGAGTGTCAACAAGAAGGACTGTGTCAACGTCCTTATCCGGCAGTGGCTTGTGTGCTGAGGACCAGACTGTGTTGTGCCTCTCCTCTGCGGGTGAACAAAAAAATCGTTCTCATTTTTCTCCTAATTATTGCGTTCCGACCTTCTAAAAAAATAAATACCTCTCGCTCGTGTTTTTTTTTTTCTTTCATATATTTTCCTTTTTCTTTCGTTTCTTCTTTGTATATATTACTCATTGTTTTGTCTACTGTTCGTAAATCATTCACCCTTTGTTGCCTCGCTTAATATGTTACGCCGCCACTTTGTAAACATCTCAGACGACTTTTACTGTCCTTGTTCTCGTCTCAATCAGGACTTTCTCTTTTAAGATATTACGTCTTTTCTTTATAAACGTCTCTTATACTAATATCTCTTTAGGTTCTCTTGTCTTCTTCTCAATTATCCTTCTTCCCTTTCTACGCCGCCTTTTTTTTTTATTGGGTTTCTTATACAACATCTTCGCCCTGTCGTTTCCTGGCTTTATGGTTAAAAATCTCTCTCTCTCTCTCTCTCTCTCTCTCTCTCTCTCTCTCTCTCTCTCTCTCTCTCTCTCTATGCGTTCTCTTACTCTGTACTCTCTTGTTGTTGCGTCGCTGTTTATCAATTTTCTTCAATATTTAATCTTCTCTCGTCTCTTGTTAAGCCTTTATACAGTGTTTTCTCTTTTTGTTTTTGTTTTCCATTTCTTTCGGTTATTGTTGGGTTTCTCCTACACAAAATAATATTCTCCTACTCTTTTATGTTTTCTTCTCCTTGTTGCTGCTTCTCTCTTTCGTAAACACAGTGTAATTCTTTTCTTTTCTTTTTTGTAACTTCTCTCGTTCTTTTGCAGTATAATTACTTTTTTTTGCCCTTTTCATCTATTGTTTTTTTTCACGATGTAGTTCTGTTACGTACATTTTTTTTCTATCATAAAACACAATTATTTACGTAGCTATTATCCTTTATCATTTCCTCCTCTTCCTCCTTCGTTTCGAGTCTACGATTTATCCTCCTCCTCCCACTTCTTCTTGTTCTTCTTGTTCTTGTTGTTCTTCTTCTTTCCTTAGTCTCGCTAATAGTTCCCTCCAATATCTTTAACCATTATCATTATTCTCTTCCCCTCTCGTTACGTTTTGTCTTTCGTAATCATTATTTACATCCCCCTCCTCCTCCTCCTCCTTGTTTTTGTTCTTCTCTTCATCCTCATCCTTCTATTCCTCTTTCTCTTCCTCCTTCTCCTCCTCTTCCTTCTCATTCTCTTCCTCTTCCTCTTCATTCTCCTTCTCTTCCGCCTCTCTCGCTCTCTCTTTCGCACATAAATCCTCTTTCCTACCTTTACTTCCCCTCTTTTCCATCTCCTCCAACACCAATTCCTCCCCTTCTCCCTCCTCCTCCTCTCCCTCTCCCCCACTACCAATTCCTCCTGCTTCTCCTCCTCACCCACCACCACCACCACCACGTTTTCCACCTCTTCCCCACCACCACCACCTCCTCTTCTTCTTCCTCCTCTTCCTTCTCCTGCCCTATACCACCACCATCACCTCCTTTTCTTCCTCCTCGTTTCCTCCTCTTCCCCACCACCACCACCACCACGTTTTCTTCCTCTTCCCCACCACCACCACCTCCTCTTTTTCCTCCTCCTCTCCCTTCTCCTGCCCACCAAAAACCACCTCTTTTCCTCCTCTTCCCCACCACCACCACCACCTCCTCTCTTTTCCTCCTCATCTCCCCTCTCCTGCCCACCACCACCACCTGTTTCCTCCTCTTCCCACCACCACCACCACCACCACCCTCGTTTTCCTCCCTTCACCACCACCACCACCACCTCGCTTTCTTCCTCTTCCCCACCACCACCACCACCTCGTTTTCCTCCTCTTCCCCACCACCACCACCACCTCGTTTTCCTCCTCTTCCCCACCACCACCACCACCACCACAATCTCTTCTCCTCGGATTTCTCCCCGAAAACCAATTCTTCATTTTTTTCTTCCTTCTCCTCCTCCTACATTTCAACTCTCCTTAGTTTCGCATGATATAAGCTCGCCCTCAGAGTGTGTTTTTCCCTCATCCATGATATATCTTGCACGGGTTTTTCCAAGTCGATAATATACGCTTAAATGAATTTCTTGAAGGAGATGCATCACCTGAGTGTAAATGTCTCTATGTTCGTGCGAGTAACTTACGATTTTTTTTTCTCATTGGTCGTAAGTTTTCGCGTGAGAAATCGTAATATATTTGGCAGTAATGTTTTGATGTGTTTATTTGATGGTGTTTTCTCTTTCTTTCTCTTTCTTTTTTCCTTTCTGTTTTCTCTTTCTTTTTTCCTTTCTGTTTCTTTCTTTTTTCCTTTCTTTTTTTTCTTTTTTTTTATCACAGATTTCGTCTCTTTTTTCGATTATCTTTGGGATTTTCGTGGTAGATTATCATTTTTTTTCCTTTTTCCTTTCTTGTTTTTTCCTACTTTTCACACACACTAATGTAAATATGACACATACACTCACCCAAACACAGACACGCACGCACTCTCTCTCTCTCTCTCTCTCTCTCTCTCTCTCTCTCTCTCTCAAATTTCTTTCCTCTTTTCCCTCCCCCATCACTAACTCTTCCCCTCTTCCTCCCATCTCTACATGACCCTACAGTAAAATGAAGTGCCTTCCACCCTTATTCTCACCCTCCACCCTCATCATCCACCTCCATCCTCCACCCACACATCCACCCTCACTATTCACCTCCATCCTCCACCCACACCTCCACCCTCATCTTCCACCCCCACTTGCCACCACCCTCCGCCTGTACTCTGCTTCTCACCTTCATTCACCATCCTCATCCTACACCCTCATCTTCCACCCTCTTCCCTCACCCCTCACCTTTACTCGCCACCCTCCATCCTTACCCGTCATCCTCCACCCTCGCCCATCACCCTCCACCCTCACCCGCCATCTTCATACCTCCACCTCCACCCTCATCATCACCCTTGGCCCCCACCCTCACCCATCACCCTTCACACACCACCCTTCAATCTCACCCGTCACCCTCACTCTCCACCCTCACCCGTCATTCTCCACCCTCATCCCCATCCTCCACCCTCCACCCTTATCCTCCACCCTCCATCTCCATACGTGTGTGAACAAAACTAAATGTAAAGTGTGTGGTCAGACATATGGCGACAGGTCCAAGCACTCTGTGTGTGAAATCGCACAACACTTTGTCTCTAATGGCAAGATAGCCGACAAATTAAGATTGTATCCACTTTTTTGCACTTAGTAGCTATATATCATATCCCAAATATAGAACCAAACACAAAGTGTGCGGCCAGGCATATTGCCTTACTTTCCTGTACTCACGCAATTGCGAATAAGTTACTCTCTGTGTACGGAATTAAACAAAGAATTTATTTGAAATACTCTGTAACATTCAATGTCATAATATCCTGACCACAGGGGTTAGTTATACAGACCCTTTGTGACCGCTACTCTGTAATCCTTTAGCGTTACAGCTGTAAGTGGCAAAATTGAAATTCACCTTCCACCCTCATCCTCATCCTCCACCCTTACCACCACCCTGACCCCCCCACCCTCGCCGCCTACCCTCACCCTCTACCCTCACCCTCCACCTACACCCATTACCTTCACCAGCAAGACTAATGAAGGGGATTCCCCACCATGACACTTACCTGAAGCCTCACACCAATACATCTCTCTGTTCATCTGTCTCTTTAGCTCGCGTTTTATCTGCATGTCTGTTTGTTTGTCTTTCTATCAACTATCAAACTATCCATCTGTATCTACTATATCTACCTATCCGTTCCTTTGTACAAAAAATACACAGACAGACACACAGACAGACAGACAGACAGAGAGTATGAATGAAAAAGTACATATGTAAATAAAGGAGGAATAAACGGTAGATTAAGTAGGCATAAAAAGAGGAAGGAGGTATTAACAGGTAGAGTAGTACAATGGTCGGTAGGTGAGGGAGGATATCGGGGTGAGGTTGACCAGGTAAATGAGTCAGCGTACAGGCAGGAAGAGAGGGAGGTGAGGTAGGTAGAGAGAGGACGAGAATACTATCATAGGTAGATGTATGAGGAACCAAGGAAGGGAGGGAGGTGAAAGAGGGAGGGAACTGGAAGAGGGAGGAGGGAGAAAGAAAGGGACGGAATTGGGGAGGAGGGAGGGAGAAAGGGACGTAAGTGAGGGATGAAAGAAGGACGGGTGTGAGGGAGGTGAGGGAATGAGCTCATTGAAGGAGGGAGGTATGGGAGGATAGAGAGAATGAAGTGAGGGAGGTGATGAAGGATGGATGGGGGAAGGGGAAGCTTACATCAACAATCAGATAAGAGTTAGAGACACCTGGTACCTGATTATCGCTCTATTTAATTGACCACTTAGTAGTATGAATGTTTTTAGGGGACATGCCTCAGAGCTTTGTGTGTGCTCCCCTCTGATTGGCTCCCTGGGTTGTCTCACCAGGGTAGTTGGGGGTAATTACCTCTCGGCGTTACGTTGTTTCTCGCAATAGTTATTTTTTTTATTAAGGTATCCTAATTGACTTTGTGGGTGGTCACTTTCAATTTGGTCCCTGAGCCTTGGGACTGATAGTGTTTATGGTTTTAAAAGCTGCTGCATAGTGTCCTGTCTTTGGGGGAGATTCTTAAAAAAAAAGTTCGTATGTTTGTATATTCCTCGTAATTTGATATGTGAGGATTTCCTCTAAATGGGCAACTTAAATATACGATATAACCAAAGAGGTGAAGATGGCGTCGAATTTACGAGTACACTGTGATTATCGTAACAAGATGTTTTCTTTTTCCGCACTTCAAGTCGAGAAATCAACCAAGTAAATATAATGAATTTACCTAAATATCTGTGTACCCACGTCAGGGACACACGCTTTCATTACACAATCAGCTGCAGATAAACACACTTGGCCAGTGGTTCAGTGGAGCCACCTAGGAGTGGCAGCGTTCATTACATGGGATGAAATCCTGGACACACACATGCACACAAACAAATAAATAAATATATATATGTATATATATATTAAATATATATATATTATATATATATATATATATATATATATATATATATATATATATATATATATATATATATATATATATATATATATATATATATATATATACACACACATAATTTTCATGACAACATACCTCCCTCTCTGCCCTCCCTGACGTCTGCTAGAATTTGATATAAACACACTAGCCAGCCTTTCATTATAAGTTAACAGGCGACACCATTAATATAAACCAGTACAGCTAGTTGACTTGCACGAAGGGTTGTAAAGAGTTTGATATGTATCAGGCTGGTGTAAGGGTGGGGTGGGGGGCGGTAGATATCAGCTGTATTCCCTGGAGGTGGTGATTTAATTATTACTGCCCTCACTGCATTCAAAATACAATACGTTACCACTACATTCGCTTGATGAAAGATGCACCACCATTGGCCATCACTTTCTAGGTGGAGGAGAAACCACTATGCTGCGTTGCTTTTGTAGTGAATGCGTTAATGCATTCTCTGATCGGTTGGTTTCCTCGTCAGCGTAGAATGCATTATCACTGCATTCGCTCGAAAGCAGGAAAATGCATTGTTTCTACTTTCCATGCATTCGCTATGTATGATACATTACCAATACACTAAATGGACACTTAATGGAAATGCACTATCACTGCGTTCATTTCCCGGTCGAAAAAGGATGCGTCATCACCGCATTCAGTTACAAGTTAGTGAAGCAAGTGTGTGTTCATCCATTATTTTTGTTCAACTGTAAATGGAATACATATTATATAATGTTATTTCCTCTGTTATGAAAACTTCACCTTCACTTCCGCGGTAAACTAATGGATTTACTCAGAATTACACGTTCGTAAACTCTGAGGCGAGACTTGTGTTGGGTAGCGGTCACCTGTGTGTTGTGGTGATTAGTATGACAGGTGCGTGTACCTCGTGTGTACCTCGGGTGGATACATAAACACACACACACACAAACACACACTTCGCACACATACATATATGCATTCATACACTCCTGGGCTTACACACACACACATCTCTTTTCCTCTTTCCCTCCTCCCTCAACACACACGTATGTACGTTTCCAAACACCTCTCCCAACACACGTCTAAACAACCTCCCAAACCCCGCCCATTCCCCACCATCCAGAAGAAACCCAGCAGCTTACACCATCGTGGCCAGAAAGGCAGACCAACCACACCTTCCCAGCCACTGCCATCATATACCATCACTTATCTCGCGTCCATGACCTCCCTATCGATGTTTATCATACGCCAGGCTGCTATAATGAACTCTCTCTCTCTCTCTCCGGCAGCAAGAAGATACCTATACGAGGATCTATTATCAACTGCACCTGGTATCTCAGTCGTTAGTTTGATAGGTATGTAATTAGCAGGTAGATATATATTACGGTCTTATATACGATGGTCCGGATTCCTCACCTGTATCACTATAAAATTAATGACGTATATACACGACATAAAACGATATACACAAGGAAAAAATATATAAATTACATCATGAAATTTATATATATATATATATATATATATATATATATATATATATATATATATATATATATATATATATATATATATATATAAATTATATGAGATTTAATAGCGTTGATCATATCGTTAAATTATGTAGTATAGTTATATATAGTTTTTGAATCACCTGAAAAATTTCCAGTTTATTTCACCTAAAGATTAGTCTAGATTTTAGTCTAGTCTAGCCTAGTCTAGTCTAGTCTAGTCTAGTCTAGTCTGGTTTAGTCTAGTCTAGTCTAGTCTAGTCTAGTCTAGTGTTGAATAGGATACGGATACGTTAGATTAATTTATTGTTCAGGTGATTAATCTTTAGGTGAAAATATGCTGGGGTGGAGATTTTTCACTTGATCAACTAAATTGGCTTAAATTAGTGTGGTGCCTCAGGTGACGGTGATTGGGAGTGAGAGACATAAATAAACTGAGGAAAACTAACGAGGCTGATGGTGATTGAGAAAAAGAGACATAAACACACTGAGGAAAACTAACGAGGTTGATGGTGATTGAGAGTAAGAGACAAACAAACTGAGGAAAACTAACGAGGTTGATGGTGATTGAGAGTGAGAGACATAAATAACTGAGGAAAACTAACGAGGTTGATGGTGATTGACAGTGAGAGACATAAACACACGGAGGAAAACTAACGAGGTTGATGGTGATTGAGAGTAAGAGACATAAACAAACTGAGGAAAACTAACGAGATTGATGATTGGGAGTGAGAGACATAAACACACTGAGGAAAACTAACGAGGTTGATGGTGATTGAGAGTGAGAGACATAAACAAACTGAGGAAAACTAACGAGATTGATGATTGGGAGTGAGAGACATAAACACACTGAGGAAAACTAACGAGGTTGATGGTGATTGAGAGTAACAGACATAAATACACTGAGGAAAACTAACGAGGTTGATGGTGATTGAGAGTGAGAGACATAAACAAACTGAGGAAAAATAACGGGGTTGATGATTGGGAACGAGAGACATAAACAAACTGAGGAAAACTAACGAGGTTGATGATTGGGAGTGAGAGACATAAACAAACTGAGGAAAACTAACGAGGCTGATGGTGATTGAGAGTGAGAGACATAAACAAACTGAGGAAAAATAACGGGGTTGATGATTGGGAACGAGAGACATAAACAAACTGAGGAAAACTAACGAGGTTGATGATTGGGAACGAGAGACATAAACAAACTGAGGAAAACTAACGAGGTTGATGGTGATTGAGAGTGAGAGACATAAACAGACTGAGGAAAACTAACGAGATTGATGGTGATTGAGAGTGAGAGACATAAACAAACTGACGAAAACTAACGAGGCTGATGGTGATTAAGAGTAACAGACATAAACAAACTGAGGAAAACTAACGAGATTGATGGTGATTGAGAGTGAGAGACATAAGCACACTGAGGAAAACTAACAAGGTTGATGATATGTAGTGAGAGACATAAACACACTGAGGAAAACTAACGAGGTTGATGGTGATTGAGAGTAACAGACATAAACACACTGAGGAAAACTAACGAGGCTGATGGTGATTGAGAGTGAGAGACATAAACACACTGAGGAAAACTAACGAGGTTGATGGTGATTGAGAGTAACAGACATAAACACACTGAGGAAAACTAACGAGGTTGATGGTGATTGAGAGTGAGAGACATAAACAAACTGAGGAAAAGTAACGGGGTTGATGATTGGGAGCGAGAGACATAAACAAACTGAGGAAAACTAACGAGGCTGATGGTGATTGAGAGTGAGAGACATAAACACACTGAGGAAAACTAACGAGGCTGATGGTGATTGGGAGTGAGAGACATAAACAAACTGAGGAAAACTAACGAGGTTGATGGTGATTGAGAGTGAGAGACATAAACAAACTGAGGAAAACTAACGAGGTTGATGGTGATTGAGAGTGAGAGACATAAACACACTGAGGAAAACTAACGAGGCTGATGGTGATTGGGAGTGAGAGACATAAACAACTGAGGAAAACTAACGAAGTTGATGGTGATTGAGAGAAAGAGACATAAACAAACTGAGGAAAACTAACGTGGTTGATGGTGATTGACAGTGAGAAAAATAAACACACCGAGGAAAACTAACGAGGCTGATGGTGATTGGGAGCGAGAGACATAAACAAACTGAGGAAAACTAACGAAGTTGATGATTGGAAGTGAGAGACATAAACACACTGAGGAAAACTAACGAGGTTGATGGTTATTGAGAGTGAGAGACATAAACAAACTGAGGAAAACTAATAAGGTTGATGATTGGAAGTGAGAGACATAAACAAACTGAGGGAAACTAACGAGGTTGATGGTGATTGAGAGTGAGAGACATAAACAAACTGAGGAAAACTAACAAGGTTGATGATTGGAAGTGAGAGACATAAACAAACTGAGGGAAACTAACGAGATTGATAGTGATTGAGAGTGAGAGACATAAACAACTGAGGAAAACTAACAAGGTTGATGATATGAAGTGAGAGACATAAACACACTGAGGAAAACTAACGAGGCTGATGGTGATTGAGAGTAACAGACATAAACACACTGAGGAAAACTAACGAGGTTGATGGTTATTGAGAGTGAGAGACATAAACAAACTGAGGAAAACTAATAAGGTTGATGATTGGAAGTGAGAGACATAAACAAACTGAGGGAAACTAACGAGGTTGATGGTGATTGAGAGTGAGAGACATAAACAAACTGAGGAAAACTAACAAGGTTGATGATTGGAAGTGAGAGACATAAACAAACTGAGGGAAACTAACGAGATTGATAGTGATTGAGAGTGAGAGACATAAACAACTGAGGAAAACTAACAAGGTTGATGATATGAAGTGAGAGACATAAACACACTGAGGAAAACTAACGAGGCTGATGGTGATTGAGAGTAACAGACATAAACAAACTGAGGAAAACTAACGAGATTGATGGTGATTGAGAGTGAGAGACATAACCACATTGAGGAAAACTAACGAGGTTGATGGTGATTGAGAGTAACAGACATAAACAAACTGAGGAAAACTAACGAGATTGATGGTGATTGAGAGAGAGAGACATAAACAACTGAGGAAAACTAACGAGGCTAATGGTGATTAAGAGTAAGAGACATAACCAAACTGAGGAAACCTATTGAGTGAAATAGTCTTTTGAGTATGATTGAACGATATAAATTAATAAATAAACAATAAAATAAACTGGCGAATAAATATATGAATAGGTGAATAAATATGCGGATAAGTAGACAAATAAATAGATATAAAGACACATACATAGATAAATAACTAATGAATAAATGAGATGAACACATAAATAAATTCAACAAAATACTGTACATTCGTAAATAAATGAATGAATATTGAATAGCTACTAATAAATTAATAACATAAATGGACAAGTAGCACAAATAATAATAAGATAATGCAAGTTATCATACGAGTTATTGACGTGATTAGTATGCATAGAGTCACTAGTTATTAATTAATGTATATGAATTTATAACCAGGTTGAGTATATTATTCACTCATTTCTTCTTCTTCTTCTTCTTCAACCTTCCTCCATCACCTCCTATCTTCCTCCTCCTTCTTCCTCCTACGCCTCCTATCTTCTTCCATCTTCGCTTTCTAGCTTCCTCCTTCGCCTCGTATCTTCCTCTTCGTCTACTATCTTCATCAGTCATCTCCTAACTTCCTCTTCCACCTTCTCTTCTCTTCCTCCTTCGTCTTCTACTTTCCTCCTTCGCCTTCTACCTTCCTCCATCGCCTTCTACATTCCTCCTCTATCTAATTTCTTCCTCCTACATCTTCTATATTCTTTTTCCTTAGTCGTCTCCTAACTCCCCCTTCTTCCTTCTTTTATCTTCGTCCTTCATTTTCTTAGCCTTCTTTTTATCCTCCTATTCTCCCTTTTGCATTTTTCCTTCTATTGACTCCCACATTCTGCAGGTACGCGTCTGACCAACTAATAAATAATAAATTCAAGGATGCAGAAAACAAAAAACACGTACATTTAAAAGATACTAATTAATGATGATGAGTTGTGGGTCGCTTCTACCTCGACCTAATAAGGGTTAGTAAATAGATTTTCACCCTTTTTTACAAGTGAAAATACGATGCATGGATAGTGGGGGGGTGAGAGAGGGCTAGGGGAATGGGTAGGGAGGGTAGGAGTGAGTAAGTGAGAGAGGGAGGGATAGATAGAGAGAGAGAGGGAGGCAAGGATAGAGGGAGGCAAGGATGGAAGGAGAAGGAGGGAAACAAGGATAGGCGAAGAGAAGGAGGGGTGGGGGGGAGTCTGGGTGGATAGAAGGAGGGAGGGAGACAAGGATGGAGGAAGGGAAGGATGGAGGAAGGGACGGAGGGTCATGTTGCCCACCTACCAGCAGTAGCTCGAGGGCCCAAAACAGTTAAGTGCTCAGCCCCACCTGCTGTTGTTTAGTGAAGTCCAGTTTTTGTGCTAGAGCGTCTTCCTTGAGGGAGCCGTCTACCCTTACCTTCATTGACCCTGTATAAGGTGTGGTATGGTCTCCTCTATGTTGGTCTCTTTCACACACACACACACACACACACACACACACACACATACATACATACACACAAAAATTTCTCTCTCTCTCTCTCTCTCTCTCTGTATGTATGTAAGTATATATAAGAAATTAGATCTTTCTCGGTTGTCTTTTTTCTGGGGTTATTTTTCATTACTTTTATGTTCAAGTTTTATTCACGTGGTTGTACTGTGGTCCCGTTTAGTGTTGTGCTAATACCTGGTTTGCTTCTTTTATGCACTGTTTACCAGCACAGAGGATGATACTCTCCACCTGGGTATACAATAAGAACTTCTTGTTTGGGTTTACAACTTGAGTCTGTGTTCTTGTGTTTATGAATTTTATTTTTACTAAAAATTCGTTCATAGGTTTACATATTTTTTTTTAATCGGTAAACCCAGAAAATTTTTGATTGTATGAACATTAATTAAGATGGCTGAATTAAGTGACTTACATGGTCATAGGTGTTGAGAATGACTACAGTCTTGATGGATGTAGATATGGCTGACTGGAGAGGAGAGAAACACTATCTAATCTTGCATGTATCGTTCCTTAACATTATATTTACGTATACAGAGACGGGTAGATAGCCTATCGAGCAAACAGAGAGGATAAACAGACACACAGACAGACAGAGAGACGGGCAAAAATAAAAGAGATACAAGGAAAAACAAACTCATTGAAAAAAGAAACTAGACCCCAAGTATCTCAATAACTACAGCCCCGTGTCAGAGCCATCAGTAAAAACGTCACAGTATTACAAGACCGACAAACACATTCATAATATTCCCTGCCACATACTGTCACAAGACCCAAGAAGCGAATTACATCACTAAACTGACTTTTATTACCAAGAGTTCATTTTCGTCTTATAAATTACAAGGCCGAGGCAACAGACCACTTCTTTTTTTGTGGGGGGGAAGATCTGACAATTCTCACCGAGGCCTCAGACCGCCTCCGAGCGTTTGCTAATTTATGAGTAGTCAGCTTGGTGCTAGGTGTGGTTGTGGTTGGCGAAGAGACGGATATGCGGATAGATGGATGGATAAGCAGAAGGACGGACGGATAGTCGGATGGATGGACGGAAAGGGATAGGCAGGGGGACTCGGAACCTGTAAAACTCCTCGACCTCAGAGCGACGTAACGGCGACATGAGCGAAGGAATGCAATTTGTGGTCTTGGTGATGCTGAGTAAACTTCTCGATGCCGTAGGGGTGACCTGTGTTGGCTAATTGAGATGATAAATTAAAGAAAAGGGGACAAATATACGAAAATTGAAATAGTACAACAAACACAGAAAAGAGAGAGAGAGAGAGAGAGAGAGAGAGAGAGAGAGAGAGAGGTGGATGAATGGATAGATGAAGACAACTGATGTAATGTTCCAGAGCTCTGACAACACGTCATCGCTGATGTGTGTGTGTGTGTGTGTGTGTGTGCGTGTGTGTGTGTGTGTGTGTGTGTGTGTGTGTGTTGGTCTGGCCATCATCCATCTCTCTCCCAGCGGGTGAGGCAGTACTGGGTGGCAGTGGCTGTCACTTGGCAACACCTGTTTGAGGTCATTAGCAACACCCGGTACTATCACCTGCCCGAAGGAGGAGGATGAAGAGATGGAGGAGGGGGAAGTGTTGGTGGTGGAGGAGGAGGAGAAGAATGAGAAGGAGGAGGAAGGAAGAGGAGAAGTAGGACGATGAAGAAGAGGAGGTGGTGGAGGAGGAGGAGGAGGAAGAAGAAAGAAGAAGAAATCATTATGTTAATATAATAATTACCTGTCTGTGTCTTCACCTACAACACCATCAATTATGTATCACCTGGAAAAAATACCTATTACTAGTTATACCTGACTCCATATAAGTCCGAAGAGCGAGTAACTGTTGACTGGGGATGATGAACTGTGACTGTTTATTTGCCGACACCGAAACACTTTATGGCATTAACGACATGAGGCAGTGTTTATGAGGATGGTGATGAGAGGGAGGGGAGGGGAGGATGAGCGGGAGGGGGCAAAACAAACGTTAGGAAAACAAGTAATGTACAGTCAAACACATATATGGAGTGATATATTTTGGTTTTTGTTTGAATTTTGTTGGGAGCCGGAGCTATTCTCTCTCTCTCTCTCTCTCTCTCTCTGCATGGAAGATAAGGCATCGGGGGAAGGACCACTTTTTGCTCCTGCTGCTGGTGGTGGCTGTGGTGGCGGCCAGCGACTCGTTACGGCATCGAGAAGTTTACTCAGCATCACCAAGACCACAAATTGCATTCCTTCGCTCATGTCGCCGTTACGTCGCTCTGAGGTCGAGGAGTTTTACAGGTTTTGAGTCCCCCTGCCGCAGCTTGAGGCGTTGGAGGAGGAGAAGGAGAACGACGAGGTTGAGGTTCGGAGTCCCTTATGGAGGGTAAGTCGCTGGAAGAGGAGTAGGAGGAGTAGGAGGAGGAGGGAAGGAAGGAGGAAGAGAAAGGTTGTAGTCTCATAGTGAAGGAGGAAGCAGGAGAAGAGGGATCGTAAAATGGAGTCTATTAGTGGAGGAGGAGGAGGAACTGGGAGAAAAGGAAGAGATCGCGGAGTCTTCTGGCGCAGGTTAAGACGGCGAAGAAGGGGTGAAGGAAGAGGAGAGGAAGAGGAGAAGAAGGGGGAAGAGAAGGAGCAGGAAAGAGAGGAGCTGGAGGATGAGAAGGAGATAGAGGAAGAGGAGGAGAAGGAAGACGAGGAAGAGGAGGGGTAGGAGGAGGAGGAGGAGGAGGCTTAGAGATGAACATGCTACGCTGGGGAGACTCATCAATACTCTTACTGATAAATTAACACGAAATAAATACGTGGCGTTCATCTCCGCCCTGAAATAACTTCACTGGCGGGAGAAACTACGCCTGACGAACGTTTTTGTATGAAAGGAACGAATGGACTTCAAGTTTGTGAGCGCCTGATGGAGAGAGAGAGAGAGAGAGAGAGAGAGAGAGAGAGAGAGAGAGAGAGAGAGAGAGAGAGAGAGAGAGAGAGAGAGAGAGAGAGAGAGAGAGAGAGAGAGAGAGAGAGAGAGAGAGAGAGAGAGAGAGAGAGAGAGAGAGAGAGAGAGAGAGAGAGAGAGGGAGAGAGAGAGAGAGTCCCTGTCAAGATGATATTGATAGCTACCCACAAAATAGATGTCATTAGGATGCAGAAGACTCATAAGGAATTTACCCATTAAGGAGAGTTGTGCCGAGAGAATGTGTGTGTGTGTGTGTGTATGTGTAAACGGAAGTCAGGTGTGCTCTGTAGAATTCTGAAGTCCCGTTTATGAGACAGACAGGCAGACAGACAGTGTACAGTTAGGGACAAAATTCCCTGGACACTTGGGATTGGCATTTTAACATATTTACTCATATTTTTCTCTGTATTAAGGATTTTTTTTCCTGCCTTCTTTCCATCCGTTTTTCTCCTCCTCGCCTTCCCCTTCCTTCCTCCCCCTCCCTCTCTCTCTTCTTCACCTTCCCTTTCCCTTCTTACCCTCCCTCTGTCATTTCCTCATCTTTCTCTTCCCCCCTTCCCCTCCCTCTCTCTCTTCCTCACCTTCCCCTTCCCTCCTTTCCCTCCCCCTCTCTCCTCCTCACCTTCCCCTTCCCTCCTCTCCCCCCTTCCCCTCTTCCAATACCCTTCGATTCTCCTCCCCTTCCCCTCCTCCTTTCCCTCTCCTTCCGCCCTCTCCCTCTTCCCCAACAAATGGTGCTTTGAGAACGCATCTACTTATTTACGGCACAAGGATATCTGCCGACCTAAGGATGAGACTACCGCACGAAGACATTCACTGACGCAAGTAGACAAGTGCAAACAGGCACTAGTCGATCCATAGTTTACCATGATGAGATGTATCAAGTGAAACATGTATATGGAGCAAGTAACAAGATCACTAGATTACAAGATGTTGTAACCGCTAGATTAAGGTTAGGATATAAGTACCTCTGGCAGTATGTTCCTCAAGCAGATGTAAACAAAACTAAATGTAAAGTGTGTGGCCATACATATGGCCACACACTTGAACACTACGTCCTCGACTGTGTGAAGATAGAACCTTTTAGGGACAGGTCCAAGCACACTGTGTGTGAAATGGCACAACACTTCATCTCTAATGGCAAGATAGCCGACATATTAAGATTGTATCCACTTTTTTGCACTCAGTAACTATATCAGTTCTCATGTACAGAACCAAATACGCAATGTGCTTGAATACCTCCCACGTAAATGTGAATAACAAAGTGTGAGGCCAGACATACTGCCTCACACGCCTGTTCTCACGCATTTGTGAATAAGTTACCCTTTATGTATAGAACTAAACAAATAATGTAAATGAAATACTGTGTAACTTTCGGTGCCATAATATCCTGACAACCGGGGTTAATTATTATGACCCTTTGTAAACCCTACTCTGTAATCCTTTTGCGCTACCGCTCACAGGATGAGTGTGGGGGTGCACAATAAAGTAGCCGCTGCAAGCGGCAAAATAAAAAATCAACTGTAATTAGCCGTGTAAGAAAAATATTGCAACACCTGAAGATTAGACACCCCCACCGTATTTCACCTGTTGATTAAAAAACACTTTAACTCTACCTGGGGAGGTTAGGTTAGGTTATGGTTGGTTAGATTAGGGTAGGTAATTTAATCATCGGGTGATCCAACACACACACACACACACACACACACACACATATATACATAAGCTTCGAATATCGGAGAATCTAAACAACAAATCCTCTAATACCAGGTCAAGTTGTGGCCACACAATGGGTCATGTTCCAGATTCTTAGAAGGTCTCAAGGCTAAATTTCTTAATCTCTCTCGTTCCTAGCAGAGGGGTATATGGCAGAGGGTTACGTCCGTCCGTCCGTCCGTGTGTGCGTCCATCCATACGATCGTTTATTCAACCGTTGGTCTACGCGTGTCTATCTGCCTGTCCGTCCACCCACCCATCCATCTATCCACTACACTACTTCGTCTATACAGTAAATCAACCAGAAATGATCAGAATGGAATTAAATTCTAACCTAACGATAAGCTACCGTAACATAATCCAACGTAATCTAACCTAATAATAACTTAATCTAACCTAAACTACCCTAACCTAACATAACTATAAACAGACATAAAACTTAACCTAATACCAATCTAAGCTATCCTGGCCAAATACTAACCTAACCTAACTTAACCTAAACTAATCCCCCCCCCCCCACCCCCACGGGTAGCGTTAGGGTGATACATTTTCAGTTGAAATAAGCTGTGGGTTCGAATCCTCAGGTGATCAGGATGTCAACATACGAGTGGTGAAAGTTAAATGTTTTTTTCCTTCTCCTCGACGAAGACAAATGGATCATCACACTAACAAGCTTAAGAGACACTTGTTTCCTCCACCTCTGATCCGTCGTTATCGTGGGATCAACAGTAAACGACTTGACAAATATGGAAGCGTTGACAACAAAGGGATGGATGGAAGAAGACTGAAGAAAGATAAAACGAGAGAGAGGGACAGACAGACAGGGAGAGAGAGAGAGAGAGAGAGAGAGAGAGAGAGAGAGAGAGAGAGAGAGAGAGAGAGAGAGAGAGAGAGAGAGAGAGAGAGAGAGAGAGAGAGAGGAGAGAGAGAGGAGAGAGAGAGAGAAAGAGAGAGACAGACCGACAGAGAGAGAGAGAGAGAGAGAGAGAGAGAGAGAGAGAGAGAGAGAGAGAGAGAGAGAGAGAGAGAGAGAGAGAGAGAGAGAGAGAGAGAGAGAGAGAGACCGACAGAGAGAGAGAGAGAGAGAGAGAGAGAGAGACTACAACAACATCAGATAACAAAGAGGACACACACTTAACAAAAGCAATAAAGAGAGCACGGTAGTAAACCCAACACAGCGGTGATAAAACGCAATAAAAGCACATAGTACTAATAGACGCAACAGAGCATTTGACACCCCCACAGTAATAACCATACCACAGCTTTAACACAGCAATAAACAGACTACCACAGCTTTAACACAGCAATAAACAGACTACCACAGCTTTAACACAGCAATAAACAGACTACCACAGCTTTAACACAGCAATAAACAGACTACCACAGCTTTAACACAGCAATAAACAGACTACCACAGCTTTAACACAGCAATAAACAGACTACCACAGCTTTAACACAGCAATAAACAGACTACCACAGGTTTAACACAGCAATAAACAGACCACCGCACTGTATCCTAGACAACACAATATAGTAATAAACACAACACAAACAACAACAATAAACACAACAATCAACAACAATAAACACAACAATTAACACAACACAAACACAACAATAAATACAACACAAATACAACAATAAACACAACAATTAACACAACACAAAAACAACAATAAATACAACACAAACAACAACAATAAACACAACACAAACAACAACAATAAACACAACAATTAACACAACACAAACAACAACAATTAACACAACACAAACAACAACAATAAATACAACACTTCAAAACATACCACAACGTTTACAACAAAGGAATGATTAAAGAGATCAGAAACAGGTGAAGGCAAGAGCTGCAGGAACAAGCTGAAGCAAGCCAAGGATAACTACCAAGCTCATGGTCCTAACAACACAGTTATAAATCATAGTCAGCTTAAATGGAAATTGTGTTGTAGTGGAGGGACTGTTTTGGCCAGGAGTCATTGTCCCGAGACGAGGAGGAGGAGAGAGGGGAGGGGAGGGGGTGGAGGACGGGGGGGGATAGGAAGGAGAGGAGGTGAGATGGAGAGGAAGGGGTTGAAGAGGATGGTGGGAAGGAGATGGGTTGGGATAGAGCTGGAGAGGGGGGGGGGAGGAGGAGGATTAAGAGGAGGAGGGAAGAAGGTAGGAGGAGGGGGGAGAGATGGAGGAGTTAAAATGGAGAGGAGAAGGAAAGGGATAGAAATAAATAGGGGAGGAGAGGAGGAAGGTGGATAGTAGAGGGATTGAGAGGGAGAGGAGGAGGTAGAGGGGGCAGGGATGGAGGGAACGAGAGAGGAGGAGGAGGAGGAGGTAATAGAAGGACGATGACTGGACGAAAGAGGTAAAGATGGAGGCGACAAGGGGACAACAAAGGAGGTGGGGAAGAGGAGACGAAGACAGACGATAGGAAAGAAGGAGAGGGAAAGAGAGGGTAGAGTAAGGAACAGAGGGAGAGGAAACGAATGAAAGGATATGCAGTGAGGATTAAAAGGAATGGGGAGGAGAAGATAGGGATAACGAACAGGGGGGAATTAGGAGGGAAGAGAAGAGGAGGCTGGAGGAGAAGGACAAAGGATCTGTGGAATGTGGTGAGAGACGAACAAGGGAGGTAGGAAGTGGATGCTGATGTACAAGGAGAAGGAGAGAAGGGAGAATGATTGTGTGAGAGGCAATGGGCTGATGACGGACACAAAGAGAGACAGATAAATACATGGACAGAGAAAGGAAGGGTATAAACATATGTGGAGGCGTACATCTTCGTGTGTGTGTGTGTGTGTGTGTGTGTGTGTGTGTGTGTGTGTGTGTGTGTGTGTGTGTGTCCTTCACAAAATTCAAAAACGCACCTAAACAAGTGTGTCAGACGAGAACACCTCACGAAATCACCACCACTACTACCATCACTACCACCACTACCACCACTACCACCACTACCACCACTACCACCATCACCTATACCACAACAACAAGCTCTGTATGACCCCACGACCTCACACCCTAACAGAAGTATCGGCAACACCGCCTTAGTCACCCGCCAGGCAAAGCATAAACTCTACTATTTAGTACAAATACGGTGAGATGTTTTGACCCTCCCTGAGCCCTGAGCACGAGGAAGAGAGAGAGAGAGAGAGCACCTCCCCACACACAGGAAGATGCAGCTTCTACCGGGTCTTTGGTCTCTAGGATGACCTTGTGCTGAGTCCAGGACAGGATGCTTCTGTCTTACCGCTGGTGTTGATCGTCTCCTAGAAAAAAAAAATACAGATCCTTTACGTCGAAGTAATTTTTTTTTCTTGAAAGTGTGGATGTATGAACCTCGCGCTCTCTGATGGTAGAATAAATGGCCCTAAATATCCTCTCGATTTTTTAAGAAATTCCTTATCCCAAACTTTCTCTAGAACCTTAAAATTTCTTGGATCTAAAATTTCCTGATTCTGGCGACGGTTTTTTTATATTTCTTAATTTTTGCCTTCTCGGTTTCTTGGGGTAAAGTAGTTTCTCCTTCCTTGAACGGATTCTTGACCCTAAATCTCAGCTTCCTTGGAAGAATACTTGACCTCAAACACACTCTGGGCCCTTGAAAGGATTCTTGAACCCAGACACAGTGTGGGCCGTCATAATATACCTCGCCTCCAGCACCTGGCCGCTCCTCGGAAATCTGGACGGTTGAGTGAGCTGACTGAGAGTATGAACACGGATCATAAAGTTTGTCTTATCTTATCTGTTCTCATTCAGGGGCCTATAACGCGATATTTATTTATTGACCAACGCTGTATATGTACGAAATGTAATTGCTTTGTTTACATCCCTATCACTGATAATATTCCGAAATATTCAATTTACAAAACAATAAATCGAGTCGGAACGAAAACTCAACGTTGGATGCGATCAGGTTTTTGCGCACCACTCAATGAGGGTCTGAAGTTTCTTACATTTACGGTCATGCATGAGACATTTACAGACTTGGGACAACAAGAGGCTAACCCACTTAGTACGTTGGGAAGAAAATACAGGTTCCTGGGTGCAGTCTCTCAGACGTAGCACATCTTCACAACGGTCATGCACCTCGGAGAGACACATTATTTGCATACAAATTCCACCATTTCTCATCCGCGGACGAAGCTGGGCTGTAGATCCGCCTGTGTTCGTTAATTAGAACACATGATTGGTGATGGAATCTAGGGTTTTGGCAAGAATGTAACAGAGAACTTTCTCACGTGAAACTAACCTGGGATGGAGACTGGCTGGTGGTGTGAATGTCTGTATATCACAACAGGAAGTTTACTACAAGGGCAACGGTAACCCAGGTGCAGGCTGAGGCTAGAACAATTATTATTTTCCCTCTGAACTGTCGCTACTGTGTTCCTCTCACTTAACTTCGTGTTGCTCGTTCTGACGTTCATTATTTGCGTGCGTGTTGCTGCTCTAATTACCAATAACAATTTCTAATTTCTCACAGGTTCTCTCTCGTAAACAAACACCTTTCACTCGTCCCCTGGGAATATATTTCCCATCTATCAACTCCCAAGTGATGTAATGAAGTCAAGTGATTAAACTATTGTAGTGGGAGTCTTCAGAAACACCGATCACCAACACTAAAGCTTCTACTCTACACAAACTCTTCAAGAAAAAACTATAACACTTAAACACCACGAGTAGAAAATGCACACACACACACTCACCCCTTGTGTTGCGGTGTTATCTGAGTCATGTCGGCACAATAGAGCAAGGCCATTCTCCCTTCATATTCGCCTGCACTACCAACACCACCATCACCCCCGACACAAAAATGCTTATTGACAACATCTTTTCTTCTTGCAAATGCTCTAGTAGGCGGAGTTCAGGGGCTCGACCCAACCTTTCGAAAGTTTGGTGTAAAAATGAAGCGAAGAAGGTGCACTCTTTTTTTTCTCTTCCCTCCTTGTTTTTTGTTGTCGTCTTTGCGCCAATAAGAGCAAAGGTGGTGCTCTTTTTTCCCCTTTTTTTGATTGTTGTCTCAGTGCCAATAAAAGAATAACAGAATATATTTTGTTTTTTGTCGCAATGGTGTTGACAGCGAGTCATTGTGCATCACGCGGGCTTATGAAAGGTTTTATGTTGTAAGTGAAGTGAGAGTTTTAATATTTGGTGTTTAGTTCTTTGGGGATTTATATCTGAATCTCCTTATTTAAGTCTAAGACAGATAACAAACAACTCATCTCCTTCCCAAGCTTGACTTAAGGTAGTTTAAGTCGTTACGATAGCTTAAGGTTAATTTAGATACCTTCGGTTGTTTTACACACACACACACACACACACACACACACACACGACCATCTCATAAGGATTATGCTGCTGTCATCACCACCTCTAATGAAATTGGTGTGGCCTTCACAGGAACAGGTTTTTCGACGTGGCCTGGGCGTTGACTTGGCGTGCATTCAACGCTCAACAGTAGGCGACGTGGAGAGTCCGAAGGAAAGAGGAGGGGAGGCGGAGAGAGAGAGAGAGAGACTTTCCCGTCCAACATAATTGAGAGAGTCTGTGATAAAATTCTGAGAGATTCGTTGGTAAAATTTTCGGTATTCTTATCGTTTCGGTCATCCAGCGAATTTTAGGATTTTAAGTTACCACCGTCCGAGAGAAATTTAGGTTTAGGTTAGGTTAGGTTAGGTTAGGTTAGGTTGAAATTATGTTTTTCCGATGGTTTTTATGTGTTTTGAACGATTCTGACCTACTTCCAAATAGGTGGATGACCGAAACGACAATTTTACCCAAATTTTCTCCATTAAATCAATATGAAAGACTCCAGCTTAAATGCGGTAGAGTCTTAGCGTAATGTTGACGCCATTGTCGAGATGATCAGAGACTCGAGGGATTGAATTTCTCCCATGTTAAGTAATTGTGATACCCTCTACTTAACGCTCGAGGCAGTGTATTTCGGAAGCCCTTTTGATCACCGTCTTCGAGCTGTATCTCAAGTCATATCTGAAGTTGTATCTCAAGTTAGACAGGATATATAGATGCTGTCTGATATCTCCATTTCAAGGAACAAACTTCATGTAAGAAGCTTTAGGAATCTGTGACCTAATTCCCCCCTTGGTGGCGGTAGATCAAGGGAGCTCTGGTGGTCGGATACGAGGATTCTTATGCGAGAGACGGGAGAGCCTACTGAAATGGGTATCAATCCTAATGGGCCCCAGTTCTAATGGGTTTTAATCCTAATGGGTTCCAATTGTTATGAACCCTAATCCTAATGGCTTCCAATCTTTATGGTCAACAATCTTAAATGGGTCCCTATCCTGATGAGCCGCAACTCTAAGGATTTCTTTGGTTAGGTTAGATTAGGTTAGGTTTAGATTAGGTTAGGTTAGGTTAGGTTAGGTTAGGTTAGGTTAGGTTAGGTTAGGTTAGGTTAGGTTAGGTTAGGTTAGGTAAACTG
The DNA here is from genome assembly GCF_018991925.1 of Homarus americanus. Classification (NCBI taxonomy): domain Eukaryota; kingdom Metazoa; phylum Arthropoda; class Malacostraca; order Decapoda; family Nephropidae; genus Homarus; species Homarus americanus. The sequence goes on from NW_024741189.1 coordinate 5,817,848, forward strand.
CCAAGTGAGAGAAAAATACCCCACAACTATCTCTCTATTTTTAGTGATGTCTATTTTTTTTCTTTACTTTCGTGCCTGATTCATTTCCCATGTAGAGAGTGTCGCCTCTTATAATGCATACATCATCCTTGTCTCATTACCTGTCAACATATATTTCTAGATACACATTCTTCTTCCTTTACTGTTTACCAACACGTGTTTATGAATATTTATATAGACATTATTGACATACCTGTATTTTCTGGATTTATCTACCTGTCTTAGCCAGTAATCTTTGTAACTAATTATTCTTTTTGTTCTTTTATTTATTTACATATGAAAGCCTTCTATGTCTTGGTCGCTTACCTGAGAGACTTGAATGTGCTGATAAATGTGAGGGCCTTATAAGTCTGTACTTGTGAGCGTGTGTATGTTTAGTGCGTACAAGATAATGGAGTTAAGTAATATAAATCTTAAATACGGTTCGTGTTACCGATATCGTTTTGTAATTTCTCTACCTGTTTTGTTTATTATATTTTTATTAATAACTTGAAATAATTAATTGGTTAAACCAGAGAAGCAGCCATATACTGTTATTTTGAAATCTTTGTGGCTTGTACCTGTACCTGTACCTGTACCTCTTGTTTCGGAAGTGATGGTAAGATGAAAGGAAAATTCACTTGCCGCAGGGAGTTACACTAAACAGACGAAGAAGTAGAAATCAGTTGTTCTCCTGCGTCACCCTCGTCGAAAGTAGATTAGGCCTTAATACCCCCGAGAGGAGAACCGGGTTGAGATAAGAGAACCACCTGGGCTGAGAAAACTATCTGGGATAGTAAAACCACTTGGGATAGTAATACCACCTGGGTTAGGGAAACTACCTGGGCTAGGAAAACCATCTATGATAGACGCTAGAACAAACTTGGACGTGGATAAGAAAACCAGCTGGTCGGGGAGAACCAGCTGGACAGGTGCCTCTAATCATAGAAAAAAGAATGGATAGAGAGAACCACATTGCCTTGGAGCTCCAGGTTCTATTGAGAATCTCATGGATTTACAGACAGTCAGAACTTGACGAACCCAACCAGTACAAAATTCAGGTCCTTCTTCGGACCACAGAGGTTTCATGTTAAAACAACTGATCACAGGACTGCGTCAACATCCACAGCAGCAGGCTCTGTGGCCAAACGAACACCACAGTAACGGGCTCCGTGGCCAAACGAACACCACAGTAACGGCTCCGTGTCCAAACAAACACCACATCAACTGGCTCCGTGTCTAAACAAACATCACAGCAACGGGCTCCGTTTCCAAACAAACACCACAGCAACGGGCTCCGTGTCAAAAAGAAAAAAAAATCACCTCAGGACCGGGCCAACAACCGCAGCAGCGGGTTCCGCGTCCAAACAGCCCGCCACAGGACCGGAGGTGGACCCGCCAAGGCAGTAAAAATCGTGAATGTAATTTTGGCGAGGCGTGCGTGTGTCCTTCTTACCCAACACAGAGAGGCCACCACCCGCGGGGACAATAAATTCGCTCATTCACCCCAGATACAATTTTTTTCTCGGATGAATAAATCTGGCTAACGATACACGCGAGCAATACAAATATAGATGACGATTCTGAGACCAAGATTCACAAAATGTTCCTATGATATTTTTCCTAGCCTTTAACGTACGACGTGAGGACGTAGCTAATTTTTTCACATTGACTACAGAGATGGATTCTTTAAGGTTCGTACGATAACTTTTGTCTGTAACTTGAGATGTGAGAATGTATCTTTTTCACTTCAGCTACGATACAGATATTAATTCTTAAATATTCGCACATTAACTGGAGTTTAAGAGAACCTTCTAACTGTCTCACTTTACCTGAAGCTGAGGAAAAACAAGAAGTTTTAGACGTTCGCACGTTATATTTTCCCCCCGACGTGAAGATGTGAGAGAACCTAATCTAAGAGACTCACTTGACTCTGCACGCGACCAACATAAATACATATGATCATTGAGGGCCAAGATTTTCAAACATTCACAAGCTAATTCTTTTCCTTAACTGAAGGTGTAATAACACTAAGCTGCGGTACGGCCTCATGTGTAGATTCAGTGCCATATTTTTGCCACTACGTTTTTGTAATGTTTTAAACTACCGAGCCATACGTGTTCTTGTGAGGAAAAAACAAATTACCGTATGAAGCTTTAAGAATCCTGGCCCTGACTAACAGCTCTTAGTGTGTGTATGTATGTATGTGTGTGTGTGTGTGTGTGTGTGTGTGTGTGTGTGTGTGTGTGTGTGTGTGTATATATATATATATATATATATATATATATATATATATATATATATATATATATATATATATATATATATATATATGTGTGTGTGTGTGTGTGTGAGGTCTGTTGCGAGATAGACCGCTGCGGGGTATCATAATTAACTCATGTATATCTTGTGATAAATTTCAACGTAACTACCTTCATTTAGAATCGAAAATAAAGAGATTTAGCAGCAACGAGGTGAGAGGACACGACCTCGTGTACTGTTGTCAGTCTCTGGTACGATCTATTGAGTGTCCGACGATGATCTTATCTGCCTCCTCTGAGATAATCACGTTGTGGACGCCGCCAATTGCCTGCAGACAAGCAATTACGGGAGGCGAGCTGCAGGCTAGCTATTTCAAGAAGCAGACAGGTTGGTACAGACGAGAGATTAAGGGCTACAAGATGCAGACAGGCTGCTTCGAGCGGCAGACAGGTTGATACAGACAAGCAATTATAGGATGCAAGCAGCAGACAGGCTGCTTCAAGCATAGACAGGTTGGTGCAGACATAATTAAAGGGTGAAACGTACAGGCAGGCTATTTTAAGCAGCAAACAGGCCGGTACAGGAGAGCCACGGCCAGATGATAGTCCACAAGTTGGTATAACAGACAGGTCCTACAAGGTCCTTCATGCCATTACTGCGTTAACCAGAACAGGTCAGTGAAGAATCTGAATAACATTAGGCCAAAAAAATAACTTTTTATGTTTCTTTGATAATTGGGGCAGTGCTGATGACGATTCTGACATTGGTTTTGTCATACTGTCAAGAGTTGTTTTTTATAGCTATTTTTTTATTATATATTCAGGATTTTGATGAATTTTAACAAATATTTATGGTTATTTGTTATAACGATAAATATTTACAGTTTATTTTGAAGATAGTGATCCACAAAATAAACTACAAATATACATATAAATATTTGTAAAAATGCCTAAAAATCATGAAAATTAAGAGAAAACAATCTCACTAATCTCTAAAATAAAATAAATCGTGAGTATGACAAAACCATTGCCAGATTCGTAATCAGCACTGCCTCATTACTAAAGAAACATAAATTATTATTATTTTAACGAAAAACTTGAGGATACGTCTGGTTACACTGGGTGGGGGAATATTTGGACTTTGGGTTGACGCACAAGTTCAGTCATCGATCTATCAATACTGCTTGAACTGTCAGCGGGACAATTGCGTCATGGATACCAGTAGAGCTCGTCACCTATCCTCAGACTCATTCTGCTATTTTTGTGGTTATTAAATCGGTCCTAGTCAGGTCAAGCACAAGACTGTACCTGACACTAAGTTCCACATTCTTATTTTGGCAAAGACCAAAGAAATTTTGTGTATCCGAGCGTACCATCTTCTGTTGCGCCCGTGTCACACAGTGAAGATTTACCAATTCCTTGTGCACCTTCCTTGGAAATGACTTCAAATGTTGAATTATTATCTGCAGAAAAAAGCGATGACGGTGACTTTAATGAAGCCTGCTTAAGCAAATCTCCACATTTCCCTAATCAGCATGAAAAAGATGACTTAGTCAGGGACTTAGGTCTCATCAAGACTAATGCAGAGGTCACGATCCTAACTGCTAGACTTCTACATACAGGAAAAGGCATCTGACTTTTGCAGTTTTCTTCAAAGTTTCTGGCCACAATTTGTCGTCTTACTGCTTTGATGTGGATCGACTTTTCAGCGAAGTAGGCATTGAGTAGAACCCTTTAGATTGGCGTCTATTTATTGACAGCCGCTTTGCTTCACAATAGGAATAAATTTCTATCAATTCCAGTAGGTCACTCAGTTCATATGAAAGAAGACTATGATAAAGTGAAGTATTTGCTGGACATGATCAACCATACAATGCACGATTGGGATGTATGTGGAGATTCTAAGATGCTAGTACTCGTGCTTGGAATACAAGGTGGATACACCAAGTATTCTTGCTTCCTTTGTCTATGGGATAGTAGGGCAAATGTGACAAGATAATGGCTTTTTAAAACAGCATTAATTCCTGGTGAACACAATATTCGTAACACTGCTCTCGTCCAAACTGACAATAGTTATTGCCGCCACTTCACATAAAGTTGAGACTTGCTAAGCACTTCATCAAAGATATGAGTGCTGAGAGTGATGCCTTCAAACATATATGCCTAATGTTTCCAACATTTTCTGAAGCCAAAGTCAAAGGTAACATATTTGTTGGACCATAAATTAAGCAGATGTTGGCATCAAAAGAGTTGGAAGACAAAAAGAATGCCTGGCAACCATTTCCCTATATAGTACATGGATTTCTGGGCAATAAGAAGTCCGAAAACTAATATGAGCAAGTCGGAAATTTGATTGTACGGTACAGAGAACTTGGGTGCAGTGTCCCTGAAGGTACACTTTTTACACTCACACTTGGACTTCTTTTGGGAAAATTTGGGTGAAGTTAGTGAAGACCAGGTGAACGTTTCCATCAGGATATCCAAACCATAGAGAAGAGATATGAGGGTTGATGGGATGAAGCAATGATGGGTGACTACATTTGGAGTTTGATTGGAGATGGCGACAAGAGAAAAGGCTGTTCAAAGGTTTATTTTTATCATAAGTGTTGTAGTTGATTTTCATTTATAGAAATTTTTGATAAAGAATTTGTTGTTCAGTGATGTAAAATGTACATACTGTAGTTTTATAGATTAAACTAGGTTAGTTAAATAACCCTTCCACTAGCAAATACAATAATAATAAGTTTACATCAACAATACATTTTCTAATTTCTGTTCAAACCATGGGTATGTAAGATTGCTAATTTATAACAAAAATATATTGGTGCTATAAAAAAGTAAAGTCTTTATGGGGATCAGAGGTAAACCAAAAACATAAACAATACAAAATTAAGAGGAACACATACTGTGTCTCGCACAAAATTGTTACCCAGTATAATTAATGATCCGAATAATAATGTGTGAGAAAAACGTATCTAGTTGAGGTCGAGTCTCTGAGATTTTTCGACGTCACTGCAGAGACTATCATTCCGTCAGTCAGATCCGTTCTTACTTCACTAGGAGGCAGGAGGAGAAACATAACGTGCGACCTTTGAGAATCTGCGACTCTTGTACAGTCTTACGCTAGTTTTCCTGTTGCAACGTAAGTGAGTTCAATGCATTACTTACGGCAGCAGGTACGATTGGGGGGGGGGGGGTAGGCATCACCGAGAATCCGCGCCTCGTTACAATGTGTCTTATTGTAAGGTTAGAGAGAGTTACTGGGTTGGGCAGCTGATCAGTGTACAGTACAGTCACCGTAGCTAACTAGTGAAAGTCAGGTTTTAGGTTTTCATTTTTCTCGGAAAAAAATACTACCAAACAATAACACAGTCTCTAACCCGTGCACTAAAACGAGCAGCTTTTCCTTTTTCTATTAAGCCTTATATTGTTGACCTTCATAAGAGCCACCCAACCCATTCCCTCGTGACCCCTGACCCCAAGAACCAGTATAGAGACAAGAGCGTAGCGAGTATAAGTCAAGTAGTTGGGTATATCTCCTCGTTAACACCGGGTACTGAGGAGGTGATGGTCGAGGCGAGGGTAAACACGGTATAAGATGAAGGATTGGCATCTTTAGTGTGGTGGTGGTACCCGGATGTGTGTGTGTGTAGGAAGAAAAAAGGGGGGAGAAAGAGTTCGAGAGAGAGAGAGAGAGAGAGAGATAACATACCAAAATGTAAACACACATATCCAAATCGAACGTTTAAAAATATCTCTAATCACTGGTAAGTCTGAAACTGAGGATTTTTACTCGTATTATAAAGATTTAATTATTACACTACGTATTTATTTAAGACTATATACATAAATTTATCAACAAATACATGTTTTATCAGAGACCTAATATATAAATTAATATATATATATATATATATATATATATATATATATATATATATATATATATATATATATATATATATATATATATATATATATATATATATATATATATATATGTGTGTGTGTGTGTGTGTGTGTGTGTGTGTGTGTGTGTGATATCCATACTTAATATATCGAGGAAAGAGACACACAAAGAAAAAAAGTCAAATGTAGCCATCAGGAAGTGGGGCTTACTGGGGCAGTGTGGTGGAATGTTGGTGTGAGGGGGAGGGGGAGGGTTGAGGAAAAGGGGGGGTGAGGGAAGGAAGGTATTTAGGGAGAGGTGGAAGGTGGAGGAAGAAACGCAAAGAGAGGAAGGGTTTGAGAAAGGAAGTGAGGATGGGAAGGTATGAAGGAGAGAAGGAAGGGTTGAGGAGTGACGGAGGAAGGAAGGGAAGGAGGGGTTGAGTAGTAATGGAAGAAGGGAGAAAGGGAGACAGGAAGACCGGAGGGTGAGAGAGAAGTAGTAAGGTAGGCAGGCAGGCAGGCAGGCAGGCAGGAAGGCTGGAGGGAGGGACGGAACACTGGGTTCACACATTAACTTGTGGTCGCCAAGGAAAAAGTTGAATAGCTGACTGGAACACACGTGCAGCTCCTGTTTTTTATTACTGCTCTGCTTTCTATTGACTGAGGAACTGCTTTTTATAATATTACTCCTCGGTTTTAGATAGATGATAGAGAGAGAGAGCAGGAGATGAAAAGTGAGAGCAAGAGATGGCATAATATTCCAAACAATATACCAAAGTCAACAGTATAACTTGTGTTATATACATCAGTCAAGGTGCATCAACCTCACGTGGAAGTGACAGGTGAAGAAAGAAGCACATCAGCCATTAGTTCAGTAAGAATTTGGCAATGTAAAAAAAAAACTAACAATACAGGAAGCAGCATTCTTTCCCTTCGAGCCACACACAACCACACCTTTCTCATGGGCGTGTGGCTGCCAGGGAGAACAAGATCTGAATTTAACAACTTTACAGACAAGATTATATTCAAATTTTGCCCAATCTAAATAGTTCAGTCAGGTCTTGATTTTAATTAGTAGTTAAATAATTCGTGATAAAAATGAGCTGGGTGGTTTGAAATCCATAACAGCCTGGATGTTTACATTCTGAGTGTTCCGGTATGGGTACATTGTCTGGTACTGTCCTTGTGCTGGTCATACCGGTACCTCGTGTCACAAACTTTGTCATATTTGTTAATACTACAACTACGAGGTCTGTGTGATAACAAGATGACCTCTTGTACACTGAACTACCTTTTGTCTGTACACCTGTGTAACTATGCACCTACTATATCTACCTATGCATCTGTCTACCTATCTGTCTTTCGCGGCTCTCTCTCTCTCTCTCTCTCTCTCTCTCTCTCTTCATAATATGGCGTTAGCATACCCCAACTATCATCGTCACCTCTTGTGTCACATTGTGTTATTCGGCAGCAGTACCTTGTCGGGCCACACTAATTTTAACCCGAAAGTTGGTCATATCAGATTGACTTTATTTTTCACGAGTCATTCGTTAATAGGAAGTTAATAGTGATTGATTCTTGGTACCCTGTATCTCTTAATACTGGTATCTCTCTGTACTAATGTCTCTTAGCACTGGTGTCTCTCAGTACTGGTGTCTCTCAGTACCGGTGTCTCTTAGTAATGGTGTCTCTCAGTACTGGTGTCTCTTAGTACTGGTGTCTCTCAGTACTGGTGTCTCTCAGTACTGGTGCATCTCAGTACTGGTGTCTCTCAGTACTGGTGTCTCTCAGTACTGGTGCATCTCAGTACTGGTGTCTCTCAGTACTGGTGTCTCTCAATACTGGTGTCTCTTAGTATTGATGTCTCTCAGTACTGGTGTCTCTCAGTACTCGTGCATCTCAGTACTGGTGTCTCTCAGTACTGGTGTCTCTCAGCAATGGTGTCTCTCAGTACTGGTGTCTCTTAGTATTGGTGTCTCTCAGTACTGGTGTCTCTCAGTACTGGTGTCTCTCAGTACTGGAGTATCTCAGTACTGGTGCATCTCAGTACTGGTGTCTCTCAGTACTGGTGTCTCTACATCTCAGTACTGGTGTCTCTCAATGGTGTCTCTCAGTACTGGTGTCTCTCAGTACTGGTGCATCTCAGTACTGGTGTCTCTCAATACTGGTGTCTTTCAGTACTGGTGTCTCTCAGTACTGGTGTCTCTCAGTACTGGTGTCTCTCAGCAATGGTGTCTCTCAGTACTGGTGCATCTCAGTACTGGTGTCTCTCAATACTGGTGTCTCTCAGTACTGGTGTCTCTCAGTACTGGTGTCTCTCACTACTGGTGTCTCTTAGTACCGGTATCCCTCAGTGCTCTGGTGTCTCTCATTACTGGTATCTCTCAATACTGGTGTCTCTCATTACCGGTGTCTCTCAGTACTGGTGTTTCTCAGTACTGGTGTCTCTCATTACCGGTGTCTCTCAATACCGGTGTCTCTCAGTACAGGTGTCTCTTAGTTGTGGTGTTCCTCAGTACCAGTTTTTGTCACTCAAGAAAGAGCATTGATTTCATCTTTTTCCGCCTCACATAGCCCACCGCCTCAGCTCACCGTTTCATCCAATCATCGTAAAATTACAAGTTGGTTATGCTCGCGTCTTTTAGATTAAATTGGATTCAGACGACCGTGGTGATGTGGTTATCGGGAATAATTGGGAATTTGTATAATCCCCGGCGTGTTCCAGGTCTCATAGGGATATCGTTAGGTTACTGTTATTATCGTATCTCTTCTTTGTCCGCATGATATTGAGGTTTCTATGTAATATTAGGAATCAGAAGTTCGGTTATCGAGGAGCGGTATCCGAATTACAAGTTTGATTAGAAACGTCTACAGATGGAGAGTGATTCCCATAGCCGCTGGTGTCTTTCAGATTTGATTTTTTTTCCCGAATGGTAGTTTTGTAGTAGTGTTTGGATATGGATTCGAATTCCTTCCTGTTTTCAGAAATATTGGTACAGGTATAGTGTTTCCCAGAGTGCAGTAGTGGCAAGACAGTAAGGAGCAGGATTTAACATGTTGTTCATTTCTTCCTCGTCTGCAAGTGTGTTACCATGGTTACGTTTTGCGTTTAATGAACTTCATTTCTTGCAATCATGACGCTTCATATGTGGAGACAAACTGAGGTATTTTGATGTTTGTTCACTGGTTGAGCAATGTGGAGGAGGCGGTTCGTGCAGTGTACCATTGTACACATTATTTAATGTAAATCCAAACCCGCTGTGTACACAGATGCGACTAAGAAAAAATTGGGTCTTTTTTTTTTTGCCGAGCTGAAAAACCGGTCTTCAATTTATCAAAAAGTTTAAAAAGCATAATTCTGGATTTTGGCTCTATTAACCGGGAAAACCAGTCCAGAAATTATCATACGAGCGTCAAAACCAAAAGTCACACACGAGAAAGTGGGCCACATTACGTCAGCCGGTGTTTTAAGTCCACCTAGGAGCAGGAGGCGTCGGGACCAGCAGGTGTTGCACAGTCTTGCCTCCACACACACACACCTTCCCTCCTCCACTTTCACCCTGATACACACACAGTCGTGGCACATTAAATCTCATATGTTATGTATTAGGTAAGGTTGGACAACTTTGGTTTACTTCCACAAGGAACGCGTACAGGTGCCGTCTGATGTAAGCGTTTATAATCCTGGCTGCACGGCATCTCCTCCTCCTCCTCCTCGTCCTCCACCTCCTTTACTTCAGTAACTCACAGCTGTGCCTCCGACCTCTCGACTTATCTCATTTGGGTTTTCTCATATGTTCTTTTTCTTCGTCTTCCTCCTTTGTTCTAACCAACTATTGCACTTTTCGCTTGTCCCATTTATCAGTTTGTGCGATGTTACCAACTTGTATTGACTTTCCCTCTCTCTCTCTCTCTCTCTCTCTCTCTCTCTCCTCTTCCTTCTCTCTCTCCTCATCACCGTTTATCCTACATTTTACCTTTTGTTTATTCAGTCTGTTCACGTCTTACCCGTCACTCACCGTGTTCGTGGGGTCAGGTATTACCTCCGGTCTCTTATGTGTTACACGGGTCTACCAGGACCCTGAACTAAAATCCTCATCTAGGAGCTACGAAGGGCCTCTTGAGAACGTCGCTTACTTACCATCTACCGAGAACATCTTAGCTTTTGTTTAGTACCTCTTACTTTACCGCCTCAAACAGCATCTTAATGCGATATTCCCACTCGCTCGCTACTTGCCTGGAGTTCAATGCACTCTCTCCCTACCTTAAAGAACTTTACGCATCCCTCAAGCTCAGTTACGTAATGTCTTGCAAGTCGATTGGCTTCGCTCATAAACTCTTGAAATCTCCCTCAAACCTCCTCCATTGGACAAATATCCCAGTTTGATTGAAGCATCAAATTCCGTTTGACTACAATCATCCACCCAACTTACATCACCAAGGAAGATTCCTATCCTGAGCTACAACACAAAACCCACATTATCCTGGGCTGATCGTCACCTCTATACGCATTAATGTTTTTGCCGCCAGGAGTGGGAGGGAGGGATGGGACGACGGTAGAGAGACAGGTACGTAGGTCATTGTCCTTCATTCAAAACAACCTCATCCATTTTTTCCTACTGACTTGGGTTGAAATTGTCTCCAGTAACTGGCTAATGACACTTTTCCCGTTGGACGACTCATCGAGAGCATTTAGCTGAGTAGGTCTCACTTAAGGACGATCCACCCACAGTTAAGATGATAGTATTTAGCTTAGTCAAGATCTGCCCCCTTGTTAACCAGTCCCCAGGCAGTCTTACACCTAGTCAATCCGTCCTACCATTTACGTTACCTTTTCTAGTCAGGCTCCATTTACCTAGCCAGTCACCACCCTCGCCTAGCCACTCTCCACCCCCGCCTAGCCACTCCCCACCCCCGCCTAGCCCCACCTAGCCTCGAAGCTAGCCATCACAGTTCATCCACCCGACGACCCAAGGATCTCACGTCACCTTCAACTTTCCACCTAACCACACCCTCCCCTGTCGAATGTTGCTGACTTCATCCTTTCCGCCTTGGATTTCCCACGTCCATCGACATTTCGCTCTGCCTGGACGCCAGTACTTAGGTTCTCTCTCGCTTGGTCTCTCTTCTCTTCTTTCTGTCCCTTTTCTTATATCTTCAATTCCTCTTTATCTCACTTCTCTTCTTATTTATCTCACTTCTTTACCTCACTTCTTTTTTTATTATTTCTTCTCTTCTCCTTTCCTGCATTTCTTCATATCTGTCCTACTTCATTTCTTCCCTTTTTATATTTAATGTTCTTCTTAATTATTCTTTCTCTCATATTCTCTGTCTTCTCCTTATATTCCATCTACTTTCTCTGTTTTTCATTTCTCCACTTCTTCTTTCTTCATAGTTTACTTTCCCACTCCGTCCCTCCTGAAGGTGTAGTTGGCTCCTCGGTGTTAGTTCCGTGGCGTGGTATCCAGATGACGTCCAGGAAATTTCACTCTTCTCGATACTCTGTTAATTTATCCTGTACTCGTGTTTGATCTACGTTTAATTTACCTCGTTTATCTTATTTTTTCACGTTCTTTAGTATATTTCGTTCACGTATACTTGTCTTTTGTTCCAAGGAAACAGACAACAATTCTTACTATTAGATCGACGCATAATTTTTGGTCTTATTTCTAAATGGTTAAACGCTTTTGGTTAAATTTCGTTTTTTGCGAGCATGGGGGATATTTTCAAGTGCTGCTTCAGTGACCACTTCTTAGCCCTCCTTGTACTGGATAACTTTGCCCTTTAGTTCATGGTTCGATCAGATAAGATAATGCTTCTATCTTTCTCCTGTCATCTTCTCGTCCGATCAGGAGAGATAGACACCAATTTAGACAGGTAACTCATACTGCTGTTCTGACTACCCACTAGTGACCCCATCTGATAGATAATCATTTCTATTCCTCGATTGGTTCCTGATTTTTCGTATATTCTGATTGCTTACGAGTTGCTTTTATTTTCTGATTTCCCGGTTCAGATCAGGTAGACACATATTTGGTCAGGTAACTGAAGCTCTTGCACATATGACTCGTTGATATTCGTATATTATTTCTTACCTTTCTCTTTACTGTAATATAAACTGTCACATATGTTAACCCATTTTACTTCCTCACTGTGTTTTGACTATATTATTTTCTTAACATTTCATAAAGTTAAAATAAATAAAAAAAATATATTAGGATACATGTCCAGGTATTAACCCCTTGAGTATGATGATTAAATCTCCTGTGTCGTGTTCAAGAGATTAGGTTCTCGTATTCAAAGGGTTAAGACATCTTACTCAAAGGGATTAAGTCAATGTACTCAAGGGGTTAAGGTATCATACTGGGTTAAATCATTGTGCTCAAGGGTTAAGGTATCATCTGGGGTTAATTCACTGTTCTCCAGGGGTTAAGGGGTTAATACAGGTAACAGTGCTCTCCATCATGTAACGGTCAATGAACATGCACAGATCAATCAATCATGGTGGAGTGTCTCAGGGTTGGTGACCACAGCCCTCCACTCCAAACATTTTTCGTGTGAAGACAGACAGACAGACAGATTGATGATGTTAAGCAGCGTAGGATGGAACTCAGTGGGTATAGAAAGGTTCCTAATTGGGGATTATATAGTCCTGGAGGGGGGAGGGGGAGGCTTTCATGGAACAGTGAACTAATACTGATTGTTGATGATGATGATGATGGTGATGGTGATGGTGATGGTGGTGGTGATGATGATGATGATGATGATGATGATGATGATTCATGATGTTGAAGATTCTAGATACAATAGAAATACATTGAATACAGTAAAATGGAATGTCTTCTCGTCCCTCGTGTTTGCTTGAGCTCTGGGCCTGTAGTGCCCGATACGTGACATGAACAAATGGGCTTCCTCAGTACTAGGTGTGGGCGTGATAGCTTCCTCAGTACTAGGTGTGGGCGTGGTAGCATCCTCAGTAGTAGATGTGGGCGTGGTAGCATCCTCAGTACTAGGTGTGGGCGTGGTAGCTTTCTCAGTACTAGATGTGGGCGTAGTAGCATCCTCAGTAGTAGATTTGGGTGTGGTAGTTTCCTCAGTACTAGGTGTGGGCGTGGTAGCTTCCTCAGTACTAGGTGTGGGCGTGGTGATACGTGAAGGTCCCCTACTTCCCTACCCGCTTGGAGAGGTCACCTACCCGGCCCGGGAGGGAGGGAGGGAGGGAGGGAGGGGTAGTGGGGGACTCTTGTCACCGGCCGACAGACACCCGCGGCAGGGCCAGTTTTTTACCCGGCACGGTTTTCGGGGGCACTCGAATGGAACGAGAGGTCCTGCCTGGTGATGGTCGCTGCCCTCCCTCCCTCCCTTCATCATAAACACCCCTCCCTCCATCCTTCCGTTCATCCTTCCCTTCCTCCCTCCCTCTGTTCATCATGAGAACCCCTCCCTCATCCCCTCCTTCTGGTCCTGGGTTTGCTTAGAAATCCCAACAAGAGTGGGGGGATTTTTTCTTTCACGTCTGTCCTGGAACCATCATCTTCAGCAGTCTCTCTCTCTCTCTCTCTCTCTCTCTCTCTCTCTCTCTCTCTTAAATTATAAGATACAGGTGGGTGATGAGGCGACGGAACAGCAGGTACATCATGTTCAGGAGAGTCGAGGAACTTACTCCCGGGTAGCTGTTGCAAGTCACTAGGCAACACTGCTCTACCAGTACTACCACCACCACTACCAACACCAACCACCTATACCACCACCATTGCCACCCATCACTAACCAACACCAAACCACTACCACCACCAACCACCAACCATCACCACCAACCATCACACCACCCATCAACACCAACCATCACCACCAACCATCACCACCAACCATCACCACCAACCATCACCACCAACCATCACCACCAACCATCACCACCAAACTACCACCACCATCACCACTAACCATCACCACCAACCATCACCACCAGCCATCACCACCAACCATCACCACCAACCATCACCACCAAAATCAACACCACCATCACCACCAACCATCACCATCAGCCATCACCATCAACCGTCACCACCAACCGTCACCACCAGCCATCACCACCAACCATCACCACCAACCAAAATCAACACCAACCATCACCACTAACCATCACCACCAACCATCACCACCAACCATCACCACAATCCGTCAACACCAACCATCACCACCAAAACTACCACCAGCCAACCATCACCACTAACCATCACCACCAACCACCACCACCAACCACCAGCCATCACCACCAAAATCACCACCATCCATCACCACCAACCACCAACCATCACCACCAACCGTCACCACCAGCCAACCAACCATCACCACCAACCATCACCACCAACCATCACCACCAACCACCAACCATCACCACCAACCATCACCATCACCACACAGCCATCACCACCAAAACCACCACCACTAACCATCACCCAACCATCACCACCAGCCATCACCACCACCATCACCACCAACCATCACCACCAAAATCCACACCAACCATCACCACCACCATCACCATCAACCATCACCACCAACCGTCACCACCAACCATCACCACCAACCATCACCACCAACCATCACCACCAAATCAACCCAACCATCACCACTAACCATCACCACCAACCATCACCACCAACCATCACCACAATCCGTCAACACCAGCCATCACCACCAAAACTACCACCAACCATCACCACTAACCATCACCACCAACCACCACCAGCCATCACCACCAACCATCACCACCAAATCACCACCAACCATCACCACCAACCATCACCACCAACCATCACCACCAGCCATCACCACCAACCATCACCACCAACCATCACCACCAACCATCACCAACCATCACCACCAATCACCACCACCATCACCACCAAAATCAACACCAACCATCACCACCAACCATCCACCACCCATCACCACAATCCGTCAACACCAACCATCACCACCAAAACTACCACCAATCATCACCACTAACCATCACCACCAACCATCACCACCAACCATCACCACAATCCGTCAACACCAACCATCACCACCAAAACTACCAACCATCACCACTAACCATCACCACCAACCACCACCACCAGCCATCACCACCAACCATCACCACCAAAATCACCAACCACCACCAACCATCACCACCAACCATCACCACCAACCGTCACCACCAACCATCACCACCAACCATCACCACCAACCATCACCACCAACCATCACCACCAACCATCACCACCAACCATCACCACCAAATCATCAATCACCACACGTCAACACCAATCCATCACCACCAAAACTACCACCAATCATCACCACTAACCCATCACCACAATCCGTCAACACCAACCATCACCACCAAAACTGCCACCAACCATCACCACTAACCATCACCACCAACCATCACCACCACCCATCACCACCAACCATCACCACTAGATCACAAAGGTTATCACTACTTATGCTTCTTTTCTTTGTCTCTTCCTTGTTTATCTTATTTCCTTTATTTATCTTATTCCTGGCGATTATTACTTGACTTATCATTTGCTTCTTTTATCCCAGTCCACATTTCTTAGATTTATTATCACAAAACTCTTATTATTGTTTTATCTGTTTTTTTAATTCCTCTTTATCATATCTTCATATTATTTACTTTCGTTGTCGAAATTCATTATCATATAAACATTCATCTTTGTTTGGTTTTTGGTTGATTCCATTAGCTTGTCTTGTTTAGTAATTACTTTCGTTAACTTATGCTTTCTTACCACATAAACATCCAACTGTGTGTGTGTGTGTGTGTGTGTGTGTGTGTGTGTGTGTGTGTGTAATAATAATATTAATAATAATAATTAACGGTTTATTGAAAAAGTTCTGAAAAAGTTCTGCAGCCCGAAGGCTGAAAATATACATTGGACATAAATGACTTATTACATACATTGACATTGGTGGTTTAACAAAAGCCTTCATTAGAGAAAGGTAAAGGAACATACAGTGAACATACAGATTATTGCTTACAGTGGAGGTCACGTAGATCTTGTGCGCTGAGGTATTGAACAGCAGACACGCAGTGTAGTAACTCCCTCACAGATGGTGTGATGAGGGGCATCACGTGGAGTAGTAGTTCCCTCACAGGTGGTGTTATGAGGGGCCTGATGTGGTGTAGTAATTCCCTCACAGATGGTGTTATGATGGGCCTGATGATATAGTAATTCCCTCACAGATGGTGTATGAGGGGCTTGATGTGGTGTAATAATTCCCTCACAGATAGTGTTATGAGGGGCCTGATGTGGTGTAATTCCCTCACAGATGGTGTTATGACTGAGATCACAGGTGTTATGAGGGGCCTGATGTGGTGTAATAATTCCCTCACAGATGGTGTTATGAGGGGCCTAGATGTGGTTATGAGGGGCATCACGTGGAGTAGTAGTTCCCTCACAGATGGTGTATGAGGGGCCTGATGTGGTGTAATAATTCCCTCACAGATGGTGTTATGAGGGGCCTGATGTGGTGTAATAATTCCCTCACAGATGGTGTAAGAGGGGCCTGATGTGGTGTAATAATTCCCTCACAGATGGTGTTATGAGGGGCCTGATGTGGTGTAATAATTCCCTCACAGATGGTGTTATGAGGGGCCTGATGTGGTGTAATAATTCCCACAGATGGTGTTATGAGGGGCCTGATGTGGTGTAAGTAATTCCCTCACAGATGGTGTTATGAGGGGCATCACGTGGGTGTAATTCCCTCACAGATGGTGGCCCTGATGTGGTGTAATAATTCCCTCACAGATGGTGTATGAGGGGCCTGATGTGGTGTAATAATTCCCTCACAGATGGTGTTATGAGGGGCATCACGTGGTGTAGTAATTCCCTCACAGATGGTGTTATGAGGGGCATCACATGGTGTAGTAATTCCCTCACAGATGGTGTTATGAGGGGCATCACATGGTGTAGTAATTCCCTCACAGATGGTGTTATGAGGGGCATCACATGGTGTAATAATTCCCTCACAGATGGTGTGTGTGTGTGTGTGTGTGTGTGTGTGTGTGTGTGCGTGCGTGTGTGTGTGTGTGTGTGTGTTATTTTTTCGCCCTTTCTTAATTCCCATTTACTATATTTTCCTAACATCCATCTTTGTGTTCTTCTCTCTTTATTCTTCTTTACTAATATTTTCCTACTAATTATTTTCGTTGACTTATGATCCATTCATCACTATAACTAACACACAAGGGTTATAATAAACGCCACCTATCGCATTTTCTTTCTGTATTTCTCTATAACCTCAATAGTTTTAAAGACTCTTACAGGGATCAACAACTTAACACGGTGGCCCCTTAACCATTTATGTACCATGACATTTGACTTTGTATTTTCTCTATCTCTTTTTCTCTCGCGTATTGTTGTCCTTTACTTGATTTCTGTCTTTATCTTTTATTTTATTCTGGTTTGGTTTCCTCTCTCTCTCTCTCTCTCTCTCTCTCTCTCTCTCTCTCTCTCTCTCTCTCTCTCTCTCTCTCTCTCTCTCTCTCTCTCTCTCTCTCACACACAGACATAAGACTATAAAGACCATAATCTTCTCTCTCTTCATCAATTCCTCTTTATCTGTCTTCCTGATAACTAATTTCCTTTGGCCTCATCCACGCACTTAAGAGTCTTAGGTCAATCAGTCCACTTTTCCTTCACCCCCACAATCATCACCGTTTTCTTTCTTAATCTATTTCTTTATAATTAATTTCTTGTTTTCATTCTTCCTTATATTTATTTCTTACTTTCCTTCTCCTTTTTTGGGTTATTCTTGTTCCAGTTCCTCTATATCATCTCTCAATTTCTTCTTTATATTCCTTTCTCTGCTCTATTTATCCTTTATCATGTTTTCTTACTCCATGTCTTTATCGTGCTTTCTTATGTTCCCTCTCGTGGGTCCAGGAGCTCTACACAGTGGCCTAATCCTCTCAGCCATTACAATAACCAGGGATTTTTTGCGGCTGTTTTTTCTACTGTTCTCAATAATAGTATCTGGACATCTTTTCCGCCATCCTTCTACTGGCATAATGTAATCCTATAATACACACGCTGGTACACAGATACACACACGTACACTTATACACACACACACACACACACACACACACACACACACACACACACACACACACACCGCCTTTCATCCCATATTTTTTTTGTACTTAGGGAGACTTTCAGACATTTTTTTTTCGTATTGTTATAATTTTTAATTTTTTTCTATGGTCTTAAACGTCATATCTCAGATTCTCAAATACTTTTACATGAATTTCCTTTCTTGTGACTGACGAAAAGATGACATCAAGTTACGTTACAGATTCTCAAAACTTCTCAAGACAGTTTTCTCTCTCGCTAATGGAATCTAGAGACTTTATTTACGGTAAAGTTTTGGCATAAGTTTGACGCCATTTTGATTTCCAGATTTAGTTAGACCCCGTCTCTATGTCATTTCTTAAGTTTGTTGTTTTTGTTACCACTCGAGATGATTGTACGTGTGGCATTAATCTACTTCTTGTTTTTTCCATTAACAATTATCTAAAGTTGCAGGTGATGATTATTTCTTCATAATTATAGTCATTGGTCGCTGGCTTCTGCTACATGTTATTTTTTCATGAGTAAATAGCTTCATTACTTCACCGGTTCACTGGTTCCAATATTTGTTTTCGTTCTCTCCTCTTCTATTTGTTTTTTTTCTTATTTCTCCTATAATTATTATTATTGTACGGTGATTCCTGTTGTTATTTATTTTCTTTAGTCATCATATTTATAAATTGTTTCTTTCTGTTTTTCCTTCGTCTTTATAGTTTTTTTGTTTAATTATCTTCATGGCTCGGGGTGTTCCGCTTCGCTCACGTCTTGTGTTACCGCCGCCAGACTCACCCGAGGCAGTACTCCACCTACCCTCACCTGCCCTCCTGCTTCATGTTATTCAGCTTGCCCCAGACACCTCCACCTTACCTCTGACACCCCCACCTTGCCCCTGGCACTTTCACCTTGCCCCAGGCACCTCCACCTTGTCCTGGGCACCTCTACCTTGCCCCTGGCACCTCCACCTTGTCCCGGGCACCTCTACCTTGCCCCTGGCACCTCCACCTTCCCCCAGGCACTTCCACCTTACCTCTGGCACCTCCATCTTGCTCTGTGAACCTCCATCTTGCCCTTGGCATCCCCCACCTTGCCCCTGGCACCCTCCACCTTGCCCCAGAAACCTCCACCTTGCTCCTTTCACCTCCACCTCCACTTTGCCGCTGATATCCCTACCATGCCCTTGGCACCCACTCTTGCCCCTGGAACCCTCCATCTTGCCCCTGGCACCTCCACCTTGTCTCAGCACCTCCATCTTACTCCTGGCACCTTCCACCTTGCCTCTGACACCCCATCTTGCCCTCAGGCACCCCCAACTTACCCCCGGCATCTCCACCTCGCTTTCTTCTGCCCCTCCCTGCCCCGCGATGCAACACCCCCCTGCTGCACCCTGAAGGTGTTCCCACACTCACTAACAACGCCATCACAGTCTCTACGTCACCTCGTCAAACCTCACCACATCCATTTATTCACACAACCTTATTAATTATCATTTTGTATTCAGTAGATCTATGTGTCATATTCTTGTTCTTCCTCATTCCAATTACGTTATCAAGGTATGACCTGTTATTTGTACCGTTGCCCTGTTTTATCCTCCATCCACTTTCCATGAATCATCACCAGATCCTTATTGTACAGTTGTATTGTTTTGATTACCTGTGACCTTGCACCACCTCTCTCTACATCTGGAAATCTTCGCAAATCTTGTATCTCATCTGACATGAACGCCGGTAGTCACTCCCATACTCACATAAGCACTGGCAGTACACCAGTCAACAGCACCTGATGCGTCCCCATCAAACCCTCACTACTAATAATATTATGCCTGTGGAAGCTACAACAGATGAAAGTTCACCTGTCTTTTGCCTTCACTGACGTTCTGCATTGAACACCACCATTCTCCCCAGCTTCGTCCTGCTTGTACTGTACCTTTACTTGGTGTTCTGAGTAGTAAATAATGTTGCGTGCATCTCTCACCTGTTTATTATAAATCTGTGTTCACCAGGACCTCAGGACAAGCGTGTACTCTCCGTGTTAAGTCTCCGGCCGTCCTCTTGGCCCGTGTCCTTAGTCTGCCCTTGTCCCGCCTCGGCCACTAGTTCCGCATTCTTACCGCGTCCTCAACCTGCCCTTGTCCCTCTCCATCCATCAGTTCCATGTTCTTGCCGTATCCTCAGCCTGCCTCTGTCCCTCTCCGGTCACTAGTTCCGTGTTCTCACCGTGTCCTCAACCTGCCCTTGTCCCTCTCCATCCATCAGTTCCATGTTCTTGCCGTATCCTCAGCCTGACCTTGTCCCTCTCCGGTCACTAGTCCTCCGTGTTCTCACCGTGTCCTCAACCTGCCCTTGTCCCTCTCCATTCATCAGTTCCGTGTTCTTGCCGTGCCTTTGTCCCTCTCCGGCCACTAGTTCCGTGTTCTCACCGCGTCCTCAACCTGCCCTTGTCCCTCTCCATCCATCAGTTCCGTGTTCTTGCCGTATCCTCAGCCTGCCCTTGTCCCTCTCCGGTCACTAGTTCCGTGTTCTCACCGTGTCCTCAACCTGCCCTTGTCCCTCTCCATTCATCAGTTCCGTGTTCTTGCCGTATCCTCAGCCTGCCTCTGTCCCTCTCCGGTCACTAGTTCCGTGTTCTCACCGTGTCCTCAACCTGCCCTTGTCCCTCTCCATCCATCAGTTCCATGTTCTTGCCGTGTCCTCAGCCTGCCTTTGTCCCTCTCCGGCCACTAGTTCCGTGTTCTCACCGTGTCCTGACATGACCTCACCCCATGCCTGGTGGGGGCAAGGAACAGCACAGTTAGTTGTGACTGGCGGCTGTGCCTGAGATCACGAAATTATCCCCCGAGGAAGCCGTCCGTGCAGTGTTCCCGGTGCTCGCCCGCCTGCTGTCACGCTGCCTTCCGGGATCATTGGGGTACTCCTTGCCCTGACTCCTTCATAGGATGCTACCCGACCAAATATCCTTGTTAGGTATCATTACGAAGAATATTTGCAACAATTTTGCTCAAACGTATCGCGTTTTTCACTTAATATCTTTCATTAGGAGACTTTGGGTGGATTTATCAGTGTTTGTTTAGGTTGTAGAAAGTAAACATAATTAGGACTCCTTTGTTAACGTTCCACCTCATGAACGAGAGGAGGTTCTCTACACATTTCTCAAAGAGTCCCTACTTGGCTTTTTTTCACCCCCTCCCCATGTTCCTCTTCCTCCTTGTGTGCTTCTCACCACGCCACCTCTTTCGCCTCCTCTTGCAGCACATCCCCCTCACAAGTCTTTGTCACCCACTGTATGCATGGGTGACTCAGGACTCTTACAACGAACTCCTGTAGGGGTCTGATTTTCTGGTCTTTCCTCCTCTGGCGTCGACTTTTAAGGAGTTCATTCACCGAGGCGGCTGAATCATCATCATCATCATCATCATGGCCTAGTTCGACGGAGGCACTTTCAGCTGTGTAAAAATCTCCTCTGGCTAAACGATTCAGGTTCTCTCTCCCCGGAAGTGGCTTATTAAACGTTGATTTGATCTTAGTGCGATGCAAGTGTACTTGGAGCGCCCCCACCCTCGTCCCCGACCCCGCCGCACCCACCCTGGACCCCCACCCCCGTTCCTCCGTCCTTACCCCCCTTCCCCTCTCCCCGGGTCTAATACATTTTCACCTCTTAGTATAAAGACCAAATGTTTACATATAATTGCCTAAAAGTCATAATATTTTTTTTCATTGAGATAAGAGTCATTCAGATTGTGTTGGTTCATTCCTTCATGTGTGGCTGGTTCTGAACAACAGAGAGAGAGAGAGAGAGAGAGAGAGAGAGTGAGAGACTGCCCTGAGAAGCCTTGACGTCAACAAGGATGCCGCCGTGGCAAATGTAGATCGAAGGGCCGCCAGCCTGCAGTGACCTGGCCCGGGCAGGTCCGGCCCTCACTGATTACAGGTTGCAGGATGGAGAATCCCAGGCCTCAGGTGAGTAGCGGGATGTACACTAACCCGCCTAGATCCTGGTCCTGGGAGTGTGACTTTGGCTTCTACGTCTATGACCCTAGAAGTATATTTTTTGTCGTTCGTTCATATCTCATTATATTTATAAAACTATATATTTTCTGTTGATCTTATTATTATTTTTTTTTTTTTAATTTCGCTGAAAGATTTTTTTGCGGGGGGCGTCTTTGATTCGTTAACTTAGCTACCGAATTTCTTATGAACCTGTTATGAAATTCATCATGGAATTTAATCTTCACTCTTCGTAAGTAAACATGGACTCTTGGTCTGGTCTGTTGATAGGTGAATTTGAAGCCGAAGGTAGTAATGGTGGTGGTGGTACTTAGTAACTTACATGATGATGAGTGGTAATTACGACGGTTATTGATTCACGGTGTTATGGTTGTGGTTGGTGTTATGGCCGGGAGCAGGTTATGAATGGTGGTTGTAATAAGTGGCCGAGATCAATGGTCGAGGTCAGTGGTAAGGGTTGACAATAGTATGGGGTGGTGTAGTCATGAGTGAAGTTCCTGTCGTGTAGTGGTTAGAACGTCCGCCTCGCTAGCTAGTGGTACTAGGTTCGATTCCTGGGGAGTGTGCAACAGTTGTTAATTTAATTTGTTTTCTCATTTACATGTCAATCACACAGTAATTGGCGATCATAATAGATTCTATTCCAGGGGCAACGATTAGCCAGTGAAGTTGACGAGTAGTCCGGTCCTCCTGGGTTACACAGACCTCCAAAATATCGTGAAAAAAATCCCTCCATCAAAGGACGATTTATTATAAATCTCACTCAACATCATATACGCTGACCTGGGCTTACTAGTCTCACCTGATCTCATTATTGTCTCTCGTCTCACCCCTCTCCTCGGCGAGACATCAACAGCAGGAGTCTCAGCTCAGTCTCAGGAATGTGAACATTATTATCTTAAATACTTAAGAATCAAAGTCGGGTTTTTCTCCTCTCATCTCCCAGCCTGAGAGAAAATTATGAGGCTTCATTATCATTCATAGAAGCCTGGGAGTAGATTCTTGAGCTCTTCTTTGTTTGGGTGAGTGGAAGAATTCTCTTGTTTAAACAGTAAGTCTAAAATTCTCTTTTTTAGCCAATCATTCTTCAGTATACAAATTAGTCATTTAGATGCAGTACACGATTTATGTTATGAAATTCTCTCAGTTATCAGACACATTCTTTTTATCTTAGATTGTTTGTAATGACCTTAATGTAGTGCAAAAATTCCTTAGTTTTAATAATTCTTATTTTATTTTAGTTTAGTATTATTGTTCTATTGGGGTTTCTAGTCACCGTCAATTATCTGATTGATTTTACAGGTTGGTTTTCTCGTTGGTAAATAATTTTGTTTGTATCTTCATTGTGTTGTTAATGTCTTGGTTGTGTGTCTGTCTGTTTTATTACTGTCATTGGTCAGTTATTTCATCTCGTTAATTATGTTTTTGGAGTATATGGGTGTCATTCATAATACCTTCTAATACTGTAGAACTGTAGAGAGTCGAAAATATATCTTGTCTTTTAGTAATTATTCATTATAAGAGACGATAACAGACAGACAAAGATAAACACACGCAAAAGAAAGAGAGAGGAGAGAGTGCGAGCAGTGAAGATAATAGTACAGTATTCAGAGGTAAACTTGAAATTACATACTTACCAGCATCATAATTATACGTCGTCAGGTGAGAAGAAGGATCTGACGTCCAGCCATCCGATAGAGAGCGGCGTCCAGGAATCCGCTTGTGTAGGACGCTCACAAGAACGACTCATTGCCTAGATTCCGCCCAGTAACCCCGCTGTTTTCAGGAAGCTTTGCGAAAACGGGTTGTTTTCACCTAAGATCTGTCAGGTGTGGCGATCATACACAAGCAGGTGAGCAAATGCAGGTGAACACAATGTGGAAAAAAAATAAATAGTCATTGAGTGGAGGTGTTGCCGTTCTCTGGTGAAAATCCGAATGTATCCCCATCAGCCATCTTAATTTCACGTAGTATATAAATTGTTTATCTCTTCCTTCTCTCCACCCATCTCCTCCGCCACCCTTCCTTCCCTCCACCCATCACCTCCGCCCCTCTTCCTTCCCTTCACCCATCTCCTCCGCCCCTCTTCCTTCCCTTCACCCATCTCCTCCGCCCCTCTTCCTTCCCTCCACCCATCTCCTCCGCCCCTCTTCCTTCCCTCCACCCATCTCCTCCGCTACTCTTCCTCTCCCTCCTCCCTCCATCAAGGTCCGTGTGAACACCGTCACCTCAGTATGGCCAGTTTTTTGTTCGTTCTTCTCTTCTTGGTGAACCTGATTATACTTTTCTTCCCTGGCGTCACTCTCTCTCCTACTTACTGCCCTCTTTTTTTTCTCTCTCTTCTATCTCACATTCTCCTGTTTTTATTCCCCACTTCCTTTTAATTGTATTTTTTTCTGATGATATTCGTTTTCTTCTCTTAGTCATTGGTTTATCATTTCTTCCTTTACGTTTCTTGTTTCTCCTTTTCTTCTTGATTTCTTTGCTTCCTTTTCGCTTTTTGTTCCAACATCTTCGTCTTTTCCCTTTCCTCCTTAGTATTTTTCTTCTTTTCTCTTTTGTTCTTCATTATCTGTCTGTTTTATCTCCTGTTCCTTGTTTTATCCTGTCTCTTCCTCGTTCCTCGTATCCCTCTTTACTCTCCTTCCCTGTTCTCGTATTGTTTATTCTTGTAATCACTAATTATTCCTATCTTTCTTTGCTTCCCCCTTTCTCTTGCTTTCTTTCCACCTCTTTTATCACACTTGCCCTTTCCCTCATCTCTTATCCATCAGTTCCTACTTCCCCTAATTATTATCTCTTCTTTCTTTCTTTTATTACTTCTCTTCTCTTTTCCTTCTCTCCCCTGCATTATCTCTACATTATTTTATCCTCTTCTCTCTCCCCTCCCATCTCTCACCCCCCATTCATTTTTCTCCCTCACTTCTCCCATCCATCCCTCACCACGCCCATCTCCCTCCACTCACCCCTCCTTTTCCATTCCCCCTTCACCGATCCCATCTCCCTATCCTCACCTCTTCCCCTTTACCCCGTCCATCTCTCCCATCTCTCCCTTCACCCCCTCCCATCTCCTTCCCCTCACCCGTCACTCATCTTTGTTCCCTCACCACTCCCACTTCATCCCTCCTATCCCACTCCCCTCACCCATCCCCTTCACTTTTCCCATATCCGCCCCGTTTACCCCTCCCATCTCTCCCCTTTCACCCCTTCCTCCAGTCACCCCCGCCATCTCCCTCCCATCCCCATTCCAACCTTTCCCTTCCCTTACCCCTCCCTTCCCTCACCCCTCTCTCCTGTCATCCATCCCATACGCTAAGACTGGTTTTCAATCTCATTAAGACCAGATGAAAGAGCGGATGGCCTCGGGTATATTGTGGGCGTGTGTGGGCGTGGTTAGAGCCATGGGCTAATATAGGCGTGGTTAGGGCCGCAGGTGGGGGCAGGTACGGAGCAGGTCAATTATAAAGAAGGTAAGCTCGGTCTGATTTCTCAAAGGTTCTTAAGTGAAATTATCCTGCTGCCGCTCCTGCTGCTATACCAGTGATTTTGCCGACTCCCGTTAAAGAATTGATTTACTCTCAAAAGCTTCTGAGAATGTGGATCCCTTACTCGGTGTCTTGACTCAAGTACGTGATGATCTTACTTCTAAATTCTACTTCATCCTGAGATTATTTGATTTATTTTATTTTCTGTCTTCATTAATTTATTTATTTTCTTTATCATTTATAAGCAGATGGATGAGGGTAATTATTGCTTAGAATGAGTGAATGAGTGAGTGAGTGAAGGTCGACTCCTCAACACCCCGTAAACTTTTTATCACATTTAAAACCGAATTATCTTTATATATTTTTTGTCTTAAGGGAGAGATGGCCAAGAGACTAATAACACTTTTAAACTTACAAACACATTAAAGTAAATACAAATACAAAACCGCAATATCATGTAGGTACGATATAGAAGAATTAATTTGTGTTTAAAATTTTCGAACACGTATGGTAATGTCAGTATTGCTTTAGAGTAAATATTATGTAAAAAAAGTATTTGACATCAATAATAAACACAAATTAGGACCTTGAACGGCAAATGTAAAGATATTCACGACAACAGAAGCCGATCACAGGAGAGTCGTGCATCTCCAGGTTTGTGACGCAAGCTGCCTTTTAGGGAATGTTGACACTCGCATAGTTCCTCGACCCGCCACCAGGGCAACAAAACCACCTGATTACCGAACAGCTGATCTGTGTCCGATTTCGCCTGTTGATCTTCGCGGAATATGTGTCCTCCTCTGCGTTTTCCTGATCATAGAAGATTGTGAAAATTCTCGTGGTATTTTTCAGCTGTGTTGGACATGTCCTGACCACTAATACAGAACCAAGAATAGTTATTATACAAAATGAACGAATAGGAACATATTGAATTTCTATGGTTTATCTAATGATTGGAAAGAAAGTATAGATTTTGAAGGAAGGATTACCATGTATTGTACACACCCAGTTGTGGGATGAAGCGGTTGAGTGAATACAGTGCTCGCCTCCTGTCCAACAGGTCGTTTGGCTTGAACCCAGGTCACCCTACAGCAAATGGGTACTTTACTTTAAAGTTGGGGAAATGTAGGTGGTCGAGTTTATTGCCGGCCATGCTGCTCCAATGTGTACCGAAGGGTTAATATACAGTGCGCTGTATTCACACTGTCATCAAATGTCCGTCAGGGCTATGAGACCCACTTTCACAGTCTCAGTCACCAGATAGTAAATGAATCATAACTCAATTACTGTGGACACACCTGACGAATAAATGCTAGACTCGCAGGTATATACGCCTCTTAATATTCTTTGTATATTCTCAGCTACTCTGCACATACCTGTCCCACCTGATAATTACTCAGGTATTACGTGTGTATACTTACGAAACTGCAACAAAGGCTTTGGCTATTATCAGATATACATCAGGTATTAAGAAGTAGTCAGACACCTCTGCTGTGTACTTAACACACTCGAGGGCTGCGGAAATTCATGGTATGAGGCAACTCGGGGGAAAATGATCTCACGACTGAGCCAGAATCGAGCGATTTCAAAAGGATTAACACCTTCGACTAGTTTTTTGTGAGGGAAAGATATCGCTGTCTTCATAAATTCTCGAAAGCACAATATTCTGGCGGAGTTTAGTTGTTCCAGCTTGAATCTCCAGTGTCCGTGTTATGGTACTGAGGTACACGATGCGTTAAAAGAGACGGTGGCTAACGTTAAGGGGCTTCGTCTTTTACCTGAGCGCGCGAGCGTGTGTATGTGTGTGTGTGTGCGTGTTACGTCGGTGGTTAATGCTGGGAGGTCAACGCACACATCAATAACCTCCTTAAACACAGTATCAAGCATTATCCGGCACCTCATCTGCTTTATGACATCTTAAACCAAATTTTAACTCCCGAGCTGAACAGGCCGGTGCTTGAGCTCGCCTCAGACGTCGTAAGCTAAGTAGTAGTCCATACTAGAACAACATGAAGATAAGACACATGACTGGGAGGCCTCCAAACACACATACACAGACTCACTCTTCCACATAATTAGAGGCTATCATTAAAAAAAAAAAGATAAAAAGACTAAGAGTAGGAAAACATGCAGAGGGAGGAGGAGGAGGGACTGCTTCCTTATGTAGGACATGTGAGAGGGAAGACAGATAAAAAGAGAGAGAGAGGAAGAGAGAATCCAGTCCACTTTTCTAGTTTTTTTTTTAAATGATGATGTTGAGGGAGGGGGGCGGTGACGGCGGTAGCAGGGGAGGTTGTGCATACAGGTAGAAACGGACTAGAAAGGAAATATGTTGTAGTAAAGGGTTAATTGGCCCCCATACCTACATAGCACCACCAAGGGCGTCGGGGTAGTCTTGTGGTACCTGTGTTCCCATGCAAGGCAGTGTGGGAAGTGGGATGATGGTTAGGGAGGATGGTGAAAGTAGGGTGATGGTGACAGTGGGGTGATGGTGACAGTCATATGATGGTAGGGATGGGGTTGGTGCTTGGAGAAGGTAAGAGAGGGAGAAACAAACAGGCAGAGAGGAAAGGGTATTGAACGAAGTATACTGGCTCTGTGGGAAGTCGATGAACGTTGAGGTGAGTGGCGGTGGGAGTGGATGAAGATGGGAGTGGATGACGTTCGGAGTAGGAGACACCCGTGTTGAACTTTGGTTGTGGTGGTCATGGTAGGTGGAAGTTAATGGCTATCGTAAGTGCTGTGGTGTTGATAACAAAGATGTTAAAAGTGTCCAACTAACTGATGGTTCCTGGAGTGATCGTAGTAGCTGGGGGGTTGTGGGATGAACCTAGGGATAGTGGTAATGATAAGAATGCAAAATGTTGGTTGTAGTAACAGTGGTGGTGGTAGCGAGAGAAGTAGACATGGCAATGGCAGTACAAGTGACAAGGGTTGACAGCAACACAAGTGATGGCGACAACAGAATAGGTGGTAATGGGAAGTAGTGGTTGATTTTTGCAATAAGGTTGTGACAGTGGGAACGTGTGTGGTGTCCACCCGTTGCTAACATGAAGGGTGTCTGCTTATTCGGTCTATTAGGAACACTTTAGATCACATACACAATACGGATCCTGCACCTGTAGCTGAGATATCTAGAATGTGTGATTCCCCGTAGCCTAAGGTGGACCCAGTTATACGTGAAGCGGAACTCCACCTAGCTCTCTCACCCTGATGCAATCTCTTATATTCTTATTGCGAGTGTAATTGCCCTCTTCTTGCCCATCTGGGAGATATGCCTCAGGGGCAAGAACATGCTATCTGGGTCATGTCTGGGAGGCAGGGAGCCCACCCGGGCGCTGAGTGTAGCACCCGCTGTTAACTCCTGTCGTTTTTGCTGAACCCTGAACATTGTCAGCTGGCTATGTCGGTCAGGACCTAGTCTCATTCGCTTACCCTGACCAGCCACTTACCGTACCCTGCCCTGCCTCCTACCCTGCCCTGACCTGCCTCCGACCCTACCCTGCCTCCTACCTTGCTCTGACCTACCTCCGACGCAGCCCTACCTTCCCTACTGCCCTGCTCTGCCTCCTACCCTGCTATGACCTGCCTCCGATTCTGGCCTGCCTTGCCTCCTACCCTACCTTGCCTTGCTTTGCCTCTTGACCTGCCTTCGACCCTGCCCTGCCGCCTACCCTACCCTGCCTCCTGCTCTGCTCTACCTCCTGCCCTGTAAGAAACGTTGGTGCAACTATAGTATGCGGTCTACCGGGATATTTACACTGTAGCGTCTATTGACCAAACTTAACCTAACATAACCCAACTTAACCTAACCTTATCTAACTTAACCTAACCTTACTTAACTTAACCTAACCTTACTTAACCTAACCTTACTTAACCAAATCTAACCTAACTTAACCCACACCACCTCCACCAACACCAATACCTCCACCAATACCAACACCATCACCTCCACTACCATCAACACCTCCACCAACACCTCCACCACCACCTCCACCACCACCATCTCCTCCACCACTATGTAAATATTATGTCAAGATGATCTAATATCCAATACTTTATTTAAACCCAAAACACTTCGTGCTATATATACATTATCTCACAAAGCTTTATGTCCAGTTTATCCATATAGCACATTATCATTTATGAGTTGTACATATTTGATTAAAATTTCATCTTGAATCCAATGTTTATCTGATATTTACTAGTACTCTATTGCTTCTTGTCTGCCCTTCATACATGTTATTCTTTCATAAGTTGATTGACTTATACTCCAAGTCATGATTGAGAGGCATCTTATTATCTATGGCTGTCTTTCTGTAATCATTGACACATTACAATACATCTCATGGTGGATAAATATCACTCAATAATATTCCGCTTTGTTTTATGTTATTTTTTATTGTACATAAAGGTAAATAAAAGGTTTCTTGGATATTTATCTACTAAAATCTGTTAATTAGTAGTATTGTTTTCCTTGTGTTTTTTTATCAGTTTATGGAAGACAATGCTGTAAATTATCTTATACTGAACTGTTTTTAAGTAATCTTAAGTGATACATTGCCCAACATAAGTTTATATTGTTTCATAATTTTTTTTACATTTGCTAATGTACTAAGATTCCAGCTCTTCAATTATACCTTTGATGCTTTGCGATCATATTTGCCAATAATCAGAGTATAAGATATGCATCAGTCCAAATCAGTTGTTCAATACCATCGTGTGTTTGGCAGTTTCTTATACACTCGAAGTTTATGATATACTTTGATGTATTCAGTTTCATTGTCTCTTGGATTACAGCTGTACAGTCATCCAAAGATGCCTCGACTTCACCCTGGCTCTCGTACTCGCACTTTTATCTGGCAATACTTGGTGGAGTAAGGTTGTATGTACTGACGATTAGTGGATCTATTTTCTCTTTACAAAGTGAATATTACATAAGATAGAGGACAGACACTGTTTAATAGACTCACTTGTCAGTCACAACATTGCTTCATCGTTTATTCTCGTTATCATTTTTTTCTGTGTGTGTGTGTGTGTGTGTGTGTGTGTGTGTGTGAGTAAAGGAGTGAGTGAGTGAGAAAGTGAGTTAACGAGTGTGTTTTGGTATGTGTTTTTTCTACTGTCTTATGGTCAATGTTATGGGCTGTTTTAAGGGATGTGTTATGGGCGGTGTCAGCCTGTGTGTGTGTGTGTGTGTGTGTGTGTGTGTGTGTGTGTGTGTGTGTGTGTGTGTGTGTGTGTGTGTGTGTGTGTGCACAGGGTGGGGTAATTCATCTAGTGTGGGGCAGCATTATGTTAGTGTTATGGTGCAGGCACTGCTTGCTTCCTTTCGCTTTCAATTCAATTCAGCCCTCTTGGTGAACAGGGAAGCAGCCTTGCATAAGTCTTCCCCTGCCAGTACCCAGCCTCTTCACCATCCAGACTCCTGCTGTGCCTCCTCATGGCAACACACGGTAACTGGGTGCCTCGGACCCCAGGCTAAACCAGCAGGGAATCTAGGAGCAGCAGTGGGCCAGGTGCCTACCAACCACTGCCCCGCTGCCTTGCGGATTAACCTTGATAGATATAAGGCTACGAGAGTAAATCCCAAAAGAAAAATCTGCGGAGTCCCGCATCAGGCAGACATGCTTAGATATCCCAACGGCGATATAGGCTGAAGAGGTGGCCTACATGGGAACCCAACGTCTACACTGGCCGATGAAGTCAATGCAAGATGGACATGCTACTAAGGCAAAACCCAACAAACTGGGCTATTGGCAGTCCATTGAAACTCGCCCTCTCCCCAGTCGCTTTAACTACCTGTACCTCTGGATCAGGAAAAGGGAGAGCCAAGATGTGTGGTTGCAACCTACACTCCTGCCTCACCACATAAATCAACTCACGCCCAGCTATCATCCAACTCCTCAAACTTTCCATAATCATCAGAACACCTAAACCCCCAAAAGTCTTATGGTGACAGACGAGTGGCGACCGGGACAGGCAGAGATAACTGCCGGCAGTCTCTAGTCACAACTTTGCACATGGGCGGCAAAGATAAGATAGTCATTTATGCACTGGGATCTAGGCAGCAGTGCAATCCGGTCCTGCCTGTGCGACTGGGCAGCCTTTTCCAGGAGCCATTATGCTCACCCCACATGGGGGGCTTGAAAAGGTGCCCTAAGCATGGCCTGCAAAAAAAAAAGAAAAAAAAGCAACCTGACTTGGCAACCACACCCAGAAAGGTCATCCTAATATGATCGAAAACATAGTCATAATCACATATCAAAGCAAAAACAAACCATGCAACCTCTTATGGTCGCTGCATGGAATGTCAGGACCCTTCTGGATACTGGCACAAATGAGTGTCCAAAAACAAGAACTGTCCTTGTGACAAAAGAGCTGGCTAGATATAACATCGACATAGCAGCCATTAGTGA
The DNA here is from genome assembly GCF_018991925.1 of Homarus americanus. Lineage (NCBI taxonomy): Eukaryota > Metazoa > Arthropoda > Malacostraca > Decapoda > Nephropidae > Homarus > Homarus americanus. The sequence continues at coordinate 5,850,063 of NW_024741189.1, forward strand.
GTCCCTGCTCCCAGACGAGTGTCGACTCACAGAACGGGGGTCTGGCTATACTTTCTTCTGGAGGAGTAGGTCTGCTGCGGAGAGAAACCACATTTATGGATTTGACTTTGCCATCCGCCAATCCATCCTACATAGGCTAACTGAAATGCCTGTCGGGATCAACGAGAGTCTCATGACGCTCCGAGTCCCACTGAATAACTCACGTCATGCTTTCTTCATCAGTGCATATGCCCCAACACTGGATGCAAGGATGACATCAAGGAAGCCTCTTACAGAGTGCTAACCTCTATCCCCAGAGAATATAAGGTTGTGCTTCTAGGTGACTTCAATGCCTGAGTTGGCAGAGATACTGACATATGGCAGGGAAGCATAGGGATAATTGGAATAGGCAAGTGTAATCCCAACGGCCTACTCCTCCTCAGCAAGTGTGTGCTGAACATAACCTTGCTATCACCAACACCTTGTTTAGGCAGGCCGACAAGTTCAAGGGTTCATGGCAACACCCACGATCCAAACATTGGCATTTCATTGAATACATCATTGTCAGAGAAAGGGATCGCCGAGATGTCCTCATCACCCGAGCCATGCGTGGATCAGACCACTGTAACACAGATCATCAGCTCGTAAGAGCCAAACTCTCCCGACACGCCGCCCCAAAACGGCAGAGGCAACAAGCCTCCAAAAGAGGTTTTTAACACCAAGCGACTGGGGGATGCAGTGGTAGCACATGCTTTCAGAAAGCAGCTCTGCGACGGGCTGATAAACAGCCCAGCAACAAACGACCAAAATCTGAGTGCCATATGGCATTCCATCAAAGCTACCACACCAACCTGCAATGAGACTCTCGGCCAGATCAAAAGAAAACACCGAGATTTGTTTGATGAAAACGACCCAGAAATCGAAGTACTCGGTAATAGTAAACGTGCTGCTCTTACTGACTGGCAGAATAACCCTAAGTCTCGGACGAAAGCTGATACCTTCCACGAGAAAAGGCGGCGGCTCAGCGTGAGCTTTGCAAACTAATGAACGAATGGTGGAAAAATATAGGGTGTGAACTACAAAAAATTTCGGGTCAACACATAGTTCGTGAATTTTTCAATTTCGCTAAAACAATATATGACCCAACTACTCATGGCGTGGCCCCCTTCGCTCATCCTACAGTAACTCCTTAATTAAAGACGAAGAAGGCATCCGTCAGCGCTGCTCAACTACTCAGCAGGTTCCTCAGCACCCAGAGCTGACCTAACTCACTCATCCTCCATCCCTGAATGATGTAACGTAGCTACTGCCATCAAAAAAATGGCAAATAACAAGGCCACAGGACCTGATGGAATCCCAGCCGAGGTGTATAAAGCAGGAGCACCTCTGCTTACCAGTCACCTTCACTCTATATTGGAGAATATATGAACAAGGGAGGCCGGTCAAACTGTGTCAACTACTGGGATCTCACGGTCATCCATAGCTGGGAAAATTATCACCCGAGTCCTAAACAGATTTCTTCCAGAGGCGGATAACTTCCTCCCTCCTCCCAGAATCTCAATGTGGCTTAAGACCATCACATAGCACCACTGACATGAGCTTTACTGCCCGTCAGATACAGGAAAAGTGCAGAGAACAGGGTCGTGAGTTGCCACTTCATCCTTGACCACCGACGGGTCAAGACGGGTCAGGCGCACCTGGCGCTGCTCAGCAGCAGCCACGTCAACTATTATGTTGGCCCATACCAACCCCCCCCCCCCTGAACCCTCCTCCCCACCGGAATATCAACAAGTTCTCGCCAGAAGTTACTATTTCATTTTTGAAAGGAATGGAACCAGTGTTGAATAGTGGTGAACAGTGCTTAAGTCAGTGAAAAACAACTCGGCAGTTACAGTTGAGTCTTACCCAAGCTAACCTTCACACAGTGAGGTCCCAGGTACCCAGTGATAATTCCCCTGAGACTCCACGATAGAGAGGCCTGGGACCACACCTTAGCCACTTGAGTGAGTGAAGTCCTGTGACAACAAACCACATGGTGTCCCCATGATGCTACGACGCCACGCAGTGAATGAGTTGCTACAGCATCTTGTGAAGTTCTGCATAACACCATCTGTGAGGGAATTACTACACCACGTGATGCCCCTCAAAACACCATCTGTGAGGGAATTACTACGCCATGTGATGCCCCTCATAACACCATCTGTGAGGGAATTATTGCACCACATCAGGCCCCTCATACATCATCTGTGAGGGAATTACTACACCACATCAGGCCCCTCACAACACCATCTGTGAGGGAATTACTACATCATCAGGCCCCTCGTAACACCATCTGTGAGGAAATTACTACACCACGTCAAGCCCCTCATAACACCACCTGTGAGGGAATTATCACACCACATCAGGCCACTCATACACCATTTGTGAGGGAATTACTACACCACATCAGGCCCCTCATAGCACCATCTGTGAGGGAATTACTACATCATCAGGCCCCTCGTAGCACCATCTGTGAGGAAATTACTACACCACGTCAAGCCCCTCATAACACCACCTGTGAGGGAACTAGTACTCCACGTGATGCCCCTCATAACGCCATCTGTGAGGGAGTTACTACACTACGTGCCTGCTGTTCAACACCTCAGCTCACATGATCTACGTGTGTAAACATTAATCTGTATGTTCACTGTATGTTCCTTCACCTTTCTCTAATGAAGGCTTTTGTTAAACCACCAATGTATGTAATAAGTCATTTATGTCCAATGTATATTTTCAGCCTTCGGGCTGCAAACTTTTTCAATAAACCGTTTATTATTATTATTATTATTACATGGCCTTCGACTCGGTCAACAGAGAAATCCTCTGGTGGACCCTCAGCCGTTTTGGCTGCCCACCAAAATTCATTGCTATTGTGAGGCAACTCCACGATGGCATAAACGGCAGTGTCCTGCACAATGACATCCAGTCTGAATTCTTCCCCATCCAAACTTTCTTTTCCATATTCCTGGCTGCCTTCCTTATTCGTGCCAGTGCCAATTAAGCCGGCAGGGTGGACATCCAGTACCGGATGGAGGGACTTCTCAACAGACAACCTCCCCTGTCGCTCACACTGAACGCGACCTACAGGAGATCCTGAACACCTACGCAGATGCGTATGCACACTTCGGCCTTGGGTTGAATGCACGTAATACTCAGATTCTCTTTCAGCCTTCCCCTGGTTTAATCGCACCTTCACCATTTATCCAGCTTATCGGTACTACTGTCTCTAATGTTACCCACTTTCAATACCGCATATATCGATGAAGAGATTCAACATCAGATCAGATGTGCATCTCAAGCCTCTGGCAGACTCCCTACCCGAGTCTTCAGCTGTAGGGAGCTGAAATTATCAACAAAATTGCACGTGTATCGAGCAGTGGTCCTTCCCACCGTGCTGTATGGCAGTGAGACATGGGTCACATACAGGAGGCACCTCAAGGCACTTGAAAACTCTCAACAACGTAGTCTACGTTCCATCCCCGAGTTCGCTGGGAAGACAAGAGAACAAATGCCAGTACTCTCGCTGACACCAACTGTAGAAGCATGAGGCTACCATTATCTAAGAACAACTACGTTGGACTGACCATGTTACCCGCATGGACGACAGTAGACTGTCAATGCAGCTACTTTACAGTCACCTAACGAATGGTAAACGAAACGCTGGCGGACAACAGAAAATATACAAGGATAGTCCTAAGACAAATCTGATAAAATGTCAAATAGACCCCCTCACCTGGGAGACGATCACTCCACACCATAACACTTGGAGGAGGACCAAACGAGGTGTCAATACTTAAGAGTTAGCCCGACTGCATACCGAGGCAGACAAGCGCTAGCGTTGGAAAAACGCTCCCACACTAGATGTTGCTCACCTCAGAACTCGCCAACGAAGGTGACATCCTTAATAACTCATATCATTGTATCATAGCTGGATGAATATCATGATTCCGAGTCTCAGCAAAGTAGTAGTAAGTTGTTGTTATGGGCTGTTGTGGGTTGTGTTACTTTTGCTTTGTTGTATCCCCTTTACTTTGCTGTATGGTTCTTTAAGTGTTATTAAGTCTATATAGAAAATAGGGATATATTTAATTATATATTTATTTATTTATTTATTAATTTATCTATTTATGTAGTATTACACACACGGAGAGAGAGAGAGAGAGAGAGAGAGAGAGAGAGAGAGAGAGAGAGAGAGAGAGAGAGAGAGGTTAACTCATCTCCTACTCCTCAAGTACAACTTACTTTCCTGTTATGGAGGCCAAGCCACTGCCTAAAGTGACACAACCAGCTTTCACTGGCAGCGTTAGCTTCCTCGGGCATTCCGACGTGCTATGCCATGTTTGCAGCGACACTCATATGCTTCATACCAAGAACAGAAACACCCTCAGCCACTTTAACACTATACTGTTACTACCTCAGAATGCTTCATGGCATCTCCATTGTCCTGCTGACTTGTATATTGATTCAGGTGCTATTTTTCCTTAATAACATTCAAGTGTTTATACTCAGACATCTTTCTGTTGAACAGTTTCTGCACTTACTCTTAACTCAGCACCATCAATCACTTAAAGTTTGTCTGCGATGTTTCCTGTAGAACCACTGCCATAAGCCATTGTTAACTGCACTTAAATCATTACATAACCACAAACATGGAGTGAATAGTACACAATGTGGCGGAGCAGACAACACAAAGACAATGTACACAGACACTCACCATGTGGAGGTAAGCAGCAACACTTGCATCAATTGCAACTCCTGAGGTTACTAAGGGGTGATGCATCATAAGGCGGCGCACACCAGCACTACTTGTAAGGTCACCACATTACATGCACATTAACTCCTGTGTAGCGTCTGTTACTGCTATCCTCCACGTAGCGTGTGGCCAAGAACACCATTCCTCCACGTAGCTTGTGGCCAGGTAGGTGTGGCCAGGAACACCACTCTTCCACGTAGAGTGTGGCCAAGAACACCAATCACGCGCATAACCACTGTTATAGCCAATAGCTGTCCTCCATAAAACAACATATGTTAAAGTGTATGCTGTAAGATTTACCAGAATATTCGTTGACATGGGTCAGGACGTCACCTGGGTCAGGACGTCACCTGGGTCAGGACGTCACCTGGGTCAGGACGTCACCTGGGTCATGGCGTTACCTAGGTCAGGTCAATACACGGACCAGGTCAACACGTGAACCAGGTCAACACATGGGCCAGGTCAACACATGGATCAGGTCATCACCTGGGTCAGGTCATCACCTGGGCCAGGTCATCAACAAAGTCAGGTCAACACATGGGCCAAGTCAATACATGGGCCAGGTCAACACGTGGGCCAGATCAACACAAGGGCCAGGTCAACACATGGGTCAAGGTCAACACATGGGCCAGGCCAACACATGGGCCAGGTCAACACATAGGCCAGAATAACACATGGGCCACGTCAACACATAGATCAAGGTCAACACATGGGCCAGGCCAACACATGGGTCAGGTCAACACATGGGCCAGGTCAACACATGGGCCAGGACAACAAATGGGCCAGGTCAACACATGGGCCAGGTCAACACATGGGCCAGGTCTACACATGGGCCAGGTCAACACAAGGGTCATGCAGAACCAGAGACAATCAACAAACCCCCACCATCACTCGGGAGAAGTCACCATGTCAGATTACCATAATTTTGTATCACTTGATCAAAATTTCATAATTTATCTGATGGCCCAAGTGTCTGAGAGAAGCATTTTTTTTATTTTTTTTTAATCTTGCTGACAAAAGCTGAGGAAGTTTAATCCCCGAGGGCCACTCTGGACTCACATACCATTAAGAATGAGAGCTCACAAACTTTATTTTCACTAATCAGTCAATATCTGTATTATAATTAATCAAACGCTATTTTTATAGATTCTCTAGAGAGAATTAAACGTTGGATGTCACTAGATTTTCACCGACAAATTTTCCATTTTTGATATTGTTGAAAATATAACGAAAGGTACTTTAAGACATGCTGATTAAGGATCCGAGTTGACATTGTGCAAATTCGACTAAATTGGGTGACTTAATGACGCTTGAAATAATTAATGACCCTTCTAATACACTCATTAGAGATGCTCTAGGCGTGTGTGTTTTAGAAGTAATTCTTACAGTCATTTAAACCCATCACTTTCCAATTCGAAGGGAAAAGTTTTTCGGTAAACTCACCTTATTCCTCTCTGTCTACCTCCCTCATCCTCTTCTTTCCTGCAGTCATGTCCCCTATTTCAGCCTATACTTTCTCCTCTCTCCCAGCCTCTCCTACTCCCGCCTACTCCCTCACAGCCCCACCCACCATAGTGGATCAGATGAACTAAATCAGGTGAAAGGCTAGAGACCATGTTTAGGGGCCGCCACCGCCACGGAACAAAGAAACCAACCCATCATGTCCCTCCAACCGGCCACCGCCTCCACCGGTTCTCGTGGTATAGCACCCTCTTGTCTTCTAGGACAAGCCAAAACAGGTGACAACGTAATTAATAATGTAGATAAGATTTACCGCATTCTCAAAGACTCCAAAGTAAGGATAGAGTCTCTGCACAAATTTTACACCATTACATTAGAGTAAATAAGGTATTTCTATCATTATTAAGTCATCAATTTGAGGGAGGTTTCACACCCGAATATGAACCAGATTTCCAGTTCTTTGTCTTGACCCTTACAGGAGATAAGGGACCTCGCCCTATGTTGATGATGGGGTGGTGTAAGGCCAGTGTGTGTGTGTGTGTGTGTGTGTGTGTGTGTGTGTGTGTGTGTGTGTGTGTGTGTGTGTGTGTGTGTGTGTGTCGGGGATAGTTGTCGGCAGGAAGGCAGATGCAGGGTATATTTATGGGCAGGTAAATGGACATGAAAAGTGTTTGGATGGATGGTATATGGATGTAGGGAATGATCATAGGTTGGTCGGCGAATATAAAGAAAGGTTGTGGGCTGGGGAGTGGAAGTAAGGGATAGGAATGAGTTGTTAGGGGACGTGGGAGATGTTTACAAGAAGATAGGTGGGGCGTAAGGGGTGGTAATGGTATGGTAGATAATATATAGGGTATTCTTGTTGGCTGGTGAATGCGTGGGTGTGGTTGTGGGGTTGTGGGGGCTAGCAAGGGTGTTTCTGGGAGATGATTGTGGGCTGATAGTTGTGTGACACTACTACATAAGCTAATACAGTAGAAATATACTAATGATAACACTGGATATGTAGTAAGCATACCTATGAAAATACTGGGACATTTACAAAACCAAGAGGTAAATCACAAGAGGAGAGGGCGATGAAGAGAAGAGAGGGGAGGGGAATAGAGGAGGAGTAGTAGAAGAGAAAAGAAGAAGAGAAGAAGAAGAGGAGAAGAAGAGAAGAGGAAGAGAAAAGAGAAGAGGACGAGAGGAAATGAGAAAAAGAAAAGAGGAAGAGACGAAATGAGAAAAAGAGAAGAGAAAAAGAGGAGAAGACAGGAGGGAGACGGAGAAGACTGGGAGGAGGAGGAGGAGGAGGAAGAGGAGAGAAGAGGAGATGGAGGAGAAGAAGAGAAGAGGATGAGGAGGAGGAGAAGAAGAGAAGAAGAGGAGAAGAAGAGAGGAGGAGGAGAAGAAGAGAGGAGGAAGAGAGGAGAGAGGAGGAAGAGACGAAATGAGGAAAAGAGGAGAAATGAGGAAAAGAGGAGAAAAAGAGAAGACAGGAGGAAGAAGGGAAGAGGAAGAGGAGGAGGGACAGGAGGATACAGAAGAGAGGAGGAGGAGGATCACTGAAATCCCTCCCAAACACTCTCTTCCCTCATTCTATTTACCTCTCTCTTTCTACCAATCCCTTCTCTCTCTCTCTCTCTCTCTCTCTCTCTCTCTCTCTCTCTCTCTCTGAAAAAAAATGTGAAAGGCACCATTAATGTCCTGGGTCTAGGGCTTAAATCTGTCACTTGCTCCATTAAGAGAAGAATAATGGCTCTCTACACGCCCGTAAATTATTACCTGGGGTTAAGGGTAAAGCTTAAGGGTGAGATTTAAGGGTTTTAAAGGTAAGGTTGATCGGTTTGAGGGTGAGGTTGAATGGTTTTAAGGGTGAGTTTGAATGGTTTTAAGGGTGAGGCTGAATGGTTTTAAGGGCGATGCATAAGGGATTTTTAGTGAGGGTTAGGGCAAGATGAGGGTTATGTTATTGGAGCACGCACGCACGCACACACACACACACACACACACACACACACACACACACACACACACACACACACACACACACAGGCAACAGGTAAGATATACTGTATACTTAATGTACCAAAACACTGATGGTCAGCACATACAGATGATGCTTATTCACATTGTACGAGATCAACATAACTAACACTGTGTTTTGTGTTTCAGGTGAGGACGTCGAAAGAGAACCGCAACACTCCAGTTCCTTGCAACACATCGTTTTTGCAACACTCATTCTTCTAGCGATACTCATTTTTTTCTGCAACACACCACCTTTATCCAACACCCACAGCAACACTACGTTCTATCCAATATCCACAGCAACCCTTATCATCCACCAAAACACCCTCTTCTCTTCACAATACTCACCCACCGGCCGCAACACAAGAGGAAGGACACCTTTGAGTTACGGCGGAGGACTAGTAAGTGTGTTGCAAGTTGTATTACAGTATTTCTCTCACCTTACAACACACATCATCATACTAACAACCAGCTAATTTGTCTGGTGCTTAAGTGAACGTAAGCAGTTAAGGTTAAGTTTTCTATGTAACTAACGTCAATCTTAGATAAGCGAGTTAGTTAGATATGTTCATATACATCCAGGTGCGAGGAAATATACAGGTATGAACCCTTGGTATACAGAATGGTTGCAGCAGCCTTAACAAAAGACATACAGACCCATGTATAAAAACAGAACGTATTGTATACACTTTACTATTATGTACATACCAAAATGTAATTAATAGTTAATCTGTACAATGAACATAAAGCCAAACGCCTCCTCATATACACAAAGACATCGTCACAGTAAACACCTCTGGAGGGAACCATTGGGGTGTGAAGGACCAGTCAGCTGAAGTAATGAGACAATTGACCACTCATTATTGACCATTCTCCCTCTTTACCTGGCTTGTTATGGCTATTTACACACCTGTGTTTTGGCTGGAGCTGTTGGGCAGGTGGTCAAGGTTGAGACGTGTTGAGTTGTTCTCCTGAAGATGTTGACGCAGAGGTGTGTTAAGATGCTCCTCTTAAGAGACCCGGATAAAGATACCGTATACTTGTACTGTATATACATATTGTACAAGTGATATGATTCTTGGTGGAAGGTGAAAAGCAAATGAAAGAGAGAAAGATGGAGAGAATAAAAACAAGTCTCCATATCTCTTAACATTTAACCAGAGCACAGAATATAAACCAACCAGAAACAATCTACGATAATCTTAAACCGAAGTGAAAGTAATGAAGATAGAGAGATTTAAAGGTAGAATGGCATCGAGAGAGAGAGAGAGAGAGAGAGAGAGAGAGAGAGAGAGAGAGAGAGAGAGAGAGAGAGAGAGAGAGAGAGAGAGTGTGTGTGTGTTTAATACTAGAATGATAAAAATAAAGACGGAAATATCCTGCATTGGTTTAGGAGTAATGTAATATATATTTAAGAGGCTAATACACAGAGTTAAGGTAAGCACTAGTCTTCATTATAAAGGGTCGCTGTACCTTTGCCAGGGGCTTTGATTTACCATCCTACAGTACAGTTTAATGGTATAAGTGGACCTCCGCATGAGAGGCGGCAGTATATAACTACACTAATTGCTTGTTAGACTTGTGTTGACTAGCCAATTACTATTGGTGATTCACGACAGGCTTTTCAACGCTGCGGGATGGTGATGGTTTAAGGCGTGGTGAGCGTTGAGGAGTATCCCGTGGAGAGATGACTGCCTGCAATAATATACAGTAAAAGACATGTAACGGTTGCATGTCCTTATTGATCAGACTGATGGATGTTTAATCGTGAGGAGTTTTATTTTCTTATGCGAGGATTAACTCTGTCAATGACCATTAACTAATCATTGTTTTTTGTTTACTCGGTGATTATCTGATCACCTGACGATAAGGCTCCCCATTTTTTCACCCTAACGAGAACCTAACCTAACCCTCCCAGGTAGCAAGCGTTAGGATGTTGAATCCTCAGGTGAAAAGAGCTAGGGTGCCTAATCTTCATGTAATCCGACTACTTTACTGATGACAAACGCGCAAAAGTCAAGACTCCATATATATCACATAAATAAAGTGCCAATACGAGCACTCACCATCACTGGAGTTTCCCTACACCTCATAATGACACTTAATAGTATATCTACTCCAGATGAATGTTCACCTGGTTTCTGCTTACGGTGGTGCCACAGTGATGTCACAGTGGTGTTATAGTGGTACTAGTAGTGCTACAATTGTGCTATATTGGTGTTATAGTGGTGCAAAAAATTTTGCTATAGTGGCGTTATTAGTGCAACAGTGGTGCTATAGTGGTGCTACAGTGATCTTATAGTGGTGCTAGTAGTGCTACAATTGTGCTAGTAATGCTACAGAGGTGCTATTATTGCTATAGTGGTGCTAGTACTGCTACAGTGGTGCTATAGTGGTGAAAGTAGTGCTATTGTGGTGCTACAGTGGTGCTAGTAATGCTACAGAGGTTCTATTATTGCTATAGTGATGCAAGTAGTGCTATAGTGGTACTACAGGTGTGTTATAGTGGTGCTCTTTTACAATACAAAATTACATTGGCAGGGCAGGAGTTGCAATATGATATAAAATATATAGAAATTATGAACATGATATTCGGTTCACTTACATTATGAACACCGTAAAGGTACAGTGACTCAACCGCTCTCTTGTTTGTGTGTGTTGATCATTGAAGATGTGAATTGACTGATAATAACACTACAAAGATACCTCATAGTATCGTCGTCGTGATAGCAGCAGTAGCAGCAGTAATAGTAGTAGTGATTGTAGTAATAATAGTAACAGTAGTAATATCAGTAGTAGTAGTAGTAGCAGTGATAGTACATAACATTAGCATTAGTACGAGTAAAAGTACCATGAACCAGTCAACGTATAGCGGTACAGTAGTCACAATCTTCTTAGCATGACAGACCATAAATTCAAGGCATAAATATAAATTCCAGAAATTAGAGAAACTGCGACAAACGTCCATGTTAAACAAATCTATATGAGTTACCCCACACAAGACGTCCACAGCTCCAGAAGATGACCCTCGTTAATTACTCACCACCCTACACTGTCATTCTATTTTCTTTATAATATGATTCCCCTCATCTCTGCCCCTCTCTAACAAAAAGAAAAGATATGTTCTACACCTTTCAGAAGACCTCATCATTTTTAAAAAGGAGCGAAGATAACGGGGGAGTATTCACATAATGGACTGGGATGTACAGTATATGAACCCAAGGCGGTCGAGGTATGACACTCTTGTATATTGATGTGATACTTTTTGTGGGGAGACCATATATGGGTCCAGGAGGGATGAGATGGACATATTAGGAGAAGAGATGGAAGGGTAGACAAGTAGAGAGGTGACGGATGATGGTGGGTGGTGAACAAGGAAGATTGGGAAGTGTAAAGATGTTGGCGAAATGGTTATGTAGGATGAAGTAGGCAGGAGGACGGTGAGTTAAAGATGTGAGAGGTATATGAGTAACTGTATATGGGTAGGGGAGGGGAAATATGAGGGGAGGGCAGGAGGACGGTGAGTTAAAGATGTGAGAGGTTATTGTAACTGTATATGGGGAGGGGAGGGCAGGAGGACGGTGAGTTAGAGATGTGAGAGGTTATTGTAACTGTATATGGGTAGGGGGGAAATATGGGGGAGGGCAGGAGGACGGTGAGTTAGAGATGTGAGAGGTTATTGTAACTGTATATGGGGAGGAGGGGAAATGTGGGGAAGGGGCAGGAGGACGGTGAGTTAGAGATGGAGAGGGTATTGTAACTGTACAGTATATGGGGAGGGGAGGGGAAATATGGGGGAGGGCAGGAGTAGGGAATGGAGGAGGGAAATGGGGGGCGGGCAGGAGGACGGTGAGTTAGAGATGTGAGAGGTTATTGTAACTGTACATGGGGAGGGAAGGGGAAATATTGGGGGAGGGGGCAGGAGTAGGGAAATGGAGGAGGGGAAATATGGGGGGAGAGCAGGAGGAAGGGGGCGGAGTAGTGGAGTGGAGGAGAGGGAGAGAAGAGGTCTGTTTGAAGTAAGGTGTGATGCTAAAGATATATATGAGAGGTGAAGGTGAGACAAGAGTAACTAACCGGACAGTGATGGAGGTATGGAGTGTGGACAGTGATGGGGTATGGAGTGTGGACAGTGATGGAGGTATGGAGTGTGGACAATGATGGAGGTATGGAGCGTGGTCAGTGGTGGAGGTATGGAGTATGGACAGTGATGGAGGTATGGAGTGTGGACAGTGATGGAGGTATGGAGTGTGGACAGTGCTGGAGGTATGGAGCGTGGTCAGTGGTGGAGGTATGGAGTATGGACAGTGATGGAGGTATGGAGTATGGACAGTGATGGAGGTATGGAGTGTGGACAGCGAAAGACATATGGAGTTTGGACAGTGAAGATGTGGATACAGTGAACAGTTATGGAGGTGTGGGTTAAAATGACCAAGAATTAATCACCAGTTCCATTAACTTGCGCTTGAAAGAAAATAAATATCAGTGAGATCAGTAAATACGAAGATAATAATACGGTAATAGGGAGGATAAGAGTAAAATAAGAGCAAACACTAAACCATGTGTGTAGAGTAAAGGAATAATGCCGTAAGCTTACACGGCTGACATTCTTGAAGACTTTACATAAACAACCATAATTAGGGTGAGATGTCCAGTATAAGACACACTCCCTTCAATATATAATTTACTCGCGCGCACACACACACACACACACACACACACACACACACACACACACACACACACATATATACTCATAACGGAATCCAGAGAAGCGTTTTTCTCTCAAATCGTCAGCAAATACCCTAAGAAGGTAACACTGCTCCGATCTGGGGTGTCAGTCTTGTCTCATTTGCATAAACTAATTTACATTAAGTTCAGCTACTGGACAAGCGCACGTGGGTTTATTTCCAGCACATTTTTAAATTCACTTTTCATTTAAATATTTTTCTAAGGCAAAGTTCCTCTGAATATAAAATTAATGGGGTATATTTATGATGACATGTAATTTTTATTAAATTTTTTCCATCGCGTAAATTTATTGCAATATATGATGTTGTAAATCTTAATGCATTGAGAATTTGTGTGTCAAGATGAATAATCGATATTGTATCTATGATTTATTTTTAACCTGCCCATAAATGTTGTCTGGCGGGGTGTTGTTTTCGGTCATGTGTGTGTGTGTGTGTGTGTGTGTGTGTGTGTGTGTGTGTGTGTGTGTGTGTGTGTGTGTGTGTGTGTTCCTAAAATAACTCGAGAACAGGTTTACGGATTTACACCAAACTTAGTAGGTTTGATCAACACGTAACAAGGTCCACACGATCAACTTTTGGTGTAAGTTGCGCTAAAAGTGACCAAGTGTTACCATGGTAAGTGTTTGCTCACACACACACACACACACACACACACACACACACCCACACACACACCACACACACACACACACACACACACACACACACACAAGGAAAAAAATAAAAAGACAAATTACCAACACAAAAAGAACAACTTCACTCTCACCAAAATAAACACTTTTACAACATAATGTCCCGCCGCCGCTATTGCCTTTGTTTACATCTCAACAGCGTGTTTTCCCTTTTTTGTTCGTGTAAATCATAAGCCACCACACACCACATCACCGTCTCTTTTTAACAGGAAGCATTACTTACACCACCTACTTGGGACATTCTTTACGTCCATAAATCCAATAACTAACAAATTATATGATAATTTCCTTCAATGGAGTCCAACGGTTAAATATATTCACTCTTAAGGTGTAGAGGCTTCTGGTGGTACTGTATAGTAAGAGCGCACTGCGAGAGCTGGCTGGGTAATACGTGTCAAGTCAAGCTGGTAACAAAGATTTAACTATGCCCTTAGTCAGATGCGTGTCCCTGTGTCAAGGTGTAGAAGCTGCTGACAACACAACCACCACCATCTCAGTTAACGTGCTGTGTAACCTAGTGTTAGAGGGAGAGTCCAGTAAGTCCAGACAGCACCTCAATACCACTGGCTAATCATTACTCCCGGAATAAGAGGCGCTAGTTTATATGACATCCATAATCGATACAGAGAAGACAAGATATTATTTATAGACCAAAGAGGCCCGTACAGAGACTCATCACACCAGAAAATCACGCCCATGACTTCTCGCAGCGGCACAATACTGCCAACCATTACGCTACAAAAACTCTACTGAAGGTGTTGTATATTGACTCCAAGACACTCTTTCAAAACGATCCAGCACCATTTATCAGCGTGGAAACTTTCTCAGGGGATCGAGAGATGCAGTTTTGTGGTTTAGCGGTGACTTGCCGTGAACGCCTGGGCAAGTGTAATAAAAAAGACGGTCGAGAGAAGTATGTGAAACTTTCTAAAACGTTTGAAGCTCATGTTTTAAGGCATCCATTACCCTTTACTGCAACCTGATGTTTTCTTTATGTTTTTGTCTTATCACAATTTTAGAAATAATGATGAACGTGTGATAAGAAGGTAACAATATGAGAGCGTGAGGACACAGTAGGCGAGTTTGTTTACTGTGTCGAGGATCATAAGCCCTGGCAACAGTTTGACTGAGAATCTATAGCATTGTGAGGCTCTAAATCGAGTGCCAATAAGTAGATGAAATATAAAAAAAACATAAGCACTTTCAGTATGAATTCTAGACTGTACTAAGAATAACCATTGAAAATAAAGTGAAACACTACATGGGACAAAAAAAAAACTTACCTGACGACCTGCGGCGTATGTTGTAAGTGTTCCAGTGTGAGTCAGAGTAAATGTCAGACTGTCAGAAACAGAAACAAGAATGTTACTTTTTTTCAGGAGACAATGACACTTATCATGCAGCTATCATGTGAAAGCACATTACGTGTGAGATCAAACGTGCTGATGAAGACCAAGTGGAACTTTTTTCTTCCTGTGTCCGATTATTGTCAGTGAAACTTGTATGTCAATATTCGCTGACAATTATTAATAACACTGGAAAAAAACTTATATGTTTTGTATCTATTTTTAGGAGTTAAATATTATTGATACGAGAGTTGAAATGGTTTCACTAATGCCATGAAAAGTTTCTTTGTTATTCATTATTAAAAGTATTGTAAAAACATCCATTGCTATTGATAATCATTAAAAATAAATCGCCTTAAAAATATCGTCTCCTACCGTGAACGACATTTATATCAACTGCATCTCAGCTGCAACTATTCTCAAAACATGTTTGTACTGTATGACCTTTTATCTCGTATCTCTCAGATCTTATTGTCATGACCTCACGCCTCATTACCACCGACTCAACACTCAGCACCACCAGCACTCAGCACCACCAACACTCAGCACCACCAGCACTCGGCACCACCAACACTCAGCACCACTAACACTCAGCACCACCAGCACTCAGCACCACCAGCACTCAGCACCACCAGCACTCAGCACCACCAACACTCAGCACCACCACCACTCAGCACCATCAGCACTCAGCACCACCAACACTCAGCACCACCAACACTCAGCACCACCAACAAGCACCACCAACACTCAGCACCACCAACACTCAGCACCATCAGCATTCCGCATCACCAACGCTCAACACCACCAACACTGAGCACCACCAAAACTCAGCACCACCAACACCCACTACCATCAACACTCAGCATCACCACCACTCAGCACCATCAACACTCAGCACCACCAGCATTCCGCATCTCCAACATTCAGCACCACCAACACCCACTACCACCAACACCCACTACCACCAACACCCACTACCACCAACACCCACTACCAACACCCACTACCACCAACACGCACTACCACCAACACCCACTACCACCAACACCCACCACCACCAACACCCACTACCACCAACACCCACTCACCACCAGCACCCACTACTACCAACACTCACCTCACACCAAATCCCTAAATCCAGTTTCGCTTTCTGTAAATGTACTTGGTTTGCCATCCTTCCACACTGTTATATATATATATATATATATATATATATATATATATATATATATATATATATATATATATATATATATATATATATATATGAAAAATAAAACTTTTCCCATCTGAGCAACTCCTGTGTGAAATATGAGAAAAGTAACAAGTTAAACGTCACATATATATATATATATATATATATATATATATATATATATATATATATATATATATATATATATATATATATATATATATATGTATATATATATATATGTGTGTGTGTGTGTATAAAAAGATACGTAAAAAACTCAACGACTACGGTACAAAAATTCCATCAACGACGTGTCAACAGGTGGGTGGGTCAACAGTGGTGCGTGTGCCGAGGTAGACAACACACGGGGGCAGCAGGTAACGCTTAACAACCAAACAGTGTTGGACAGCATCTTGGGAGCAACACGGCCGTGATGTTGCCACAACTGGACATTAAATCTCTTGTTGTTTCTCTCCACCTACTTTCGTTCATAATATTACTGCATTTCTTCCAGTTTTATTATCTTATATTTTCGTTCACTATTCGCTTCCGGTATCATCTAGTTTTCAGGTTCGTAACTAAGAGTCAGGTGAGGTAGACAAGGCATAACCCCACACGACACAGCGAGTAAAGAATGAAGCCATCACATGCGACAATGCGAACGAAGCAAAGGTAAACGGGTTCATTGATGGAGAGTGGGCGAGCCGCGCTACCAGACAAGCAACACGTAAGCTTATCTGCCTTGTTACACTCCATCTCTCTAACGCAGTGAATGGACGACGTACTTCACCATTATTACGGGTTTTACACTTGTAATAATAGTAATCGCGAGCATCCTGGCCACTCCCGGAGACCTACTGCTAATTTACGTCTGAGGAGATAAAGAGTTGTAGATTCTAGCGAGATTACAGGTGTTTGCTTACAGGTAGGAATGTCGCCTTTACTATCAGGTGTTGCGGGGGGTGGGTTATTCGTTTGGCTAATTGGATGCTGGAAATTTTTTTTCCCACGGGGTGTAATGGAGCGTAATTAGTATTCTGAAGGGACACTGTTGTACGTTCTCACATTACAACCTTACGAGGAACACCGCTGGGCTACACCGTGTTCCCCTGAAGCATTTATATCTCCCAGACGTGGAAACTGAGGCACAATCTTGTTAAGCGTGTTTCAAAAGTTACAGCATTCTCTTCGTCTCTTTCAACGCCGCCGGAGGTAAAGGATGAGTTCTGCGTGTGTGGAATATACCCGCGAGGATGACCCACCAACACTGTAAGAGCGACTAGACAGGACTATTCCTATTTAAAGACAGGACACTGCAGGGGACCGCGTCAGGACACACGTACCGATAAGCCAGAGTGTGTGTAAATATAGCACAATGTGGGAGGTAGCTGGGTGGGGTGTCTAGACTGGAGAAGACATGCCCACACCTTCCCGGGAGCTCAAGTACTGAATGAAATAAGAATAAATATGACAGTTTTCATCCAGAAACAATTGCAAGACGACACAGCTTATTTATAAACATGGAACGATCTCTTACTTATAAAAAAAAAGACAGCCAGACGGATTCTTTATTTATTAAACAAAAAAAAACATGGACAACTCATCCAAACTAACCAATCATGTCTTGACCTACATATAAACACACAAAGATCTAATAAAACTACAAACAACACCAACAACAACAAAATTACCAACAAAAACAACTTGGATCATAATCACATCCACAAAAGCAATATTATTCAGTTTAGTAGATCCATCTGTTTTTGTGTGAGTAAGTATCTGTTATCATCAAATTTACGACATAGGTTTTGTGACCTTTCTTTAGTACAGGTGATTACATAAACACTTTGACACATGTACTCAGTCTTGGTGGGTGATACGAGAGCGGAATAATATCATCATAGGAGTGGGTAAATGAATAATGTATAAATGAATTAACAACGATTATCTTTTGATGTTGTATGATTTTAGCTGAGGTCATATCTCATCCACTTATTCATCTATATTATCTATTGGATCATTTAAACACTCATCCATTTTCATTCATCCATCTATCCGTCTATACTTACCAATTCAAGACACTCACACATATATAGTATACACCTATTCATTATACCATTCACCTACACTCTTCATTTTCTCACTTAGACATTCACTCACCCACCTAATCATTTATCCATCCCTCCATCTATACTCAACCACCCATCCAGTCACACTCACCCCTATATCCATTCATCCATCTCTCCACTGAATCACCTAATAATCAATCCATCTCTCACACATATCCACTAAAATCAACCCAAACACCCACTCATCCATCCATCCATTTATCTAACCACACCCACCTACCCACTCATCCATTCATCTAACCACACTCACCCATCCATTCATTCATTTATCTAAACACACACACACCCACTCACTCACCAATCCATCTAACCCACTCACAAATCCACCACTCATCCAACTAAACACACACACACACACACACAGCATCTCTCCTCCCGCAACTCACCTCACTACGCTACATCTTAAGCACGATTATATGCATATAAAGGTGGAGGTATTTACTCTTTGTGGTAGGTTTGTTTACCTTGCTTCATCTGCCCTTCAGAGGCGCTAATGTTCTCTGCAAACTTGGGTCCAGGTTCAGCGTTTTTGTTACATTTAGTATCACGTGCTGCTGCTGATGTGTGTATTTACAAAGGGTGTGTGTGTGTGTGTGTGTGTGTGTGTGTTGGGAGGGAGTGTGGGGAATGTTTTTTTCTGTGTGTGTTGTGGTAGGAGAGGGCTGTGCGTGTGTGTGTGTTAAGGGAGGGGAGGGAGAGAGGGGTGGGGGAAGGGTTTCGTGTGTGCGTGGAAGGATAGGGGCTAAGAAAGGGTTTGTGTTATTTATGTGAAATTTGATGATTGGCGCGCGCGTGTGTGTGTGTGTGTGTGTGTGTGTTTAGTTGGATGAGTGGTGGATTTGTGTGTGTAGTTGGGTGGGTGAGTAACAGATGGACTGAGTTAGAGGAGGGGGGAGGGAGGGGCAGTAGTATAGCCTTGACATGGTTTGTTGGGGTTTCTGTACCAAGAGGAATCTGTTGAGGTGGTGATGGCAGGACCTACCTCCGCGGTCGCCAATCTGTCGATGTCGACTAAGATGTGCCTAGTCACACTACACGACCCTCTCGTTCCACTAGAATTGTAGGATCCGAAACTATACTTAAGTTGCGTCAGATCCGAACGATTTCTGACCATCAAATTTACACTAGTTTTCTTCCTATATATCTTGACTAATGTGGTTTTATTTTTTATTTATTTTGTATTATTCTTATTTTTGTAGTGAAGTGACGGTCGTCCTAGATAAAGTAATAACACTACCCTCACGCACGCTTACATGCACTCACACTACCAACATTATTACCACCACAATCATTAATCAACCACAACCGCTACCATTGTTTAACCCTCCCACAGTTCTCAATGTGTCTTATGGTGATAGTGATACCACCATAACCACCACCACGGTCTCTCCTTCTCCACCATCACAACTATTATCTCATACTCAACTCCACCACAACTATCACCATCTACACCACCTCCACCACCAGCATAGTCCCCTAACCTCTACCACCACTATCGCAGCGCCTCTCCCACAACGACAACCATCACCACCCACCCTCTTGAACAACCATCACCACCACCAACCCTATCTCACCACCACCACCTACCCTCTTCTACCACCACCTACCCTCTTCCACCACCACCACCACCCACCCTCTTCCACAACCACCACCTCCCACCCTCTTCAACAACCGCCACCGCCGACCCTTTCCCACAACCACCACCACTACCACCCACTCTCTTCCACCACCACATTTCCGTTACCCACCGCACGGGTCAGAGCATTCCCCCCATATATACAGTATAAATCATTGTCACACATTAAACTTCGCAAACCCAGTCTAGCCTGAACACCCCGAGGGCCCAGCACAGGCCAACGTTGCCACTATCTGAGTAACAAGGTGCTGTAGGTAGGATCCATTACCTGCAGAATAGGTCCTCTCACCCCTGGGCGTAGTTGACTGTGAGGAAGAACGTGAGGGAAGGATGTAGGAGTGGGTTTGAGGTAGTTATATAAAGTATTAATTATTATATGTATCTCTTGATTTACTTTTTACAGGTTTGCGTTCGACCAGGTGTTGTAGGGTGTGGTAACTGGGAATAGATGGTGACGTAATACAGGTATGCTAATTAGAGTACCTACAGTATCTCATTATTGACCCTTTTAAGTGTATACATCAATAGGTAGATTAGGGTAAGAGATTGGAAAATAAATGATAAAGATAATAATAACTACTATACGTTGTTTTGTTTTCATTATCTACCTCTTCTCCAGGTATTAATCAGAATAGGATGAGTAGGAAGTGATGATAGGGTGAAGTGATGATATAGGATGATAGTAATTAGTACACGCACTTCCTTACCTGCCTTTTCCAACCAGGTGTATCCTCTATGTACTGAAGCAACAAAGTGTTATTGAGGTGTTAGTTCTGTCCCACTGGAGGAGAGAACCACGAGTACCTTCTGCTGGTGGTTCGGGCTGCTCTTGTGGTTTATCTACTGGTTCTCCTCCCACTGCTGGAACCAATTGGGAGAAAAAATATTTATCATAGAAAAACAAAAACATCAACAAACCATAACAACAAAAACAATTACAAACTAATTAAATTTATCTACTGGTTCTCCTCCCACTGCTGGAACCAATTGGGAGAAAAAATATTTATCATAGAAAAACAAAAACATCAACAAACCATAACAACAAAAACAATTACAAACTAATTAAATTACAATAACAACAAAAAATTAATAATAATGCACACACACACACACACACAACAACAACAACAATAATAATAATAATAATAATAATAATAATAATAATAATAATAATAATAATAATAATAATAATAATAATAATAATAATAATAATAATAATAATAATAATAATAATAATAATAATAATAATAATAATAATAATAATAATAATAATAATAATAATAATAATAATAATAATAATAATAATAATAATAATAATAATAATAATAATAATAATAATAATAATAATAATAATAATAATAATAATAATAATAATAATAATAATAATAATAATAATAATAATAATAATAATAATAATAATAATAATAATAATAATAATAATAATAATAATAATAATAATAATAATAATAATAATAATAATAATAATAATAATAATACAATAATAATAATAATAATAATACAATAATAATAATAATAATAATAATAATAATAATAATAATAATAATAATAATAATAATAATAATAATAATAATAATAATAATAATAATAATAATAATAATAATAATAATAATAATAATAAATAATAATAATAATAATAATAATAATAATAATAATAATAATAATAATAATAATAATAATAATAATAATAATAATAATAATAATAATAATAATAATAATAATAATAATAATAATAATAATAATAATAATAATAATAATAATAATAATAATAATAATAATAATAATAATAATAATAATAATAATAATAATAATAATAATAATAATAATAATAATAATAATAATAATAATAATAATAATAATAATAATAATAATAATAATAACAATAACAATAACAATAATAATAATAATAATAATAATAATAATAATAATAATAATAATAATAATAATAATAATCACGAAAATCACAACAAAAAAACCCAAACCAAGATTAATGCAATCGTTAAACATCGCTGAAATTCCAAAACACAAGTTGATAATAATAATCCAGTGGTTCCCCCAACAAATTAATATACACAACTACACCCGAATCGAAGCTGAAGGAACGAGTAAATATCAATATAATCGTAAGGAATAATTACCCGTATGGAGAGGGTTAATAAGGGGAACTATCCAGTACGACTCATTGAATGGATTTCTTTTGTGAATTGTCCATACACTCTTGTGTTTATTCCGCTCAATTACTTGTTTTAATGTGCATCATTATACCGTTCAGTGGTGATGGTCCATACAGGTGTAGGGAGGGTGACGTGGTCTCACCTCTACTGCTACTGGTGATGAATTATCTGGTTGTGTTTTGGTACCTGCCACTGTTACGAGACATAAACGATGAACTTAGTGTAAAAGTAACTCGTGTGAGGAATAAACTACACATAGCGGTGAAACGTGAATTAGAATGAGGCAAAATGCACTAGAATTCAAGCCACAGGAATGAGTTACCTGAGGCTACTAACAACCTGTCTCTCACATATTAAAGAGCCAACGAAAAAAAAAAACAATAGGAAAGGACACAAGGAAATGCTTTAAGCATTTTTCGCCTCGTTCCTCACGGCTACACTGGGGTCCTGGGAGAGAGTAGCCAGCCACTGTTGTCTCGTTGAATTAATAACAGTATCTAATAAAGTATGGCCTCAGAATATCTCTTATAAGATTAGTTCATGCGTCTAGATGCCTCGGGTAAGTTCAAGTAAGTTAAGCTGATCCACTTACACACTGCAGGTAAGTTCAGTTTAAGACCCTGATAAGTTCATTATATCGGTGTATATTATTATGGATGTGTAGACTTGTGTACAGAGGACCTGCCATGGTTTGGAGCGGTGACCCGACCATCACAGGTAATGAACAAAAACACTCGTGCGTGTCGGATGGTCGCAAACAGTGCGCTACTACGCATGCGTCCAACGTGCTCCGACACGCACGAACACAAGAGAACATGCATGGGAGCTCACATACTCGAATACAAAGCGGAACTCATGCACTTGAATGCACAACGACTAGAGCACACGCACGTCAAGATAAACAGGCACATAAAGACACACTTGCTACAGCACACATGCAGTCGGAGACAAAATTACATGAACACTTGGCAATATCTACCTCTGGGTCACATATATGTTTGGTTTATATCTAATAACGCTGCTTTTCATCACATATTATGTCGGAAACATTCACATAAAAAAAATGCAAAGAAATATCTGAGTACATACGTTAAAATTCCAATCCCACTCAACTACAATGCTTACATGTCAGATACTGCCAAGTGTCCAGGGAATTTTGTCCGCAACTGTTCATGAATGTATACATACGAATGTACACTCATTCGAGCACACACACACACACACGAGTGCATGCAAAAAAATATGCGACCATTACAACACACGTACATGAATACATATTCGGGAACACACACACACACAAACACACACACACCACTAAGTGTCCTGGGTATAAAAACCCACATTACTGAAAACACACGAACACCCGCGGAGAAAATTGTATATATATATAAAAACAACAATGAGAAAACGAGACTTAAGTCGTACAAAAAGAGACGAGAAGATTGTGCAAATGAAGGAGGAGAGTTGACGGGAGGAATTAGATCAGAGAGGACAGCAGCAGTCGCAACAGAGGATGTAATAGCAACAACAGAACAGGCAGCAGCAGCGGCAACAGATAAGATAACAGCAGCAACAGATGGGGAAACAGCAGCAACAGAAGAGGTAACAGCAGCAACAGAATAAGTAACGGCAGCAACAGAAGAGGCAGCAGCAGCAGCAGAAGAGGCAACAGCAGCGGCGGCGGCTGTGGCGGTACCGTTAGAACAATCACAGAAACTTGAAGAATTCCGTCAAGTCACTTGGTATTCAACCTTGCAACCGGTCCGTGGTAGCGCCGTCCCTCCAGCTATCCAAGGAACACTTTTTGCCGCCAAAACCATGCGAATATGTGCCCCCCCCACCCCCACCCCCATCCCATTTCCTTCCCGTCCCGTCCCATCTCGTCTCGTCTCGTCTCGTCTCATCCCATCTTTGGTCATTCTGTTAACGGAAGGGTGGCGGAAAGGGGAAAGGAGAAGATATGGAGAAAGGTGGGAGGTGGACGGGGAGAGAAATGAGTGGAAGAGATAGTAGATGAGAAGAAAGAAGAGGGGAAAGATGGTAGTACGAAGGAATAAAAAAAGAAGAAGGGCTGTTAAGAAGGAA
Organism: Homarus americanus; assembly: GCF_018991925.1. NCBI lineage: Eukaryota > Metazoa > Arthropoda > Malacostraca > Decapoda > Nephropidae > Homarus > Homarus americanus. The sequence continues at coordinate 5,874,334 of NW_024741189.1, forward strand.
GAAGGGGAAATGTCTGATAGGGAGAGAGGGATGAAAAAGGAGGGGAGAGAAGATAATGTAAGAATCGTGAGGGAGGGGAGGGGAGAAGGCGCTGTGAGGGATGGGTGGGAGGATGAGAGGTGAGGTAAAGAAGGTGTGGTTACTGTGGGGTTGAGAGAGAGAGGGAGGGGTAGGAGAGAGGGAGAGGGAGGGGTAGGAGAGGGGAGGGGGAGGTATAATGAGCGGAGGTGTTGTGGTTAGGAGGGGAGAGGAGGGGATGGGATGAATGAGGAATGAAAGGAGGAGGCAGAGGTGTGATGAGAGGGAGGGAAAAGTGTGTTGTGTGTTTTTGTGTGAGAGTTGAGAGTGGAAGGGGGGTTGTGTAGGAAAGAAGAGGAGGGAGAGGAGGATGTGTGTTGGATAAAAGTATACTAGAGGAAAGATAAAGGAGGAAGAGAAGGTGTGATAAATGTGGAGGGGAGAGAAAGGGATAATAATTCATGTTGTGAGCAAGGAGTCTGTAAAATGAATGGAACTGCTGGGAGAGGTAGGATGAGGTGTAGATGAGTAGGGAAATAAAAGAAATAGAAGAGAGAGAGAGAAGGAGTTATAATAAAGTAGAAGAGGGAAGATGTGAAGGAGGAGGCAGAATAGAACTGGCTGATACGGTAATATCATTAATCAGATGTCAGTAGTAATGAATATGTTTATGTTCTCTGTATTAGGCAAATTGCTCATTAATATTAATTCAATAGTAAAGCTCTTCTGATCATTAAAAGAGCCATGTGTTTATTCTTTCAGCTTAAATAATTTTCAGAATATACAGGTAAGTCTACTACAATAATACAAGTCAGAAATAAAAAGCTTGTAAGAAAATTTTATCAACATTTATAAACATCAGCTTCCGTCTCTCATAAAATTTAAACATCGAACTTTCTATTAGCTTTTTGAATAAGAGAACTCAAGTGTCAGGGAAAAGAAAGTTCGCTCTAAATAAACTGTGAAAATCGTACATTCTATTTATTTTTTCTGGCTCGTGCCCTCACACGCACCGGAGGAACCAGACCCTGAAAGTTTCCCCGTCTGGTTTGGTAGAGCAGCCGTATTCTCAGAGGCTCGTACGGTCAATTTTATTACATGTGGAGATCTGAGAGCATCTAACTGGCTCACATCTCACGTTACGTCACAGTGATGGCAGCCAGAACTGTGTCCAAGCATAACAATATCCTACCACAACAAAACACACCCAGTTACGAGAAATATTTATAAAATCATTACGAAGCTTTAAAACTTCAGACCTCAATAAATCCTCGCCCAGAATGCGTCCAACTCAAGAGCTGTCGAGAACACTAGGCATTTCCTTTCGTAGATTTAGGCCAATGTAGCCTAATTATATCCCCAGAGGAGACGGTGCCAACTCAACGCGGCTATTAGGGTCATTTTCATACTTGCAAACAAAGAGCTCGACGACCGGAGTGACCCTTGCGTCGTCACCACCACCACCGCCGCGCAACATGTCGTTCGTCATGGAGTGAAGGGACACCGAAGGTTCGGCCTGGCTGTTTAGGAGACCACGTGACGAAAAAAGTTGCCGTAACTGCAAGATCTTGCTGCGGTAAGAGTTGCGGGCGAAGGAGGGAGCCTGGTGCTGGGACCAACCTGCTCACTAGTGGACGAACTTCCTCCCTTTCTCAGATATATAGTAGTCAGCCCTCGCCTCAATACCGCGTTCTTTTCCTGCACTATAGGTTAAAATATTTGAATTACTTTAACTTGCATCTAGTAAATACAGATTTTTTTTGACACCTTGCTTTAATTTTTCATAAGGCTTTTACGTTTTTTTAACATAGATCACGGCAGAAGGAGCGGGGTAGTAACGTTAAGTCGTAGTGAGGGAGGGAGAGGTTGGTCCACCGCACGTTTCCACAGCTCAAGGTTGAAGAGGTTGCGGCAGAACCAACAGGGTGAATATTATTATGGTTCGTGCTGTTACTGGCACAGAGACAATGTTGTAAATATAGTATTGAGAAGCTGACCAAGTCATTACCTCGATAGTGATGTTATTTGTTGGGGTTTATTCTGCAAGAAGTGGTTGGGACACTGGACGCGCGCAGTAGCTCTCTTGTTCTTTTATTGAATTTCTCCCTGTTAGTCATGGGTGGGTGGAAGTCCGAGTTTTACAGCTAATTTGTGATGAGTCAGTCTCTGTCCCGCAGCAGATGCTTGTCGTGTCGTGTCTCTGTGTTGCTTTATTAACCCACATTCACACATCACTTGTTGGTTAGAATTACAAAGATATCATATCTGGCATCTTGCTGATGCTATTCTCTCTTGCTTTCTCTCTTGATATTAGAGAAGCGGCAAATTAGTGGTTGTAGGTACCAGAGGACGAGGTCAGCGGACACAACCATCACTTAATACAAAGGTTAGATAAAAGTGATATATTTCTAAAAGTTAGAAGGTCGCCGCCATATACCACAAGTTGACCTCTGGGGCTCCATCACCATGTAGTGCAAATGGTCACTTCTTTTTTTCTAACAGGTTTTTGTTTCGTGTTCTGAGGGGAATGAGAGGGTACATGCCAGGAGGCCAATCGTAATATTCGAATTCCTGGACCCATATTGGGATTTGTAGTCTAGTGGGGTCAACATCCAGGCAGGTTCAGTTTTCTAATGTCCAGGAGTGGCAGCCTATGATTCACTGCTCACTCGCAATCTTCATTTGACTTTTAAAATTCTACATAAAAGTTAATCAATTGTCTATTAATGCATATAAATTTCCTAAAATCCAGAAAGCCTTGCTGTCATCAGTGTTTGAGAGCCACCAAACAGACAATCGCTATGACTCATGGGGTTAAGGAGTGACAAGTGCAAATTAGTGGTCACCAGGCGCCTCCTACACACTTTTAGGAAGCTTCGTGAAACTTTCTTCGCCCTCGTCATCTTAAGAACTGGTGCGCTAAGATTCCAGGAAGAAGCCACGATCCTGGGTTCATACCTGGGAGGTTCAGCAAGTCCAGGTGGGAGGGGCAGTTAGCACAACCTTATGTTCTCTACGAATCCCGCGGGGTAGAGCATGTTTCTCTTTATGGCTTGGGAGTTATCTACCTGAGAACCGGTGTATTATGTGAAGAAATGTTGATCCTTGCAGAGATGAATAGCATGGAGCTACTCAGGTGTGTAAGATACAGGTGAGGAGGCGTAAGGAATCAAGTAGCATCTGGGTCTGTTTGGCGCCAGTGTATGATGACAGATAACCTGTTGAGGGAACACGTTACCTCTAAGTCACTAGCTCCAGTTTAATGCACATCTTAGGGACTTCCTAGAGAGGTCGTCTCGCGCCAGAGATCAACGTCAGATTGCCTCCAGGTGTCCAAGCTCCAGGAGAGAGGTCACGGAGGTTCAGGGGTCACTTCCAGGTTGCAAAGAGGTGAGGAACTAGGGCGGAACGGCTGTTGTGTCGACTCTCCTTTTTGTGCTCGGGTGGAGGGAAATTCTCCGCGGGCCTGTAAAGACGCCCTCTCCACCTGCTTCTCTCCCTTCCTCTACTGCTCGCTCCCTTCCTCCCTCTCCACCTGCTTCTCTCCCTTCCTCTACTGCTCGCTCCTTTCCTCCCTCTCTACCTGCTTCTCTCTCTTCGTCTGCTGCTCGCTCCCTTCCTTCCTCTCCACCTGCTTCTCTCCCTCCTCTGCTGCTCGCTCCCTTCCTCCATCTCCACCTGCTTCTCTCCCTCCCTTCTCCTCAATCTGTTTATCTCCCTTCCTCTGCTGTTCACTCTTTTCCTTCTACTCCACCTGCTAATTTCCCTTCTTCCCTCTCCACCTGCTTCTCTCCCTCTCTTCTCCTCTACCTGTTTATCTCCCTTCCTTTGCTGCTCACTCTTTTCCTTCTACTCCACCTGCTAATCTCCCTTCCTCCCTGAATTACTCAGAATAGGCAAACTGTACTACAAGCTTTGCCAATAAATTTGTTAAACTAAAAAAAAACTCCTCCTCCTCCTGCACTTTCTTTTCTTCCTTTCTCCCTCTCCTATTCCTTCTCTCCCTTCCTCCTACTCCACCTGTTTCACTCCCTTCCTCCTCCTCTCTTTCTTCTTCTCCTTTTGATCCTTTTACTGCCTTTGTTCCTCCTTCTTCGAATCATTACGATTTTTCTGTCTCCACTCAACGGCACCCAAAGCTCAGCGCCGCCCTCCTCCTCCTCCTCCTCTTCTTTCTGCTTCACCTCCTCTTCCTCCTCCTCCTCTGAACCCTAAGTCGCATTGTCAAATTCTTTATTCTCTCACTCGTGTCTTCCATCATACACCTTTTCTTCCTTTACCTCCTATTATCCTTTCGTTCTATTTTCTTCCTTCTACGTCAGTCCACCTATTCATCTCAAACCTCTTTAACTTCTATTTTCTTATCTTTCCCTTTCTCTTCCTTCTTCGTATTGACTTTCTCCTCGTGTCTTATTTTTATGGTCTCTTTTACTTCCCTCTCCGTCGTAACTTTCTCATTGTGTTTTATTGTCTCTTTTCTACTTCCCTCTTCGTTAAGTCTTTCTCCCTCCGTGTTTTATTTTATTTTTTTTATTCTTGCTGTCTCATCTGTTCGTGTTCCTTTTTTTCTTCATACTTTTTCGGATTATTCCCTTCTTTATTCTTCTTCCTCTCTCACCTTACCTCTTCTATAGTTTTTCTTCATATCCCTCTCCCCTCTTTGCCTGTTCATACATCTTCCCTTCATTGCCTCCAGTTTTTATCTTTCATATTATCCCCCTCTCCCTTCTTCTTTTTCTTATTCTTCTTCTTCTTCCGTCTCTTCTCTTTCCTTTTCCTCTTGCTTCCTCCTTCTCCCTTTGTCCTTCTTCCCTCCCATCCATTCCATATTTTTTTCACATCACCCCATATCTCTACTTCCCTTTCCTCCTTCATCCTCCTTTTCCTCCCTATCTCTTTCACTCCCTTTTCCCTAGTTTTTTTTTACATCACCCTTCCCTCTGCCTACCTCCTACCTCCTCCTTCCTTTACCTCATTTTCCCTATGTTTTCAAATCAATCTCCTTCACCTTCTTCACCTCCTACCTCCTATCACCACCACCTCCTCCTCCTCCTCCTACTTCCTGTTACGGAAGCAGAGGTTCACGGCGGGAAGATAACGGGAGCCACTGGAGGATAAGATTAGATAAACAGTAAGAAGGTTCATGTATCCTCTTCAAGGGGGGGGGGGTGAGAGATAAAGCGATCCGACACTTTTGCTGACTCACTAAATGATCATGGATCCTCTTTGTAGCTCCCTTCTCCTCCTCCTCCTCCTAGCGCTTATAGTTACGGTTCCTTTCGCTTATACACAGGGGTGAGGTCCAGAACAATACAAGAGGGGGGGGAGGAGCAGAGGTGATTTGGGTGTTAATACATACATACATACATACATACATATGCATATACCTAGATCACGCGCACCTACAGTGATTTACTTGCACATACATACATACATACATACATACATTCATACATACGAGTACATACATACATACATACATCACTGGCCGTTGCCCTTGTTAACTTCAGGAAGGCCTTTGACCTTGTTGATCACTGCACTGTTATCAGCAAGGCCATTGCACTAGGGCTGCCCACCAACCTGGTCTCATGGCTCACTGATTTCTTGAGTGGACGTCGTCAGGCAGTGAGGTATAAGGGCTCAGTCTCCACATTCCAACACCTCACCTGCAGTGTTCCCCAGGGGACCAAGATGGGACCACTGTGCTTCCTCATCCTGATCAACGACGCTCTATCGGACACTCCTCACAGGTGGAAGTACGTGGATGACGGCACTGTGGGGGTTTCAGTGGACAACACTGCATCAGACTACTCATTGCTACAAGGCACACTGGACAGGCTACAGGCATGGACAACAGAGAACAAGGTCACCATCAACCACACCAAAACCGTAGTCATACAAATCAATACCACCACCACTCCAGTGTAAGCCCCAGCAGTCACAGTGGGTGCCCATCCTCTCCAGCTGGTGCAGTCTGCCAAACTCCTGGGTGTAACTATAGACAACAAACTGGACTGGAAGGCCCATGTAAATAACACAATCAAGGCAGCCTCGTACCGTCTCTACATGCTACGACGACTTAGGTCAGTTGGGACACCCACACCAGAGCTGAGGACTATCTACAACGCCTTTATTCTCCCCAAACTAACGTATGCGTCACCAGCTTGGTCGTCTTCTCTCAATTCCACCCAACAACGTCGGCTAGAGAAGGTACAGAAAAGGGCCTGCAGAATCATACTCGGCTCAGAATACTCCAGCTACATCAACGCTCTCTCCACCCTGGAAATGCCACCCCTCAGTGACCTCCACCACCAAGGACTGGAAAGGTTTGGCAGCCAACTAATGCACCACCCTCGTCATCGCCACCTCCTGCCACCGGCAGCCCCCCACCCACCTCGCGCAGTCCGCCACTGCAACAAAATTCAGCCCATAAAAGCCCACACTGATAGATATAAGAATAGCACCATCCCATCTATTGTTAAAATAATTAACAACTCCTGATTTATGTATTGTACAGCCCTGTAAATGTATTCAACGCATATTATATCATTATGTCTAAATCAAATGTAAGTCTGTATATTTTCAGCCACCGGCTGCAACTCTATTAATAAACCGTTTATTAATATTATTATTATTATTATTATTATTATTATTATTATTATTATTATTATTATTATTATTATTATTATTATTATTATTATTATTATAATTATTATTATTATCATTATTACATACATACATACATACGAGTACATGCATACATTCGAGTACATACATACATACATACATACATACATACAGACATACATACATACATACATACATACGAGTACATGCATACATACGAGTACATACATACATACATACATACATACATACATACATACATACATACATACAGTACATACATACATACATACGAGTACATGCATACATACGAGTACATACATACATACATACATACAGACATACATACATACATACATACATACGAGTACATGCATACATACGAGTACATACATACATACATACACACATACAGTACATACATATATACATACATGCATACATACATACATTGTTATTTGTTCTATCTCCGCATGTATTGTTTCTTATCTTACCATCAGTTTTAAAGATTTTCTCTCCCTACTTTGTTGTCACTCGTTTCTCTCTCTCACCCCCTCCTCCCCCTCCTCCTCCCCCCTTCTCTCCCTTACTAAAGCAAGAGGTTTCCTGCCACCACTGTCCACACAGAACATGAGGAGGGGGGGTGTGGGGGGGAGGGGGTGGGGTGTGGGGGGGGGAGGGTGGTCGATGTGACGTAAGCTAAGTGGCCATCCTAAATGTCAGTGCACGTACACGGTGACGACATTATACGTGTCAATGTTCTCTCTCTCCCCTCTCCTTGAAGCTGATTGGGTGATTTAGCGTTATTCTCAGTATCTGATTGGCTGCTCGAGCGCCGATCTGAGAAACCCGATTGGCTGGGAGTTTTTAGTCTGTTGTGTTGTTAGTTTCATACAACTTGATGTGTAAATAGAAACTGACGAAACATAAAAAAGGAGAGAGACTTAGAAGTTACAAGTAAGGTAGACTTTGATAACTACAAGGCACTAGGAGTATACATCAACATAGGGAGGATAAAGAAACGCCTGGGACTCGGTCAAACGAGACGGCCGAGGTAATACACATGAATCAAACGAGAGAATAAAAAGTGTTGGGTCGAAATTGGTACATGTGAGCCACCAGTCCGGATGATATCAAGACAACTTCCAATTAGAGGAGAGTGTCATCTGAACTACCTGTGACACGGCACACGGGCCATATAATTCGGAACGGCATACAGCTATACGACCTGTAATGACAGGTAAGAATTGTGCCGGGAATGATTTATAGGCATATAAATATAATGTGCAGCAGCATACAAATTTATGACAGGGGATGAAAACCTGTATATCATTTTGAATTCTATAAAGAGACAGCACTTGCCATGGAATATAGATATAACTGGGAATGGCTTGGAAGGACATATACATGGGAGTGTGAATAACATACAGACAGAAAGATCATAATAATCAACAGGTAGACCACGTGGAATAAAAACACAGGTAGACCACGTGAAATGAAACACAGGTAGGCTACGTGGAATAAAAACACAGGTAGACCACGTGAAATGAGACACAGGTAGATCACGTGAAATAAGACACAGGTAGACGGACGAGGCCTATCAGATATAACAAAGGCTACACACACACACACACACACACATATATACACACACACACACACGCTACGTTTATGTCACCACCACCAGAAGCTGAAGAAGGTACCGCCTCCTGTTGCTGGTAGAGTGCTCTTCTCTTCTCTATACACACTACCTGGGTAAGCACTGTCACCTATTTCCTTATATTTACAATCTTTCACTCCCTTTTCTTTTTTGATTTCATTCTTTTTTTGTTTTCGCTTTTGTTTCGCGTGATCGTTTCAGTGAGTCATTTCTTATATCTCCAGTTAAGAAGAAATCATGAACAGACGAACTTATCATACTAATAGAGATAGTGGTGTAGTGGATGACGATGGTGGTGTAGTGGGTGACGATGGTGGTGTAGTGGGTGACGATGGTGGTGTAGTGGATGACGGTGGTGGTGTAGTGGGTGACGATGGTGGTGTAGTGGGTGACGATGGTGGTGTAGTGGATGACGATGGTGGTGTAGTGGGTGACGATGGTGGTGTAGTGGGTGACGATGGTGGTGTAGTGGATGACGATGGTGGTGTAGTGGATGACGATGGTGGTGTAGTGGATGACGATGGTGGTGTAGTGTGACGATGGTGGTGTAGTGGGTGACGATGGTGGTGTAGTGGGTGACGATGGTGGTGTAGTGGATGACGATGGTGGTGTGAGTGGGTGACGATGGTGGTGTAGTGGATGACGGTGGTGGTAGTGGATGACGATGGTGGTGTAGTGGGTGACGTGGTGGTGTAGTGGATGACGATGGTGGTGTAGTGTGGATGGTGAGATTGTAGTGGTGGTGGTGTGTAGTGGGTGAAGGTGGTGGTGTAGTGGGTGACGATATGGTGGTGTGGTGGGTGACGGTGGTGGTGTGAGTGGATGACGATGGTGGTGTAGTGGGTGACGATGGTGGTGTAGTGGGTGACGATGGTGGTGCTAGTGGGTGACGATGGTGGTGTAGTGGATGACGATGGTGGTGTAGTGGGTGACGATGGTGGTGTGAAACAGATGACGATGGTGGTGTAGTGGGTGACGGTGGTGGTATAGGGTGACGATGGTGGTGTAGTGGGTGACGATGGTGGTGTAGTAGGTGACGATGATGGTGTAGTGGGTGACGATGGTGGTGTAGGGTGACGATGGTGGTAGGGCAGACGATGGTGGTGTAGGTGGATGACGGTGGTGGTGTAGTGGGTGACGATGGTGGTGTAGTGGGTGACGATGGTGGTGTAGTGGATGACGGTGGTGGTGTAGTGGGTGACGATGGTGGTGTAGTGGGTGACGATGGGTGTGGGTGAGTGGGTGACGATGGTGGTGTGGTGGGTGACGATGGTGGTGTAGTGGATGACGATGGTGGTGTAGTGGGTGACGATGGTGGTGTAGGAGGGTGACGATGGTGGGTGTGGGTGACGATGGTGGTGTAGTGGATGACGGTGGTGGTGTAGTGGGTGACGATGGTGGTGTAGTGGGTGACGATGGTGGTGTAGTGGATGACGATGGTGGTGTAGTGGATGACGGTGGTGGTGTGGTGGATGACGATGGTGGTGTAGTGGATGACGGTGGTGTAGTGGGTGACGATGGTGGTGTAGTGGGTGACGATGATGGTGAAGTAGGGTGACGATGGCGGTGTAGTGGGTGACGATGGTGGTGTAGTGGATGACGGTGGTGGTGGTGTAGTGGGTGACGATGGGTGGTGTAGTGGGTGACGATGATGGTGAAGTGGGTGACGATGGCGGTGTAGTGGGTGACGATGGTGGTGTAGTGGATGACGGTGGTGTAGTGGGTGACGGTGAAGTGGGTGACGGTGGTGGTGTAGTGGGTGACGATGGCGGTGTAGTGGATGACGGTGGTGGTGTAGTGGATGACGGTGGTGTGAAAGGCAGTGGGTGAGTGGGTGACGATGGTGGTGTAGTGGGGACGATGGTGGTGTAGTGGGTGACGATGGTGGGTGTAGTGGGCGACGATGGTGGTGTAATGGATGACGATATTGGTATAGTGGGTGACGATGGTGGTGTAGTGGATGACGATGGTGGTGTAGTGGGTGACGATGGCGGTGTAGTGGATGACGGTGGTGGTGTAGTGGATGACGGTGGTGGTGTAGTGGGTGACGATGGTGGTGTAGTGGATGACGGTGGTGGTGTGAGTGGGTGACGGTGGTGGTGTAGTGGGTGACGGTGGTGGTGTAGTGGGTGACGATGGTGGTGTAGTGGATGACGGTGGTGGTGTAGTGGGTGACGGTGGTGGTGCAGGTGGATGACGATGGTGTAGTGTACGTGGTGGTTAGCCAGTGGGTGACGATGGTGGTGTAGTGGATGACGGTGGTGTAGTGGATGACGTGTAGTGGGTGACGATGGTGGTGTAATGGATGACGATATTGGTATAGTGGGTGACGATGGTAGTGGGTGACGATGGTGGTGTAGTGGGTGACGGTGGTGGTGTAGGGTGACGATGGTGGTGTAGTGGATGACGATATTGGTATAGTGGGTGACGATGGTGGTGTAGTGGGTGAAGATGGTGGTGAAGTGGGTGACGGTGTTGGTGTAGTGGGTGACGATGGTGGTGTAGTGGATGAAGATGGTGGTGAAGTGGGTGACGGTGTTGTGTGTAGTGGGTGACGATGGTGGTGTGGTGGGTGAAGTGTGCAACGGTGGTGGTGTGGTGGTGTAGTGGTGACGATGGTGGTGTAGTGGATGAAGATGGTGGTGAAGTGGGTGACGGTGTTGGTGTAGGTGGGTGACGGTGGTGGTGTAGTGGATGAAGATGGTGGTGTAGTGGGTGACGGTGGTGGTGTAGTGGGTAACGGTGGCGGTGTAGTGGATGTCGATGGTGGTGTAGTGGGTGACGATGATGGTGAAGTGGGTGACGATGGTGGTGTAGCGGGTGACGATGGTGGTGTAATGGGTGACGACGATGGTGTAGTGGGTGACGATGGTTTGTAGTGGGTGAAGGTGGTGGTGTAGTGGATGACGATGGTGGTGTAGTGGATGACGATGGTGGTGTAGTGGGTGACGATGGTGGTGTAGTGGGTGATGATGATGGTGGTAGTGGGTGACGATGGTGATGTAGTGGGTGACGATGGTGGTGGAGTGGTGACGCTGGTGGTGTAGTGGGTGACGATGAACGTGGTGGTGTAGTGGGTGACGATGGTTGGTGTAGTGGGTGACGATGGTGGTGTAGTGGATGACGATGGTGGTGTAATGGGTGACGATGATGGTGTAGTGGGTGACGATGGCGTAGTGGGTGAAGGTGGTGGTGTAGTGGATGACGATGGTGGTGTAGTGGGTGACGATGGTGGTGTAGTGGGTGTCGATGATGGTGTAGTGGGTGACGATGGTGGTGTAGTGGGTGGTGATTGTGGTGGTGGTGGTAGTGGTGGTAGCGTTGTGAGTGGTGTTGGTAATGGTGGTGGTAGCGTTATGAGTGGTGTTGGTGTTGGTAATGGTGGTGTTAGCGTTGTGAGTGGTGTTGGTAATGGTGGTGTTAGCGTTGTGAGTGGTGTTGGTAATGGTGGTGGTGTCGATGGTTGAAGTGTTGGTAGTGGTGTAGTGTTGTGGCTACTGCCGTCACCTCCAACTCCCTGAAAGGCTCCTCTCCTTCATATCTTGTATCTTGCAATTAAGAACTTTCCATTAAGATGCTTCCGTGATAAATTGTTGGACCTCCTCCGAAGAGCTAACTGCTGCTGCTCCTCTGAGCACACCTCTCCCTCCCTCTCCCTATGTCCTCTTCCTCCCTCACCCTTTGTCCCTCTCCCCATGACCTCTCTCTCTCCATATCCTCATAATCTCTCTTTCCATCTCCCTTTGTTCCTCTCCCCATGACCTCTCTATCCCTCGCATCATGACCTCTCTCTCCCTACCCACATGACCTCTCAATCCTTGGCCCCATGACCTCTTTCTCCCTATTCCCATGGCCTATCTCTACCTATACCCATGACCTCTCACTCCCTATCCCCGGTAACCTCCCACTCCCTGTCCCCATCATCTCTCTCTTTCTCCACATGAGCTGTCTCTCCCTCTCCCTCTTTCCTTCACCTCCCCCTCTACCCATGACCTCCTCTCTGTGGCAGTGAACAGTGATAGCACCCTCGTAAATATGATGACCTTTACAGTACTATTATCTCCTCTGTGTATGAACCTCTGTCCTGTGTGGCAGTGAGCAGTGATAGCATCCTCAGTGTCAAGACCTGACTGAACTACTCAGAATAGGTAAATTGTACTCCAAGCTTTGCCAATAATGTTAAACTAAAAAAAAAATCTTCATTTTCCCTTGACTTCTCTCCCCATGACCTCTCTCTCCCCCTCCCCATACCCTGATTATCTTTCTCCCCCTCTACTGCCTTTCCTATCTTCCCTTTCTCTCTTCCCTGCCTTCCCTTCCCTACCATTCGTGTCTACCTTTTCTCCCTCTCCCTGCGGCATCAACTCTCCCTCGCCCTATATTACCCATTTTGCCCGCGACCTCCTTTCTATAATTCCCCTTCCATGCAACCCTCCTTTCCCTTTATCACTCTCCTTGATCTATATCCCCTCCCACCCCCCCCAGGTCCTGACACGTGTTCCACCCACCACTAAACCGCGTGTCCGGTTTCCTCCAAACTTTCACCCTGCCGTCCCTTGTCACCTCACCCTCCGCTTCCCGCTGACTCTGCCACACACAACTGTCCTTCTGTTACACTGCCACACCCTTCTCTGTAATTAATAATGATAATGGTAATATTAGCAATAATAATAATAATAATAATAATAATAATAATTATAATAATAATAATAATAATAATAATAATTATAATAATAATAATAATAATAATAATAATAATAATAATAATAATAATAATAATAATAATAATAATATTAAATTGATAATAAAACAATACACAGAAAAATCTTCATCTGCCCTGTGTCCACATTCTTAATAAAACAACACCAAGAAGAGGAAGAAGAGATACATAGAGACCAAGTCATATGAGAGTCTTGAATAACATCGTACACAGAATTCAAATGAGCTACAAAACAGTCCACGATTTTTTTTTTTGTCTCCCGTTAAACTATTTCCTGGTCACAGCCTTCATTCCTTCCCCCTTCGCCTCTGGACCTTCTAAGACCACCTACCCTTCCTTCGGGACCTTCTAAGACCACCTTCCTTTCCCACGGGCCCTTCTAAGACTTTTCCATTCCCTCGGGTCCTTCTAAGACCAGCTCCCCTTCCCACGGGCCCTTGTAAGACTACCTCCCCTTCCCTCGACTCTTCTAAAACAACCTCCCCATCACTAGGACCCTTCTAAGACCTCCTCCCCTTCCCTTCCCTCGGACTCTTCTAAGACCTCCTTCCCTTCCCTCGGACTCTTCTAAGACCTCCTCCCCTCCCCTTCCCTTGGACCCTTCTAAGACCTCCTCCCCTCTCCTTCCCTCGGACTCTTCTAAGACCTCCTCCCCTCCCTTTCCCTCGACTCTTCTAACACCACCTCCCCTTCTCTCGGACTCTTCTAAGACCACATCCCCTTCCCTCGCACTCTTCGAAGACCACCTCCCCTTCCCTCGGACCACTTCTAAGACCCCCTACGCTACTTTCTGGTCCTTCTTAAGACACCAAGCCACCCGCTACGTGCTCATACCACCCATCTGGTCCCCTCACCCAGGTAATAGTCGCTAGGGACCCCCTCTGTTTTACGGCATCACCTGAGGCACTGATGGACCGTCCTACCCATAACCATGTGGGGTAATACTGCAGAGTCGTGTGTGTGTGTGTGTGTGTGTGTGTGTGTGTGTGTGTGTGTGTGTGTGTGTGTGTGTGTGTGTGTGTGTGTGTGTGTGTGTGTGTGTGAACGCGTGCGTGAGTGTGCGTACAATGAGAGAGAGAGAGAGAGAGAGAGAGAGAGAGAGAGAGAGAGACCCCCTGCCTGCCTGTATGGTTGTACGGTCACTATACACCCAGGTAGAGACGGCCCATATAATAAGCAAGTGGGTGTTCCGCCGCCCTGGTATGATGCTTTGGTAATTGAACATCGTATAAACCTTCTTGACGGCATCATTACCCAGCGGAAGGCGAGGTCTTTTGCCCAAACACAGAAGCCTTCTTACGATCGAAACACAGATCACGTTGCTACTGTACTTAGGAATGCTGTGGATTTACCTCAACTGTAAGTATAGATGAATTAAATAAAAATAGACACCGTATTATATAAGGAGTGGGGTCTTATTTGTGTTAAAATTGAATTGCCAGTCACAGTTTATTCTGCAAATAATAATATTCTTGATAATAATAATAATCAATATCTAATAATAATAATAATAATAATAATAATAATCATAATAATAATAATAATAATCATAATAATAATAATAATAATCATAACTACAACTACACTAATAATAACACCACTGGCATGCTTTTTTATACATCAAAACTGACAGAGTGCACAAGAAATCATCATCTATTAAGTCAGTTTTCTTGCAGTCAAATACCTGAGTGGCAATGAAGGTTAATGGTATGCAATAATGCAATACAACGTAAACACTTGCACGGTTCAGTTATCACCGAGTGCATCATGCAATTATCCGCTCTCCGTGCAATCCGGGAGAAAACATGACGCACACCCACACACTAAGGCTTCTCACTCACTGCGATCCAACACGGCAATAAGCTGCTTAAACCCGTCAAATCAATGATGGAAATAATGGATTTTAACTCTAGCAACCAAAGGGAATTTTACGTGTTGGTGTTCATGGTGATTTGTTGGGTCTGAATTGACCAACCCACAGTGACAGATTTAAATTGTCCAGGAAAAAGTGACAGTTGTAAATTGTCCAGGACACAGTGACAGGTTTAAATTGTTCATCCCACAGTGAGAGATGTACCGGCATAAAGTGCCCAGATCACAGCGATAAATAAAATTACTCTGGCATACATGGCGATCTAACCTGTTTAGTAGTGTGTGATAGGCCGAAACTGTTGTGCTCACCTGAAGATTAGCCCCCTAGCCTATTTCACCTTAAGCTGGGAGGTTAACAAGCCTAGTAGTGTATATTTGAGCGATATTCTTTTGTTTATCCTATGGAGATTTAATAGGTCTATTATTGTATGCTTGAACGATATCCTTTACGCACAATCATACTAGTTTGTGCTGTCTTGATTTCTTGACACCCTGAATGGGGTAACGAAGCTTTTCATTTAACTGTGATTTTATCTTATAACTTATGTAGCCAGAGGAGTTGAGTCTCTGGATCAGTAGCAACTAAGTCTCTATAAAGGTTCAAGTTATCAGCGATAAATACAACCTCACCCTTTCATCACTGACCACCGAGATATAAAGATGTAATCACCGTCCACAAGACTTATACAGGGTTTTCACCACATCATCTATAGGGGAAATAATTATCAGAGTAATGCAAATTTAAGGGCGATGAAACACGTTGGTTAATTTCAGTCAAGCTTGTATCTGTACCGACCACTGGCGATATTTTTAGTGAACGGTTATCTTTCGTAATACAATCCCCCGAGTGTTTCTTTAGGAAGGATGAGAGAGAGAATTTACACAGGCAGAGACCATTGACTTTGCACTCACTGATATCGATGCAACACGAACTGGTCTTTCAGGTATTATTTTTCCAAAGTCAATTTAATATTTTAATAAAACTCGAAAAATATAACCACCTAAAATGTATATACTTCTTTATTATCTTTACCAATTTACATCAAGAGTGTAAACGCAACATACAATAATAATAAGACACAAAGTTAAGTGATGTATATAGTTTAATGATATACACCTGGATGCCACGCCACGTACCTCTCACTACGACTCATCAGTATGTGAAACTGGCACAGTCAGCTGGATTATAATGCTACGAGAGTCAGCACGATACAGAGCTCCTCCAAGGCCGCGGCGGCATTGCATAACAGCCTGGGAGTCGACCATAATGAGAACCTTCCTTCACATCTCGCTAGAGTAAGAGTGAGTGAGACACACTTCATAAGAGGTGCAGGTGGGCTTGGCCATGGGGACTCTCTCTCTCTCTCTGCAGTGACGCGTCTCAGCCACAAGCATATACGCCATAATTTGTAAATATAAATTTGCTGCGTGTGATGAAGGACGACCTTGAGCATGAAGTACATAAGATATTAATATCACACACATTCAGGTACACTAACCCCAGAGTGATGCTGGGACGGTGTGTTCGGTTTTGAACCTTGAGCAACGAGGGTAGGTGTTCGATTTCTCCTTGCGTAACAGGGACACACGCGCGCACACACACACACGTATACACGGAGAGGAATCGTGTCAGTTATGGAAGTGTAGCGCCGTGACTCGCATACAACGAGGGGTTAAGAACGGACAAGGCGAGCTGCCCCATCCTTCGGGACGAGCAAAGCAAGAATCTCCGGGTTTAAAATCGTTTTGTGGATGAAACGAAACGCTCACCAAGATGCTGCAGTAATAACACCTTCCTTGTAATATACACGACGGTGAATAGCTTTAATAACACCTATGCTTTTCTAACTGAAAGGTGATAGGAGTTTGTTGATGATACATCTGACAGAGACTGGAGATTGTAACACGCGCACTCCCTCTGTATGAAAGGTAAATACTCTTATTCATTGCCACTCGGACGTAAAACATCATTGGACATGACGGCAACTTGGCCTCACGTACCTCAATGGTAAATATTCATAAATAATCACACGGACGGGAAGCCCATCAGTTCAACTCTCTCGGGATGAAATTACACTCACGTGAACGAGGCTCAAGACCTTTCCTTCTGCACAAAGAGGGACGGAGAACCATGTAGCAACAACAACAACATTAGCATGAGAATAAGAAAGGTCAGGAGGCATAATGAGGGTCTGAGGAGCAGTAGGTGAGATGACCTCCCCTCTGGGCCGCTGCCTCCCCCTCTCAACCACACCTACCCTCCTTGAATACTCCTTTCCTCTCCTATATCATGATGTGGTGATAGTGCCACACCTGCCCTTCCTCCATCACCTGTATCATGGCATGGTGATGATGCCACACCTGCCCTTCTTCCCTCACCTGTATCATGGTGTGGTGATGATGCCACACCTGCCCTTCTTCCCTCACCTGTATCATGGTGTGGTGATGATGCCACACCTGCCCTTCCTCCCTCACCTGTATCATGGTATGGTGATGATGCCACACCTGCCCGTCCTCCCTCACCTGTATCATGACATGGTGATGATGCCACACCTGCCCTTCCTCCCTCACCTGCATCATGGCATGGTGATGGTGACACACCTGCCCTTCCTCCCTCACCTATATCATGGCATGGTGATGATGCCACACCTGCCCTTCCTTCCTTACCTGTATCATGGCCACACCTGCCCTTCCTCCCTCACCTGTATCATGGTATGGTGATGATGCCACACCTGCCCGTCCTCCCTCACCTGTATCATGACATGGTGATGATGCCACACCTGCCCTTCCTCCCTCACCTGCATCATGGCATGGTGATGGTGACACACCTGCCCTTCCTCCCTCACCTATATCATGGCATGGTGATGATGCCACACCTGCCCTTCCTTCCTTACCTGTATCATGGCATGGTGATAGTGTCACACCTGCCCTCCTTCACTCTCCTGTATCATGGTGTGGTGATGATGCCACACCTGCCCTTCCTCCCGCACATCTGTAGCCTGACGAGGAACGGGGTAGAGTCAGTACTTTACCACCACGTAATCCCACAATATTGGGACCATGAGTCCCATTCTGGATTGCGGAATGGTACCATTACTACCATTACTTCGGGCAAGGTAAGCTCTGAACAGTAAAGCAAACAATAGGCAGCAACACTGTACATATAAGTGTAGGATGAATAAAGGTAACGTGGCTCCACATTTGTACCTGGCAGCGTCCAGGTGTGGCTGAAAGGCGAAAAATGGCAGGTGTGTCGCTCTAGGACGTGTACAGCCGGTCAACTTTCACTCATCACCTCAATGAGTTCATTCTTAAGGAAACTATACCTTAAATATGAAAATTAAAATACTAAATAAAAATACAACACATATACTGAAGTATTCTTATCTTAAACATAAAAGTATTTATTATTACTCACGAGATACATTTAACACATCAGCTCTTTGACGAAATTTCGCAACATGGAACCAACAAAAATATCCAATGTTTCCAGCAGTTCAAAGGTGAATCACGGCGTCACCCTGTAAGACCTTCACTGGGTACTCTAATATACGTGCCAGATGTCATTATTAAGGCTCATCACCATCACAAAATACGATGAAAAAACAGAGAGGTTAAGTCTGTCTCGTGTGTCGCATGTTGTCACAGTTTCTCCCGCCGTTAAGAGAGTCTGGTGACGTTTTTTTTTACTGCTGCTTTGGCATTAATGTAAGTGGTTAGATTTGCCACGACCTGAATTAGATGGCTTGTTTGACGTGATGGAAGGGTTGAGGAAGGGAGGAAGGATGTGGGAGTGCTGGGAGGGAGGGATGGTGTTAGAATGGGGTGCTGGGAGGGAGGGAGGGAGGGATGGTGTGAAAATGGGGTGTTGAGAGGGAGGGATGGTGTGAGAATGGGGTGCTGGGAGGAGGAGGAGGAGGGAGGATGGTGAGATTGGGGTGTTGGGAGGGAGAGAGGATGGTGTGAGAATGGGGTGCTGGGTGGGAGGGAGGGGATGGTGTGAGAATGGGGTGCTGGGAGGAGGGAGGGATGGTGTGAAAATGGGGTGCTGGGAGGAGGGAGGGTGGTGTTAGGAATGGGTGTTGAGGAGGAGGGAGGGATGGTGTGAGAATGGGGTGTTGGGAGGAAGGGAGATGGTGTAAAAATGGGGTGTTGGGAGGGAGGAGGGATGGTGTGAGAATGGAGGGCTGGGAGGGAGGAGGGATGGTGGAGAATGGGGGTGTTGGGAGGAGGATGGTGTGAAAATGGGGTGCTGGGAGGGAGGGAGGGATGGTGTGAGAATGGAGGGCTGGGAGGGGAGGAGGCGAGTGGAAGGGGCTGGCAAGGGTGTGGTGAGGCCGTGATGGGTGTGGTGGAGGGAGGGAGAGGGTGTGGCGGTCACGCGAGGCCCGTGTGTGTGTGTGTGTGTGTAGAAGCAGGGGGAGGAGCGTGGCGCCTGGGGTGTAAAGGAAACTCTAGCGTCGTTAAAGGGAAGAATTAGGATTTTAGTCGTGAAGAGGGACAAGTGGCGTAACAGTGATGACTTAATAGTAGCAATAATAGTAGTAGTAGTAGTAGTAGTAGGCGGAGGAGGAGATGGAGTAATACTATTTTTTCGAGGAGGAGGAATAGTTGTGGCGGTGGTGGTCGAGGAGGTAATGGTATCATCGTCTTGTGTGTGTGTGTGGAGAGTGACCAGGCGTGCAGGGTGTGGCTATGTGGGCGTGGGTAAGGCGTGGGTGGGTGGTGAAAGAGGGACATCAGACTATATTAGGAGGAGTGTTTTGTGTTCGGGGCGCCCCTCACCCTGGGTCAAACCTCAAAGGGTCTTACGAAAAAAAATAATAATAATAATCTCCCGTAAGTGGACATATGAAAACTCACTTAATCTGACATATATAAAGAATGAATATAACTGGATAAGTAAGAATGTATATAACTTCATAAGTAAGAATATATATAACTGGATATATAAGAATGTATATAACTGGATAAGTAAGAATGTATATAACTGGATAAGTAAGAATGTATATAACGGGATAAGAAAGTAAGCATGTATATCTAGATAAGTAAGAATTAATATCTGGATAACTATGTATATAAATTAATATGTAAGAATGTATAAAAGCAAATATATAGAATTGGATATGTGAGAATCTTCTAATATGACTCCGCAAGAAAAACAAGTCTATATAAATTTCTCCAGTGTCGTGAGGGAGTTGAGGCTTGCCTGACTGTCCTTGGTCCATCCTGCATTATCAACATTCATCAAGTCCTCGTTAGCCTTAGTGAGAGCATTGTTACCATGGTGAGAGAATGTCCCGTACGTCAGTGTTACCAGTCGCTTACTAAGGTCGTTAAACCCTCGTGTAAAATGTGTTGTTATCTTCGTTATTTGTCCATCTATTTGTTAATATTTTCGTCATTATCTCTCATTCCTTGTGTCACCACCACTAACCACTAACACTACCACAATTATCATCACCATCGTTTACTTCCATCTCCACCATTACTACTATCACCACTACCACCACTATTGCCATTATCACCACAACCACAACAATTACCATCAATATTATCATGACTACTGCCACCATCAACACCACCACTAATACCACAACCATCACTATCACACCACAACCACCCACCACTACCACAGCTACCCACCCACCCACCACAACAGCCACCCACCACCACAGCCACCCACCACCACACAGCCACCCACCACCACAGCCACCCACCACCACAGCCACCCACCGCCACAGCCACCACCACAACAGCCACCCACCACCACAGCCACCCACCACCACAGCCACCACCAGCCACCCACCACAACAGCCACCCACCACCACAGCCACCCACCACCACAGCCACCCACCACCACAGCCACCCACCACCACAGCCACCCACCACTACCGCCCTCTTACATTACTCTATAATAGACTATTCAATTCAGCGTCACGTCACCGGCTACAAAGTCTTATATCTTGTCCTTTGTCTTCCCATCATTACCAGTCTTTCTTCTTGTACTATTTGGTATTACTTTATGTTTGGCCTTAAAACCTTGACGACGGTGGCTTAACCCTTTGAGGGCGGTGGCTTAACCCTTTGAGGACGGTGGCTTAAATCCTTGAGGACGGTGGCTTGGCCCTTTGAGGACGGTGGCTTAACCCTTTGAGGACGACGGTGTATGGAATCCCTTTGAGGAGGGCGGTGGCTTAACCCCTTGAGGGACGGTGGCTTAAACCCTTGAGGACGGTGGCTTAACCCTTTGAGGACGATGGCTTGGCCCTTTGAGGTCGATGGCATAAATCCTTGAGGACGGTGGCTTAAATCTTGAGGACGATGGCTGAAATCTTGAGGGCGATGGCTTAACCCTCTGAAGACGATGGCTTAACCCTCTGAGGACGATGGCTTAACCCTCTGACGACGATAGCTTTATCCCTTTGAGGACGATGGCTTAACTACTACCACCACCACCCACCACCACTACTACCACCACCCACCACCACTACTACCACCACCACCCACCGCTACTATTACTACCACCACCACACCACCACCACTACTACCACCAACTGCCACAACCATCACCATCAGTAATCGTCACTTTCACCATTTCTACTCACTACTAATCATTATTACTATCACCACTAACACTAACATCAAAAAGCATCGGCAAAACCATCATTATCACCATCAATCAATATCACCATCACTACCACAATTACCAATATCACTACCAACACTAACACCACTACCACCACTACCACAAACAATCAAGTCTCTAATGATCCGAAAATTGATTCCCAAACAAATACCTCAAATACAGGATGAACCCGCCGGGTAGAGGACGTACCTGGTGGCTCAAGGACGAGAATTATATGTGTGTGTTTTGAAGGTAAAGTGACATGAGGTATGGGTGAATGAACTCCACTCCACTCAAAAATGTTCACCAGTGAGAATGTTTTGGAGCGAGATGAGATTAAAGTAGAGATTTATAGTAGTATACTCTCTCTCTCTCTCTCTCTCTCTCTCTCTCTCTCTCTCTCTCTCGCTGATCGTGCTACATTGGTTAACGAGTAGGAACCTTCTCTCATTATTCTCCTATCTGTCAATCATAATCCTCATTGTTCCTGACCTCCTCCCCTTCTCTTCCCTCCTCCTCCTCCTCCCTCTCCTCCTCCTCCAACTCCTCCTCCTCCCTCGTCTCTTCTTCCTTTATCTTTTAATTCTCACAGCAATAATCTGTTATCTTTTCCATTTTTATTTTACGCTTACTCTCTCTCGTATTGTAGTACTGTTATTTTATTTTATTCCCCTTCCCACAATATAGAATAGGCACTCTATCTCACTCTGACCTCGCCATCCCTCCCCAACCCACCCACTTTGCCCCCACCCCTTCACCTTCATCCTCAGTTCTACTCACACCCTCCCTCCTCCCTCCGGCATCCACTCCCCCTCCATCCATCCACCCTCACCTCTTCCTCCCCTTCCCCCACACTCCCGTTCACTGTTTACTCCTTCCCAGGTCACCAATCCCATCCCCTCCCCACTTTAACCCCCTCTCCTCCCTCCCTCCCCCAACTCCATCCGCTCAACCCTCCACCCCTTACACAATCCCACCCTAACTTTGTCCTCTTCATCCATCCTTCGTCTCTTCCCCTCCCTCCAATCTCATTCACTCATACCTTCAACTACCTCCCCTCCCAAAGTACCATCCTAACTCCCATCCTCCTCCCACCCACTCCATCTCCTCCCCATCCTCATTTCTACCCTCCTTCTCTTCTCCGATCCTTCCACCTATTCTCCTTTTCTCCCCTCCTTCATCTCCTTCATTCCCACACGCTTACCTTTGCCCACACAATCTCACCCTCCCCCACCTACTCCCACCCTCTCCTACTCTCCCCTGCCCACTCCCAGCAACATCCCCCGCATACCCCAGCCTCCCCTGCACCCTCCCTGCACCTCCCCACCTCCCTCCCCCCCCTCCCCCGCACCCTCCCCCCGCACCCTCCCCACCTCCCTCTGCACACCCCCACCCCTGCACATCCTGCATACTCCCAGCCTCCCCTGCACACTCCCAGCCTCCCTGCACACTCCCACCCTCCTCCGCCCACTCCCACCCCTCTCCTACTCTCCCTGCCCACTCCCCAGCCTCCCCTGCACACACACCTCCCACACACAATCCCACCCCCCTGCACACACCCCCACCCTCCCCCCGCACATCCCCCCAGCACACTCCCCAGCCTCCCCTGCACACCCCACCCTCCCCTGCACCCTCCCCACACCCTCCCCCACACACAATCCCACCTCCCCCGCACCCCCACCCCCCCTGCACCTCCCTGCACACTCCCACCCTCCCCCGCACCCACTCCACCCTCCCCCGCACACTCACCCGCTCCCAGCTCCCTCCTATCCCTATTACGCGGGGCCGCTCTCCAAGACTTTCTCGGGGCGTCGTAGGAGAGTCGGGTGGAGGTCACAGGCTGCTCCCACACCAGTCATTACACTCATTCATATCCCAGTGTTGGGGTCGAGAGCCACACTCCTCCCCTCTCTCACTCCCTCCTTCTGTTACTCCCACCTCTTCCTCCTCCTCCCTCTCCTGTTACTACGGTATTGTTATTGTTATTCCTCCCCCTGCTGTTTATCTTGCCTTTCTCCGTTCCTTCTTCTCTCACTTACTCTGCTACTCACTCCCCTCTCCTCCTACTCCTCTTCTTACTAATACTACTGTTACTATTTTTGTATCCTTCCTTTTTCTCCTGCTGTCATTCTTTCCTTCTCCTTTTTTCTCTTGCCTCCTTCTTCTTCCTTCTTCCCCTGCTACTTGAACCTCCTCCCACCTACTGCCCCTCTCACCTTTCTTTTCCTCCTCTTACTCTCATCTCCCTCTTCTACTTCCTCCACTTTTCATCCCCCCTCTCACTTCTCTCCCCATCGCTCCCCATCTCTTCTCTTTGTTTTCCTCCCACTCTCACCTTCCTCCTCCTCTCACCTTTCTCTGTCTTCTTACCACTCTCACCTCCCCTATCTTGTCTTCTTTCTGTTTTTCGTCACATTCTGATTTTCTCAAACCTTTTCTTCCCTCTAAAACACCTCACAACAGAGACTAAATAAACAAGGAAAACACACCTGGTGTACAGTAAGTGCCACTCACCTGGTGTACAGTAAGTGACACACACCTGGTGTACAGTAAGTGCCACTCACCTGGTGTTCAGTAAGTGTCACTCACTTGGTTTACAGTAAGTGCCACTTACCTGGTGTACAGTAAGTGCCACTCACCTGGTGTACAGTAAGTGCCACTCACCTGGTGTTCAGTAAGTGCCACTCACATGGTGTACAGTAAGTGCCACTCACATGGTGTACAGTAAGTGCCACTCACCTGGTGTTCAGTAAGTGCCACTCACATGGTGCACAGTAAGTGTCACTCACTTGGTGTACAGTAAGTGCCACTTACCTGGTGTACACTAAGTGCCACTCACCTGGTGTACAGTAAGTGCCACTCACATGGTGTACAGTAAGTGCCACTTACCTGGTGTACAGTAAGTGCCACTCACCTGGTGTACAGTAAGTGCCACTTACCTGGTGTACAAGAGTGAACGCCATTCACTTGATGTTTATTTTCCTGCTTCGCTTCTTCCTCATTTTTCTCACGTCTTCTGCTTCCTGTTTGTTCCCCGAGGCTTCTGCTGGTCGCCCTACAGCCCCTTGAGTTCACCTGTTCACTTATTTGTTCTGTGGAATAAAAAAAAATTGTTGGGTCGTGGTGTAGAGAAATTTATTTGTTTATATGTATCAAGAAAGTTGTTTGTTCTGCTATATAAAACAAGTTTCTAATTTATTCATCTGTGATATAAAGCAACATAAACTATTTGTTCATCACTGTTATAAAGAAACTAGACAGCATTTTGTTCATCTGTTATTAAGAAACTTAACAATTTGTTCATCACTATTCACTCGTTCCACACCGAGGTCCTTACGGTATGTTAACCTGATTTATTCTCCTATTTAGTCTTCTCCATCAGTTATATTTCACGCTCTCTGCCTCGGATAATGTCTTGGTGTCACGATTAATAACGTTTAAATTATTTCGTTATGGCTTCGTGAATTTTATATACGTGTTACCCTAAGATTAACCAACCTAACACTAACCTAAACTAACATAACGCTAACATAACATAACTGTAACCTAACCTAACCTAACCTAACCTAACATAACATAACGCTAACATAACATAAAATAACATAACGCTAACGTAAACTGAACTAACATAACATAACATAACATAACATTGCGCTAACGTAAACTAACTAACCTAATTTAACGCTCCCAGTTAACGTTATGTTCTAATTATCATCATCATGTAAGATAAGCTGGGGGGCTAATCTTCAGGTGATCCATATACATATACCGGTATACATACATCTAATTGCCAATAACATTATCTGTCATGAATACTTTAATAATTTTTTGGGGGGGTTAATTTAGTGAATAATTATACACTTACAGTAACTACTGTATAATTATGAGACTCACTTAACGAGTTCTTATCAAGCCAAATTCTTATAATGTTACGAAAACATTTTACTTTTAATCAATCATTTATGAGTGTTAAGTAACTATTATTTAAGTCAGTGTTAAGTAACTATATGTATGTCAGTAAGTGTTAAGTAACTATTATGTAAGTGTATAAGTGAATGTTAAGTAAAGCACCGCTCGCTCGCTCCAGCTTCCCCACCTCTCCTTCACTCAGGGCGCAACACTTCATTTACATTCTTTCCTCAGGATCCTTATCGACTTCCAACAACTGAAGCAGGTAGTTAACTTTGCGCCGTTGACCTCTCACGCTCAAATTCGATAACCCCGCAACTCACCTTGAGAGGAGAGGAGGTGAAAAGAAGGACAAAAGAAGGAGAGATGAGAAAACATTTGAGGGACGAATACTGAAAAGTTAAATTCCCAGATATTCTTTAACCAAACAACCAACTCTTAACTTCGTTAACCGTGAAACACATTCCGGAGAGAGAGAGAGAGAGAGAGATTGATTGTTTGATACGTTTATTGAGATACAAAAAACATAAATGCATCTCAAAGGGATGAAGTGACATAAGTCATCCTCACCCCAGTCCAGGAATGTCCCTCTCAGGACTCACATAAATCCCTAATATTTCATATAATCAGTTATAGTACATAGTTATATTCTAGATGCAAAATTTCTATATTTCTTTAATATTTCATCTATTTTCCTATTTTTAAACATCCACTCTATTTGCATGGGACATTATTTATATGGGCATTTCTATATACATTAAGCAATGGGCATTCCAGTATATAATGTGGTAGGGTATGGGATCTGGATGTTCTACAAACTCTACATTCTTTATCCTGTTCACTTCTCTCAGCTCTAAGTTCCCAATAATATTTATATGAGAGAGAGAAAGTCGTTAATCTGAAGGGGACTACGAGTAGCGGCTCAGTGTCGTGTGTAATACAGAGAAAACACGCTTCTGATACACTTCATTTTGTCGGGTGTTTGGTTTCAGGTTTAATGCCATTACGCTGGAATAGGAACATACTTAGTTTAAATTGTTAAGGGTTTGTAAGGTAATTTTTATCTTATTGAAAACATGAGAACGCATTTGAATACTGTAGTGTGTAAGTGTAATTTTTCCTGTTACCATTCAAGGATATCTTACGTTTTATAGTTTTTAATTCTGACAAAAAAAGCTGTACGAACTTTTCAGAATCACGGTCCGGATCTATTAGTTGAGGAGGCACTTAAGAGTGTTGTTTACGTCTGTGTTCTTGTCGTACAGACGCGGGTAAACAACAACACTGTAAAAGGAGTATAAAGAACTCAGTCTTGTCCTCACATCCTGTCAGTCCCGACCTGGCCAACTTTCTACACGACTCAGACCATCAGCGTTGTATCAAAAGTACATTTGGGTGTGTTTCGAGCGCCAGCTGCTCAGAGCCTCGTGGTGATGAGCGTCGCTATATCACTTTCCGTCTGTATTCACTTGATCTCTGACCCGGCAGGAGGCAAATGACGTTATATATTACTGCCACCAACACGTAAAAACGGGGAGGTGGAAAGTCAATGTGTCTCTTGTATGCTCGTGAAAACCCCTTTGTCATGTTCGGTCAATCGGACGGATGGGTGAGTTTTCTAAATTTGACACACTTTGTCAAAGGTCATGTAAGGTGAATCACACCCTCCTGTTGCTAAGAATAGGGCGTATAATGTTAATGAGTTACTCTCTCATATTTTATCAGCTTCGGGTCTATTTTTCAGTGTGAAGGATGTAAGTTTTATTATCCCAAAACGTAAACTACGAGCAGAATAATATATGGCATGCAAATGTGTGTTCACGCTCCCTTTGTTGACACATTGGATTACCTCTCCAGACAGGAACGACCAAGCCCTCCTGAATCATACTGGGTTGAGTTTTTTTTTTTAGCAATAATCGCACGTTCCTCGCATGACAAAAAACCTGTTTTTACAAGAAAGGGTTCAAAGTATGATAATGATAAGCGAGGCGCGCTATAGTCTGCGTTCTTTGCATGGCACAACGCCAGCCTGGTATCCCAACCATTGTGCTGTTGTGTACACTCCAGTGGTCTTCTCTCAGCACAGGACGTCATTACATTTTCACACGACACACAACAGATGCTACTGTGTTGTGGTGCTGTCGACGCCTCCTCCCCAACCTCCTCCTCCTTGTCCCTGGCAGGTATGAGGAAAAAGACAACGCACGAATCAATATGCAGAGCTAAGGGCAGTACCAAGTTAGTCTCTTTAATGTTCTCTGTGCCGGCGTACTCTTAGCGTGCATCAAGCCAGGGACGTGATTGCATCTAGAAAACCATGTCCACCATCACTACTCGTCCGCAAATGTCCACCCGAGAGCTTTAAAAGAGCGAGATGTCTTTAGCTTTCGCGGCTTGTCTTTTATGTAAAATAAAAACCGTTATTCTATCGACGTCTAGCGGGTAATTATTCACCTATTTATTGACGAGGTTTCCAGGAATATTGAAGGCCGTAAAGAATGGTCTAGTGGAGCGACTTGATGAGAGGTTAGCACTTTATTGTGGCATGGTAAGAGTGCACCACATACACGGTGTGGCTTTGTTGACTAATAGCGTGATATTCCCAGGGAGTGACGGCACCCAACGGGGGATGTACTGATACAAAAGATAACGAAGCAGATGCTACAATGGCCACTACATCAATGCTGTAATCAACGCCATCAACAATAAAGAGGAAACTAGAAGACTTCGGGTCAAGGCCCGCGAAGAAAAAAGATGAGAGACCAGTTAGGATTTTTCTCGTAGTAATTAAATCAATTTGGTCCCGTTTTCTCCGGGGTTTCAGCCTTGTGTCCTCAAATAAGAAAAGTATTAAGAAGGAAGAATAATAATAAGAAAAAATAAGAAACTATTACTAGCAGTGTTTAAGGAAACACTGTGGAGAGAGGCAGCAACAGTGCTCCAGAACCGCTGACTTGCCACACGGGAGGAGGTACGCCCTCTTAGCGCCGTCCGGGAGCACGGCCAGTCCCTGCACCTGTTGCACGGACACACATCCTTGCAGGCAACAGGAAGTCAAACAACGGAGGTTTCTAGTTTTACGGTACTTGCCGACCCTTCCTCATTTCGGGTACCAAACTTCTAGATTCATCACGGACAAGGATGTATAGGAACTAACGCAGTTTTTCCCTCCTCTATGGCGTGAATGGCTGCACACACACAAGAGGAAGGGAAAAGCATCCTGGTGGACGCCACTCGGATACGCTTCAAGTGAAGAGAAACCGTTTGAGGAACATTTAGCTCAGTTTCTACTAACTATCGTACGTCTTGGTTAAAAGTTTCTAACTGTTAAAGAAAACTACCGGATCATAGAGTAAATCAGAGTGGTGTACTGAGGTAGCGATTATGGTCGACAGAATCACTCTGGCATCGTCCACAGTTCTGGACTGCTGAGAAAGTCCATTGAAAGGGTGTCCAAAATCACCCTGTATAGCCGTATGGGAGGGCGGTGGAGGGAGTGGGCGGGGTAGAGGTGTCAGCAGGTGTGTTGCAAGGGCCCAGGTAGAGCCTTAGTGTCCAGGGCTCCACCACATGTTCCCACGGACATTCTCTAGAATATCCTCGGAGTCATCATGAAGGAAGGAATGCTCCAGAGGGACATAAGGACGAGGAAGGAGGAGGAAGAGGTAGGCAGGGGCTGTTGACCCCCGTAGCTCACTGTTATAATAACGGTGGTGAGGCGGCTCAGTGGTTATCATACCTCCGCCACCCGCCACGCCTTGTCCCGACTCGCCGACTCCGCTTCTGAAATTAGTTAATTGCTTTTGATGGAGTCTGGATCGATTTATTACGGGTTTTAGGAGTCGTTTATGACACTACGCTTGCAGGGTGGGAGGCCGCCCTATGACTCATATTTATCACGTTTAATCAGAAGGTTCTGAGGAAATCTTAGATGATAAGACTCGACGCGGCAACTCCACACAAACTCCGGATATTGCAAATTGTGGATCACGCAATGTTTTGGGATGTGAAAATGGTGAAAAAATAAACATAACACATCGCATACACAGAGTTAAAGAGAGTAACAGAATTAATATGAAGAATCGCAAAGCAGCATTAAACTTAAGGAATATGATCATTTACAACACGTTCGTTATTAATAAAACAGCAACTTTCACTAAATAATCAACAGCACACACACACACACACACACACACACACACACGTTATAAGATACTTTGTCCAAGATAAATTATTAACACAGAGAAGACTTCCACACGGTCGTAGCCATTCGCTCTAAACACCACAAAATCAATAACTCAAGTTGTGGACAAACAAAAACGAAAATACGGGGGTAAAAAGTCATCAACAGTAAATAGGTTCAGGTGCCGTGGTCAACCTCCCTCCAACCTCATCCCCAACCAGGACTTTCCCTCCCCCAGCCTGGTAGACCTGGAAAGCACCTCATATGGGGAAGTAAAACCTCATGTCGGGGAGTAGAACCTCATGTGGGATAGTAGAACCTCATGGAGGGTAGTAGAACCTCATGGGGGGTAGTAGAACCTCATGTGAGGGAGTAGACCCTCATATGGGGAGTAGAACCTCATGGAGGGAGTAGAACCTCATGTGGGGGAGTAGACCCTCATATGGTAGTAGAACCTCATGAGGGTAGTAGAACCTCATGTGGGGGAGTAGAACCTCATGTGAGGGAGGACCCTAGTAGAACCTCATGTGCGAGAGTAGAACCTCATGTGGGGAGTAGACCCTCATGTGGGGAGTAGAACTTCATGTGGGGGAGTAGACCCTAATGGGGGGAGTAGAACATTGTGTGGGAGTAGAACCTCATGGGGGGAGTAGAACATTGTGTGGGAGTAGAACCTCAAGTGGGGAGAAGGTAAGAGGGAGATTGGAAGAGACTAGGTGACGGGGATCATTTCCTTATACAGAGTAACGGTGCTGTGGGGAGAGAGAGGTAGAGAATAAAGAAGAAGATGTAGAGAGAGAGGAGGAAAAAACACAACAAGGGAGAGAAAAAGGACAAATAATGGTCAAAATAAATAATATACTCGGAAAAAAAATTTATAAAATTTTTTCTTTTTTGGTAAAACAAACTGAGAATCACGAGAAGAAGACAAGACGAGACAAGGGGGAAGGAAAAGGAGAAGGAGAAAAAGGATGATGAGGAAGAGGAGATAAGAACAAGAGACGTAACTTTAAGGTGACAAATTACCCAATGTTGACGAAGGTAAGCACCAAGCAACACCCCCCCTGACCCCCCCACACACACACACCATGAAGGAAAGGAACCAGTGGCGTGGAGGGTATAGTGAGGGAGGAGCACCCCGAGGTATGGGGCTAAACTCGTGTGTTGCTGATTATGGAGCAAAACCATACCCGGATGTTGAGACTAACACAGCGCCACTACCTGAAGCCTTAAGACCTGTGGGTTAAATTGATCCTCCTAACATGGATAAGAGGAAGGGGATCACAACGAGAGAGAGAAAGAGAGAAAGTGAGAGAGGGGGGGACGTATTCTCTCAACTTTAATTTAAAAGAGAAAAAATTATAAACGTATAAATTAATGGTTGAGAACTACGTTACTTTACCTAATTTAATTTAGTCTGTCTATCCTATTTTAACCTTAACATTCTAACTCAATCTAACTCATCCAAAACTAATCTAACCTAATCTAACCCAACCAACCAAACCTAACCTAACCTAATCTAACCTAACATAAACTAACCTAAACTAACCAGTCTGACTCAATCTAACTCATCCTTAACTAATATAAACTAATCTAACCCAACCTAACCTAACCTAACCTAACCTAACCTAACCTAACCTATAACAATAGAGAGGGGAGGGAAAACGACGACCTTCGCTCCATTAAACAGCTAATCGCCTCTCTCTCTATACAACAAAAGAAGGCTGTAAAAGTGCCTCACTATAGACCTGACAGGTGATATATATCCTGTCCGCGCCGAGGAGCCACAAGATATTGCAAGGTAAATTACAGAAGGGCTCACCGTAGCTTAGAATGGAGGAGGAAAAAAAAAAGAGTCCGTAGCCACGATAGAGAAAGGATTGAAAACCATCACACTTAATAGAGGTTCAGGAATTTATGATATACAGTAGTGATGGTGCTATGATGATGATGATGATGATGCAATTGCTATGAACAGTAGGTGGGAAGGGGCTAGGGAATGGTAATGAAGGGAGGGAAGGAAGGGATGGAAGAGGACGGATGGAAAAGGAGATGATCGTCAGAAGTAAGGGATGCAACAGGTCCTAGATTGTGGGTGTGAAGGATAAAAACTCCCAGAACGTTTGAGGGTGGAGCAGCTGTCTTGTGGTGTGTTGGTGAAGGCCAGGCAGCGGGGAGGGGTGGGGGGATGGAAGGTGGGGAGGGGGTGGAGGTCAGCGGGAGAGTGTAAGGACCGGGGAGAAAGGCCGCCCACGCAGAGGATGGGAAGGGAGGTTAGTTTGGAGGCCGGTGAGAGAGAGACAGGCTCCTCACGCCGGAGGTAGGAAAGAGAGGGGTCAATTTGGAGGCTGGGGAGAGAGCGGCCTCCCACATAGTGGTTGTGATAAGAAGGGATACTAGAAAGCTAAGGAGAGAGGTTAATCTGAAGGCTGTCCACGCACATGCTTCATTATATTGGAGGCTGGGAGCTCGAGGCCTCCCCAGCAGAGGCTAGAAATAAGAGGATAGTTCGGAGGGCGGGGAGAGAGGCCACCCGCCACAGCCTTGGTATTGACACCTAGTTGGTGGCCACAACTAACAGCGGTGACGTCAAGGTGACCCCTGCTGGCTGCTCCCGTCGAAGTGCCTGATATTCATGACGCACCGCGGGTTTCTCTTCTTCACAAGGTCGCTGGAAGGTGCTCCGCCCCCCCTCCTGCCACCCCTCCCCCCGTTGTGTCCACAATACATTCATCGGTTTAACCAAGACAGAAAACGACAGTAAAGGTACAGGTACAAGCAGTGGTACAGTTACTACTCATCTCACAAGAGTTCATCGTTAAAAACACAGTGTGTGTTCTGTCGACTGATGGACTTTGTTGTTCGTCTACTTCATAGTCTTGTTAACAAGCATATCATATATATCATATATATTGTATATATTTATTGCAGGCATAATGTGTCCTCAAAATAAAGTATACACATATATATTTATTCATGTCATGTTCTTCTTAATCTCGGCCACACTGATACGTCACACCCCTTGCCACAACAAGCGCCTCGTGTCCAATAATGACATACACGACATGGAACACCTTACCCGGTTACCTACCACACGTCCTCCTCGCCTGCTCCTGCTACAGATAATACCATATTTACACTGTGGATGATACTTATCTATTACTGGCCACGGGGGTGTGTTCAGGACGTGTTATCTTGAGACATGCACCTCGCCTGTACTCTTATCTCGCCCAGGTTATCGTGAGAGGCCTGAGATACTGTGTTGGAGCTCAGGAGGATAACACCTGGGGTTAAGGAACGGCAGCTTCTGGATGATACCAAACTTTTACATGACTTGTATTAATCTTTTAGTAGCTGGTTAGAGGCAGGTTAAGTACTTACACTGGTAAACTAAGTGTGGTAATCGATTGGCAATAGAAGTGTGTTTAATCATTAACAGATAACATAAGAAAAAATTCGATAAGAATTAATTAAACGCTGTTAAAGTGCTAGAACAAAAAAAGTATATCAGAAGACTTACACCACCACACACCAGCTATCCTCTCTCACCCCCGTAGTCGCGCTCTTCCATAAACTTCCCAAAACGATACACCTGCCTAGAAAACAACACGCTACATGTAGACCAAATGTCATGGCTGAAAAGTTTACTACGACTCTCTAACTCCCGCCGCGGACGCCAGAGGGCTCCTCCGTCTATAATTTGTTCCCCTAGACGGGCTGGGGTGCGGGGACCCAGGGACCCGCTATGTAAACACTACCTTCACACCGTGCGGGCGCGGGCTGGCTGGCGCTCCTCCTCTCCTCACTGCTCGCTCGCTTCCCTCGCCTTGCCAAAGCTTACTCTTCGCAGTCCTCGTCCGGGCCTTACACACGCTGTGTCCAAGCTGCTGGGGAGTGAGAAGGAAAATAGTTCCTTTAGTGTTTTACTCAAGATATGAGGTGGAGTACATAGTGAATTACTGAAGATTATAAAGAGCAATTTATATATTTATTTTCTATTTACACGCTATTGAAGACTTACAAGTTTTGGTATCCACTTAAGTATGTGAAAAAGTGTTGGTGGATGTTTTGGTGTGTACCACGACCCGGAAACACGTGCAGAAAACACAATGGAATTCTGATATATAAGTTTAACTGAACTTAAAGTGCTGAGTTTTTATTTTCTTGAAATTTACTGAAAAATATAGTATGAAAAATTTACAAACGTTACGGGTTTACTGAAACTGTTTGTCGTGGTTGGTGTTGGGAGATGACCTGGGTAACCACGACGTTATGTCAGCGAGGTTAAACCGGGAGTAAAGACCACCAGACTTCTGAAGGTAAGTGACCAACCCCACAGCACCTCCTCTCTACACGCTGACACAACATGACCGCTGAGACAGGGATCTGCTGAGTGTGCATACCTGACGTAACACCTTCATGTCGTATTGTAGCAAATTTCCCCATAAACTGTGAGGACATCCTGACTGAGATTGTGAGGAAATAGTGAGAAAGGAGAAATCTATAAATCTCAAATCAGTTTATTGAAGATTGACTTTACGTTAAAAGGAGCTAATATAGAACATGTTGGTGGGACTATAAGGAAAGTAAACAACCATTAACAGGAAGATATGATCATTTTCACACAAGAGTTAGTTTTAGGTTAGGGAGGAGGAGTAGGAGGTGAGACTCTGTTGCGGTGTGGAGGAGGAGGAGGAGGAGGAGGAAGCAACAGTTAGGTACAGTCAACCTCGCTGCCAGGTGCTCCCCGA
Organism: Homarus americanus; assembly: GCF_018991925.1. Classification (NCBI taxonomy): domain Eukaryota; kingdom Metazoa; phylum Arthropoda; class Malacostraca; order Decapoda; family Nephropidae; genus Homarus; species Homarus americanus. The sequence goes on from NW_024741189.1 coordinate 5,908,702, forward strand.
CCCGGCTCAAATTGACATAACTCCCTTACATTATTTACCTCAGTTTTCCTCCCGATTTTACCTTTGACAGTTTGGTTTTCTATATAAATGGGAAGTACTGTATGTTATTGATGCTCTTTTAAGGGTAAATTTAGTTCGTCTTTTAAACTTGGGAAGCGGAGAAGATGATAAGGGTATAGATGAAAACAGAGCAGCCGAGAGATGTCTATGTCCACCAGGAGGAAGGTAGACAGACATGACAGTTCTTATAAATATATGTTGCACTGTTAATTAGGTTTCTTATGAATTATAAAAGCTTTCTTATTTATAATAGACGTCTTTACAAACAAAAACTGTTTATTAAATAACAAACTTCTTGTAGTACAATACACAAAACAATAACATAGATACGCTCTCTGGAGTTCAATAATCTGTAAATAAACATCATAAACAAATGTTATAAAAAAAAACTCTCAATATAATGACTTAGACTTAAAGTAAAATAATATGTAAATACCGAAAAGTTTTTAAAGTAAAATAACTGGTAAATATTGACAATCCGAAAAACAACTTCAACGCAGACGAGTAACAAGGAGGAGGAGGAGAGGCCGTGAGACCTCTCCTATAATAGTGTGTGTGTGTGTGTGTGTGTGTGTAGAAACAAGCTTACACAGCCAAGGTTTAAGCATTTGCTGGTCGATGATCTGTTTCCTGAAGAAAGTTTAGTATATACACATCCAAACAACTTTTATGCTTATCTTTCACTAACGAAAAATATTTAGTTATGCTTCATACACATGCGTTTGTGTATGTATACTTGAGTGCGTTTGTGTGCGCATGTGAGTAAAGAGCGTAAATAATGTGTATGCAAGTATGTGTACATATATTCGGCAACTGTAAATGACAGTAAGACTAATAAAATTACTTTTTTTTTTGAGTGTGTGTCTGTGCGTGTTTGACGAAGACAAGTTGTGAACTGTGCGTGTGTGATGAAGGCATAAAGTAAAGTATACTTCTCGGAAACATAAACATTATTGTTCGCCTATATGTCGGAGGCAATAATGTAGTGTGTTGGAGGCATATAGTGTAGTGGTTGGAGGCATAAAGTGTACTGGTTGGAGGCATAAAGTGTAGTGGTTGGAGGCATATAGTGTGGTGGTTGGAGGCATACATTGTAGTGTGTTGGAGGCTATAGTGCAGTGAGTTGGAGGCATATTTTGTATTATGTCGGAGGTATCGAGTGAAGGAGATATTAAGTGTATAGTGTATGTATGTGTGTGTGTGTGTGTGTGTGTGTGTGTGCGTGTGTGTGGCATCTTAGCTACACACCCCACCATCTGCCTCCCTCAGGATGTAACACGTGTCCCCCACCATTGTTATGTCACACTTAGGCTGTTGCGCCACCGCCTGTGACCTGGGTGCTGCTATACGGCCTATGTACACCGGAAGACATGTTTCCTGCAGTTTTCACATTTGTCCCCGTCTCCGGAAGTGGGTGTCCTGTCTACCGCCGTCCTCCACACGTAACGGGACCTCTGTGTGTGTAGGGGAGATGGGTCGTGTTGTGAATGTGAGAGGGAGTGTATATGGGGGGAGTAGCAAGGTTGTAAATGTGGGAGTGTGTGTTTATGTTGGGACGTGGGAGGGTAGTGAATGTGGGGTGGGGTGTGTGAGAGTAAGTGTTTGTGTGGTGTAATACAACTTGGGGTGTTTTCGTCACATTCTGATTCATAGGAAGAACGTGCAAGGTTATGTGGCAACTGTGTGTGTGTGTGTGTGTGTGTGTGTGTGTGTGTGTGTGTGTGTGTGTGTGTGTCTGTCTGTAAATAAGCTACATAAATTTTCTGCTTTCAACAAGAGAATAAATGTATAAAAACAATTTATTCCATTGACCTAAAACTCGTCATACACGACCACCAGCATTCGAGAGCAACAAGTCGGATTTTTTTTCAAGAACGCTACGAATCTACCAAACAATAACAGTACTATTAACATAAGCATTTAAAACAGAAATTAATACTTAACATATTGAAAAATCAGAGGCACAGTAATTTCTCTTATTCTTAAATTTTTCGATAAATCTTTCCTCACATACATCGTTCATTAGAATATTAATGAATTCTGTAGATACAATATTCTCTAAAACTGTACAAATTCTAATCTTTTGGCCGGAAGAATAAACAGAAATATGTGTTGCTCTCTCTCTCTCTCTCTCTCTCTCTCTCTCTCTCTCTCTCTCTCTCTCTCTTTCTCTCGTTGACTTCTCATTTATATCATTATCTTAGACACGAAGATAACGAGCACAGGAACAGACACTTGAGAATACTAATACTGTACTACACCAACTCAACCCGAGATCAATGTATATTTACCATGGCATCTGATCTTGTAAACACTAGAAATCAAGGAAGTTTGTTCAGTAGAAGTCTTAGTTACTGTCAAAATACCATATATATTGTTAGCATATCTGGCAGTTACTTGTGAGTCATTGATAATATAATGTCATTACTGATCATCAACAACGAAGTTCTTTAAGCGCGTAATAAGCTTAGTAAGAACACTAGTCTAGTGTCAAAAAAAAATCAAAAGTGAAAGAACTCAGGATTTGTGTGCCATGAAAGTTAAGAGGAGTGGAGTTTTCGACATCAATTTATTCAGACTTTTCTTCATATTGTAAATGTACTTTTTTCTTGTTATTATTCTGATGTGATTCATAACGAAGAGCTTTGTTCACCAACTATGACCCACAAACAGATTATTAAGTCGCTTTTAGGGTCTCGTAATACAGAGAGAACAGTATAGGTATACAGGTATACAGAGGCTTAAAAAATCGACAACAGTACTCATGCGGTTCTTAAGATCAGTGTGTCTTGTTAAGTATACATTGATGACCGTGCCTTGATTTACATTATTCTTGCAAGCGGTTAAGGGTACAATGGTTAAAGCTGGATTTGGTTTACGTTTGGTTGAATAATAAAGTCCTTTTGGTTAAAGTTATGTTTGATTAAAATAATTCAGATAACTCCCAACACTTCGATATTGGTTCATTATGGTTTTGAAGTTATAACACCACTAATTTATAACGAAATTTTGTCCCTAACTTTAACTAGTTAACAAAATCGTAACATTATCATCTACCTCCATATCATTACTTCAAATAACATATAAGGTAAAGAAAATCACTCCACACACACAACACAAGATCAGCATCCCTATCCCTGACACAGCCCTAGAAAATCGTACAGTCAGGGTGGCGCAGTCAATGTCCGAGGCTTGTGTGTGTGTGTGTGGCCCAGGATCCAGGACTCCTACACGGACCAGCTGCCGCCTCCTGATGGTGGTAGTAGTAGTGACTCAGGTCTTGCAAAGTTCTTTCTGATCTGTTGTTTGTTGTTTACTTGTGTCTAGAGATGATAATGGATCGTTGTTTACATGATAACTTTCCCTTTAAATGGATAAGGGGTCGTAGTTTCCATAATATCCCTTTAAATGGCTAAATGGGTCGTTGTCTGAATACCTGTACTTTTAAATGGCTAATGGGCTGTGTTTTGCTTACTACCTGGGCCGACAATGACGCGCCAAACTTTTTTCGTTACTAATTGTGGCGATAATAGTTGATATTTTTGTGGGGTTGACTCCTTAAGTGTCCCTTGTACGGTTAATGGGATGTTTTTCACTCAACCTGTACCGTTAATGGGTTGATTTTTACTTTCTAATTGTGTGGGGCCTAATGATTAATGGTTATTTTATAATTCATATACCATGGTTAATGATTTTGTTTTCTTCTTATTTGTTATATAATGGTTATTGAGTCTTTATTTATAATTACTACTGAATTGTTGTGGTTATTAGAACAATAACTACCTAATTCGCTTCTTTTAACCAATGCCTAGTCATTAATGTTGTTTTTTTTGTTACCATTAATTGTACCTACAAACGTCACCAATTATTCGCTACCGATTCGTTAGTTACCTATTACTGGTTCCTATAAGGCTTATACGTTGGTTCTTTTCTCGTTATCAATACTCACAGATGGGTTGTTGAAATTCGACCTATTTCCTGTGTTTCTCGTGGATAATGGGGAGTTGTTAAACCCTATAGTCAGTACCTATAGTCTTAATGTATTACTGATGTCTGTAGGTGATAGGATGATGCAGTTTTATAATGTCCTTTGCCTATAGTCGTTACGGGGTCGATATTTAGTTACTATTAGTGCCTATAGTCGTTACGGGGTCGTTGTTTAGTTACTATTAGTGCCTATAGTCGTTACGGGGTCGTTGTTTAGTTACTATTATTGCCTATGGTCGTTAATGGGTCAGTGTTGTGTTTCCATCTATTATCGCTAATGAGTAGTGTAACGACCTTTAACTTTAATGAGATTGTTTACATTGTGATTCTAAGACGGCCATCGCTAGAGAGGCTGTTTGCGTCTTCTGATTGCTTGGTGGTGAAGATTTTAATTGTCTATTGTTTGCCGATGCTCTCGTTAACAGCCTTGATTGTTTGATTTTGTTTTTTGATGTTAGGTAGATGAAAGTTGATTGTTTACAGTATGATTATCTCTTGTCTGTCGGTGATTTTACAATGATTTCGTCTTGTTTGCTGTTGCGATGCTTTAAGAGATGGTGCTAAGGTTGTTTTCGCCAGGAAGTATGATTGATGTTAACTTGTTTATAGTATGACCATTGAGAATTTGTTTGCTTCAAGTGTGATCATTAATAAACTATAAAGTATGATTGCGGCTACAGTATGATAAGTTGTATACCAGAAGTATGATTATTGACAAGTTGTTTGCTAGAAGTTTTACTCATGAGAAGTTGTTTACATGACAAATGATTAGTAATGAGTACAGTACTTTGTTTGCAATGTAGATCATTAAAGAATTGTTTAAGGGGGTTAAAAGGCGGTTTGTTTGCTTGTTTGTCTTACCAATCCATGTTCTCGCTGATTGGCTTAAACCAGTTACCTGGGGTCGTTGGTCGGTCGATGGTAACGAGTTTGTTCAATAGTTCATAATTTCTCGCTGATGTTTCTCTAAATGACAAGTTGTTAGTCCCTGGTCATTTTTGAGGAGTTAATGATACGTGTTGGGTGCTAGTGATAAGGTTATGCGGGCTAGTTGGGTGCTAGTGATAAGGTTATGCGGGCTAGTTGGGTGCTAGTGATAATGTTATGCGGGCTAGTTGCGTGCTAGTGATAAGGTTATGCTGGCTAGTTGGGTGCTAGTGACAAGGTTATGCTGGCTAGTTGGGTGCTAGTGATAAGGTTATGCCGGCTAGTTGGGTGCTAGTGATAAGGTTATGCCGGCTAGTTGGGTGCTAGTGATAAGGTTATGCCGGCTAGTTGGGTGCTAGTGATAATGTTATGAGACTGGTTGGTGCTAGTGATATTAAGGTTATGCGGGCTAGTTGGGTGCTAGTGATAAGGTTATGCTGGCTGGTTGGGTGCTAGTATTAAGGTTATGCAGGCTAGTTGAGTGCTAGTGATAAAAAGGTTAACTCGGGCCTAGTTGGGTGCTGGTGATAAGGTTATGCGGGCTAGTTAGATTGCTAGTGAAGTAAGGTTATGCGGGCTAGTTGGGTGCTAGTGATGAGTTATACCGGGCTAGTTAGATTTTTAGTGATAAGGTTATGCCGGCTGGTTGGTGCTAGTGATGTAAGGTGCAGGTAGTTGGGTGCTAGTGATAAGGTTATGCAGGCTAGTTGAAGGTGCTAGTATTAAGGTTGGCGACTGGTTAAGTTATATTTAAATAAGGTTATGAGGGCTAGTTGGGTGCTTAGTGATAAGGTTGCTGGCTAGTTGGGTGCTAGTATTAAGGTTATACGGGCTGGTTGGAGTTGCTAGTGATAGTTTATGCTGCTGTTCGTTGGGTACTAGTGATGGGTTATGAGGGCTAGTTGGGTGCTTCTAGTGATAAAGGTTATGCGGGCCTAGTTGGGTGCTGAAGTGATAAAGGTTATGCTGGCGGCTAGTTGGGTGTGATAAGTTTATGCTGGCTAGTTGGAGTGCTAGTGATAAGGTTATGAGGGCTGTTGGGTGCTGGTGATAAGGTTATGTGCGGGCTAGTTGGGTGCTAGTGATAAGGTTATGCTACAGTTGGGTGCTAGTGATAAGGTTATGCTGGCCTGGTTGAATAGTGAAATGGAGTTATGCGGGCTAGTTAGTGCTGGTGATAAGGTTATACGGGCTAGTTATGCTAGTGATAGGGGCTAGTTGGGTGCTAGTGATAAGGTTATGCCGGCTAGTTGGGTGCTAGTGATAAGGTTATGCGGGCTAGTGGGTGCTAGTGATAAGGTTATGCAGGCTAGTTGGGTGCTAGTGATAAGGTTATGCGAGCTAGCTGTTTGCTGGTGCGGTTATGAGTGATAGTTGTTTACTGGTGATTAGGTTATGAGTGATAGTTGTTTACTGGTGATTAGGTTATGAGTGATGGTTGTTTGCTGGTGATTAGGTTATGAGTGATGGTTATTGTATGATACTGATAAGGTGGTGTTGACTATGGTTCACTATTAGCACAAGTTATAACGGCTAACTGTCTACAGGTAAACAGATTTACCTGTTATTGACAAGGTTATGACGAGTAGCTGTTCACTATTGACAATGTGAAGGAATAGAAGCAGGAAAGAAGACAGAGACTACACACACACACTCACACACACACACACACAGACACACACAGGGCGACAGACACACACACAGAGGGCGACACACACACAGGGGAGAGAGAGAGAGAGAGAGAGAGAGACAGAGAGAAGAACACACAGGGTGAAAGAGAGAGAGAGACACACACACACACACACACACACTGTATCAACGTTTAGCTTATGACATCGTGGCCTCTAGTCATCTACCTGTGTACACCTGAGGTCTTCTACATGGTATCCCAGCCCATTACCTCCTACAGCGAGTGAGTTCTTGCAACAAAGTCTCTTATTGCAAGTGCTTTAAGGCCATTTCTATGTGAACTGTGTAATGCAACGTGAATTATTGATCAGAATTTGTCCTTTAAAGATTCAATATACATTCTATCTGTCGAGTGTTTTTGTCTGTTTATTAATTATCTCTCTATTTATCATCACTACTCGTCTCCCACGCTTGTGTAGGGTAGACGAATAAGTAAAGGAACCTCAAAAATAGGGACATGGTAGAGTAAAAACAATAATAAGAGATCGACAGTAAATACATGAATAACTTGAATTATGCATAAAATGTGGCAAGAAAATGGATGATAACTGGTGTATAATGAATGGAAAATAATGAATGGAAATGGGAAATAATAGGAAATGAGAAATAATGTTATGGATTATAAACAAAAACTCATCCACGAAGAACTAACTTGCACACTGACGGAGAAGCAACGGATTCTGAAGCAACCGTACGTTAAATTGTCCTCTTAACGAGATACGTGAGAAAGCTTCCAAACAACAGCTAAATACGGCATCAGGAAAATTCCATTGATACTCTACCGTAAGTTAAATAAACCGTTGTCGTTAGCGTTAGATGAGTGAGAGGTGATTAATATCTTACCATATTATGAGACTCAGGGAGGGAGAGGAGAGGAAAGGGGGGCCTCTACTCCGCCGCAACGCTTACTTCCTCATGTGGCGTTGAAATCTCGCATCCAAGGTGGTCTCTCTCTCTCTTTTTTTCTCCTCTCTCCCTCTCTCCCCTCCGACCTTTGTCTCTGTCTCTTACAACTTTAACCTTCTTTCTCTCTCGTTTATCTTTCTTATCCTTTTTCGTTGACGAGAAAGACAGACATAGACAGAGTGAGCCAGAAGAAGATGGAGAGAATGACCGTGAACAAGAGAGACAGAGACAAAGAGAGAGAGAGAGAGCAACGTAGGACCTCTAGGATTCATAGACAAAGGTCCTTATGTGTTGTCTTCGTGTCAATGGCCTATGAGATGCGTTCCGTGAGTGTACCAGCCGGAGCTCCCATACACTCCCTTCCCTCCCTTCCTCCCTCGCCCTGGCTCACAGTACACTCACCCGTAGTCCTCCCTTGGTCCCTTCCTCCCATCCCTCTCTTTTTCTCTCTCTCTATGTCGTGTACTCCTATCTTCCCCTATCTCTACTTCTCTCACTCTACTCCTCTCTCTTTCTCTTCTCATGTTTTCTCCGTTTTATCAGATATTTTCGTCATTTTTTCACGTGTTTTTCAACGATATATCCAATGTCTTCGTCGTATTATTAGATATTTTCTTCGTTTTTTTTTCTCACTTTAGCATCGTCATTCAGTCCAGTTGGAGTCGATATTTTAAGATCAGGAGTCGTACCATCCGGCGGTATCGCCTCTGGTACTCCTCAGCCTGTCGCATTGTCGATCTTGTCACTCTTGGTGGGGAAAACTAGCAACAGAAAGTGGACGATGCACTTCTTAGCATTTTCGACGGTGAAATATTGATCTTGTGACACCTCTCGTTGCAGTTGTCGCTCTCTTTCGTTGAATTCATTAAGCCTCTGTTTTTCCAAGGAGAGTTAAGCACCGCCAGCAAGAGACAACTTCGCCACGAGTGCTAGAACTGGAGGTTAGTGCAGGAAGACATTTTTATTTATAACAACTGAAAACTGTTTTGGCTCTATCTTAAAAAATAGCCGTTGCATAAACAGTTAAGCCTCGGCCACCATCCAGGTCTGCGTCTCGCCCACGCCTTGTTCAGCCGGACTTGTAGTGGTGGAGGTGAGTGACTTAACACTTACTCTCAGGCTCACAGTATACGCCTTCACCCATGCCCAGTTACCCACCTTACACCCATACACACTATATACTGGCCACACAACATATACACTCCCTCTCTCTCTCACTTTGTCATTCTCCCTCTATCCCGTTCACTTCCTTTAGTGAACTCCCTCCTTCTTCCCTTCTCTATCTGTATCGCGTTCTTTATCATCTTTCTCACGTGACGTTCATTTCTTTAAATCTTTCACCTCCTTTCTTTTACGTTTTATTTTCTCTCTTTCTTTGTCTCACGTTTTATCATCATTATCTTTCTTTTAAGGGGTTCACATTGTCCTCCCTTTGTACTCATGCTCCTCTCTCTTTCCCTTTGTCTTTCTGTCCCATTTTCTCTCTCTCTCTCTCTCTCTCTCTCTCTCTCTCTCTCTCTCTCTCTCTCTCTCTCTCTCTCTCTCTCTCTCTCTGGCTCCTTCCTTTGTCTTTTTTGTCCACAGCACCCCCTGCCTTTCCTCCATCCTTTTGTATCACGTTTTAAATGTTTAATCTCTCTCTCTCTCTCTCTCTCTCTCTCTCTCTCTCTCTCTCTCTCTCTCTCTCTCTCTCTCTCTCTCTCTCTCTCTCCACCCGTCTTCCCCTCCTACTTATCTCCCTCTCACCCCTCGTCTCCTTGCCCTCCGTTTCTCCCTCTTCTTGTCCGCTTCCTTAACTTCTTCTCACCCCTCCTACAACACCCTCTCTTGAAATCCTCTTCTTCTTCTTCTTCGTCTCTTCCTCCCCAATTCTTCTTCTCTATATCCTTTCCTCCTTCACCTTATTCACTCCTCCTCCTCTTCCATTAAATTCCCTCCTTTCCTCTCCTCCTCACCCACCACCTCCTCCACCTCAGCACCCTTCCTCCTCCTCTCCCACCTAATCCTCCTTTCTCCCTTCCTCTTCCTGTTTCTCTTCTTCCAACTAACCATCTGCCTCCTCCTCCTTCTCCCTCTTCTCCCCATTCGCTATTGTTCTTCCTCCTCCTCCCCCGCCTAAACTCCTCCCCCCTCCTCTTCCTCGTTCTTCAGCCCCCGTGTGTATGGAGGGAAGGAAGTGATCGAATCAACAAGGAAACATAAGATTGTCGTGGACGCCTCAGGGGCAAAACGGTTCCTGGTCGTAATTTAGGGAAGGGGAGTCCACATTCCTCGACCCTAGCCATTATCATATCATATCTCATGTACTGCAACGTAATGGCACGCTTAGTCTTTCCGTAATTATTAAAAATGGACTAACGCCTTCCTTTGTGTAGTAAGAACCTCTCCACTATTAATGCGAGAACTGGTTATTCAAGATCCAAGTTGTTTTAAGAAGAGAGTGTGATTTGAATTGTTTTTTTATTTAAACGTTTTGTGAAAATTGATAAACACCTAATAATAATAATAATAATAATAATAATAATAATAATAATAATAATAATAATAATAATAATAACGAAAATGAAAAGAATAATAACAAAAATACCAATAATGACAATAATACATAAAGATAACAATACAGTAATACATAATTCATAACTACCAATTCCCAACTTAACAACTGTATATAATAAAGTATCATTACAAAGACAACCCCATGTTAATCCTCTGAGCTACGAGACTAACATATAATACTCAAACACCCAAAACAAAACAAAATTAGGCCCGAAAAAAATACACCTCCAAAAATACTTATATATGCCCGTACTTAAATCCCTACGAACTTCCTATGAATTCATCACTTAAAGACGATATTTATGTGTCTCTTAAGTGTATAAGTGTATTAGATTCACTTACTTGTTTACTAATGTATTATAAGTCTTGTATATCTTGGAGAGTTGGCGAGTTATTGATAAATATAGTCTGATGTATTAGCTGTAGATGGGGTTATTTAGTGAATTTATTTAGGTATTGGTGTCACCGTTGGCTGTCACTGTAGGTTAGTTTCATATATTGCAAAAAAAATGTCTAAATATATATATATATATTTCATGTAGATCCTAATGAAAACGTATATATATATATATATATATATATATATATATATATATATATATATATATATATATATATATATATATATATATATATATATATATATATATATATATATATATGTGCGAGAGAGAGAGAGAGAGAGAGATCACGTGCCAACATTGAGCATAAACAAAGACAACGTGGTCATTATAAAGCCTGGAGGGAACACAACTACTCACGGTTGACGGCGTCCACAGATGACTAACTGTGCGGAGGGTGTAGGAGGAGGAGGTGGGGCGAGAGGAGGAGGAGTGGGAAGAGGAGGAGGAGGGGGGAAGAGGAGGAATGGGAATACGAGGAGGAGAAGGAGGAGGAGGGAGAAGAAGAGGAGTAAACGAGGAGGAGGGTGAAGAAGAGGAGAAAAAGAGGAGAAAGGGAAAATGGTGAATGAGAAACGTGGTGGAGGGGTGAGGAAGAAAAAGAGAGCTAGTGGGAGGAGAGGAGAAAGAGGGGAAGAGAGGAGTGAGACCAGTAGGGGAGAGGAAGAATGACCGTGGGGAGACTGGAAGAAGAAAGAGCTGATCGGGAGGAGGAAGGAATAAGAAGAAGGAGTAGATGACCAGTTGAAGGAGGATGAAGATGATAGGAAGGAAGTAAAGGAAGTACAAGAGGATCAGTGGGAGGGGAAGAAAGAGGAAGGGGGCTTGTGAAAGGAGAAGGAAGTGGCCTGGTCGAAGGAGGAGGAGGAGGAGGAGGTTTGGTGGAAGAAGGAGGAAGAGGGGGAGGCCTGGTGGATGGAGAAGGACGAGGAGGCTTGATGGGAAGTGAAGGAGGAGAAGGAGTAAGGCTAGTGGAAGGGGGAGGAAGAGGAGGCTTAGGGGGTAGAAGGAGGAAGATGGGGACGGCTGGTGGAACAGGAAGGGAGGGAGCTGGCGGAAGAGGAAGGAAAAGGCCTGGTGGAAGGAGCAGGAGGAAGAAGAGGTGGTCTGGTGGAAGGAAGAGGAGGGCTGATGGAAGAAGGAGGAGGAGGGAGAGGAATAAGGCTAATGTAAAGAGCAGGAAGAGGAAAAGGAAGACGTTTGTTTATACTGCCATAGTAATTTTGATATCTTAAGGACTCGAGACCTCCGGATTCTCTAAGATTCTCACTTGATTTTTTTTCTCTTAAAATAGAATGGCAGGAACGTACTTCAGTAGCTATGATAAATAAGATAAGGAACAACAACAAAAATATAGCGTCGAAATTGAACTCAGACTCTAACTAAATCTGTTCTCATAGTCCCCCCCCCCACCCCCAGCTCCTCCTTGAAGCCCAGATGTCGAGGAGGAGGATGAATAAGAAAAGGAAGAAATGGAGGAGGAAAAAGAGGAGGAACACAGGTAAAAAAATATAAGAAAGAAGTGGTGGTAAGGGAGGAGGTGATGGCAGGGGGGAGGGTGAAGGAGGAAATAGTGAGGGAGAAAACGGAGTAGGAAGAGGAGGTGGTAGTGAACGGGGGTATAAGCTGAGAATCATGCGGAAAAGTAGAACAACGGTGGATGGTAGACGGTAGAATGACTTGGCTATCTACCCCACTTCCTTGGTTCAGGGAACTTTGGTACATCTATGTGTGTGTGTGTGTGTGTGTGTGTGTGACCAATCGTGCACCAGCTACACCAGATGGCAAATGGAGTCCGAATACCTGAATTTTTCCTTCATACAATTAGCTACGGTCGAATCTCAAGCTAATTTCGATGCCACAACGAATATGATAATCTCTTCTTAGCTAAATTAAGAAAGTTTCCAATATTCTCACATCTGCAGTGAATGCATGGAACTCTAAGGACTCAGGACCCTGGTGGTGGTGGTGGCGAGAAAGTCAAGGAATGGGGGGTAAAATGTGTGCCTGCCTGTTTTAGTTATTCTCTACCTTGACTGTAGGTATTTCCAGGTGATCTCTCTCTCTCTCTCTCTCTCTCTCTCTCTCTCTCTCTCTCTCTCACACACACACACAAGGCCAAGAATTAAGGGAGACAATATGAGGAGTTGAGGGAGAAAACAAGAGTTAAGGGAGAAAATAAGAGTTGAGGGAGATATAAGACCTAAGGGAGATAATAAGAGTTACGGGAGATAATAAGAGTTAAGGGAGAAAATGAGTTGGGATGTATAAGAGTTAAGGGAGATAATAATAATTTAAGGGATATAATAAGAGTTAAGGGATATAATAAATTTTAAGGGAGAAAACAATAATTAAGGGAAATAATAAGAGTTAAGGGAGATAATAATTTAAGGAAGATTATAAGAGTTAAGGAAGAAAACAAAAGTTAAGGGAGACAATCAGAGTTAAGGGAGAGAACAAGAGGTACAAATAAATAATTAAAGGAAATAACAAGAGCTAAGGAAGACAACAAACGTTAAGGGAGGGACAAGAATTAAAGTAGAGACCAAGAGTTAAGGGAGAGAACAAGAGTTAAAGTAAATACCAAGAATTAAGGGAAAAACAGGAACTCCAGCAGAGAACCAGGAGTTAAGGGAGAAAGTAGAGACCAAGATAATGAATAGAAAACAACATCCAACTTTCTATCTATCCATTTATCTTTACTTCTTTCTTGTCTCCCTCATTCAGGGTGAAGGGGGGGTAGAGAGAAGGGTGGACGTGTACATAGTGTTGGTGAGGGTGACACATGACGAGAGCTGAGAATAACAGGAAAGGGTTAGAAATACTCCACCCACCCTCCCACACCCACCCACACCCACCCACCCACACTCACCCATCCACACACAGTCACCCTCCCTTATACATACATACATACATACATACATTCATACTCTCTCTCTCTCTCTCTCTCTCTCTCTCTCTTTCACATACACATTACCTCCCACGCACGCACGCACGCACGCACGCACGGACGCACACATACACAAAATCGACGCCTCATATCGTTTCAATGTAATACGGAATCCAGTCACCAGATTATATTAAGAACAAATAAACATCATAAAATACAGACACAGATAAACAAATAAACACGAATAACAGGAAATAATTAAAAGAAACGTGACAATAATAGAAAAATGAACAATAAACGTAAACCAATAAACGTAGAGAACAAGGAGGAATAAGTACAGAGAAGTGAGACATAAGAAGAATAAAGATCTCGTTAAATCCGTAAAAAAAGATAAAACCTGAAAGTGAGGAAAAGGAGAAAAAAGAGAGAGAGAGAGAAAGACAAAGGAGAATAGAGGTGAGGAAAGAGAGAGAGAATGAATGGAGGTGAAAAGTTTAAGGAAATGAGAAATATTTGGAAACTGTGATGAAAATGGAGTGAAACTTTGACAGAATAAATATAGAAATAAAACCCTCGAGACAGTTAAGGAAAAAGTGTAAAATTAAGAGACAGTAATGAGAGAGAGAGAGAGAGAGAGAGAGAGAGAGAGTAGAGCGAGACACAGTAAAGAAAGAAGTTAAAGTTAAGACGATAAAGATTAGGTATAGCAAAGATAACAAAAAAAAACGTTGGGTAAATAACGGAGACACAGACAGACAGACAGACAGACAGAAACAGAGACAGACAGACAGACAGACAGACAGACAGACAGACAGACACAAAATAAAATAAAGAAAAGTCGACAAAACACACAATTTCCTCAGCTCCCTCAGTCAGCCTCTTATAAGTTGAAAGATTTTAGTGGACAATTTACCGGTTGGAGTTTCTGTTGATTAAGAATAATGATTACAGCAATGAGTAACACGAAAGTACCTCTGGCGGTGGTGAGGGACGAGGCAGGGTGGTGAGGGTGGAGGCAGGGTGAGGGGAGTGGTGAGGGTGTGGGTGATGAGAATGTTGGTGTAGGGGGAAAGGGTGGTGGTGCGGGTGGAGGAAGAGAAGGAAGGAGGGAAGGGAGGATTCAACAAGGAAGGAAGAGAGGGTGGCGGTAAAGGAGGGAAGCGGCGAGGGAGGAAGAGAGTCGGTAAAGGAGGAAGAGAGTCGGGGAGGGAGGGTGTGAACGTCATCTGGTAGTAACAGTAGAGGTGTCGGTGGCAGGGAGTGGAAGAGTCGTGTCAGCTTACCCCCAGCTTAAGACTCCCAACGTCAAGCTCCCACAAGCCAATCGTTTACTCCCTAAATGGGTACACCAACACGCATTTAGTAACGGTAGTCTCGGCGCAATTCTGGCATCATTTTGGCGATTCTCTCGGCGTGGAAGCTAAGGGGAGACAGTTAGCTGCATTCTCACATCTTCTGTTAGAGGGAGACAAAGTTACTTGACGAAGCTAAGAATATAAGACCTGTTCGATCATTACCACGAGTCCAGATAAAATCAAAATTATACATTGAGGAAAGACAGACGATGTGGTATTGAACAGGTAATTATAACTAATACTTTATAACACAAAAGGTTTCTTGGTATAAATCACTGTTAACTAGGAGTGAATCAAAAGTTAACAGCGGATAATGACTGGCCAACCAGACTACAGTATATATTAAGCTGACATAAATACTGTAACTTTGATAATTCTGAGCTAAAGATATTACTATTATTTACTATTTTTTACTATTATTTACTATTTATTATTATTATTATTATTATTATTATTATTATTATTATTATTATTATTATTATTATTATTATTATTATTATTATTATTATTATTATTATTATTACCGGGGCCTGATGCTTGAACCATCGCGAACCCACGAAATAATATGAAAACTTATATTTCATTCATCAATAAAAAGCGTTAAATGAGAAAAAAATATCAATAAAGTAATAAAATTGCAATTGGGGATTAATGATTAATGACCACGTAAGAATTTTATACGCAAAAAAAAGTAAAAAAAAAATCACAGAAGTTATTGTCAACCGATTTTCTTTAGCCATATTTTTTGAGCCACAAGATTGTCATAAGGAAACTCAATGACACAACACACACACACTCTCAAACTCTTTGTGAAAAACACAAGTATTACACAAACACAATAATACTCTTACCATGAGGCGAATACCGTACAAATCTATGCCTTTAAAACTAGCATTATATAACCCCAAATACACAAATTAACTTAGATATACTTAATTGTTTACTAAAGATTAATGAGCTGGTAAATACACGGCTGCATCTAGTCTAGTCACAGCTCCTTCTGTTAGTAGTTCCTGAAGATTAGTGTCCTGCAAAAACAAGGATGTGAAAATAACAAAATGTATTAGTGCAAGATGAGAGAATAAATGTTATGAGAGAGAGGAAGGGAGAGAAAGAGAGAGAGAAAAGAAAAGAGAAGAGAGAGAGAGAGACAGACGAAAGAGAGAGAGAGAGAGATATATCTTCTTCCAGTGTCGGACCCCTGACACCATGCCCAAATTGGAAGGAGCCAAATGTTCCCCAGAAGAAACGAAGACTAGGTTCACGCAACAATCTCAAGAGGGAGGAGGAAAAGAAAGAGCACCAAGAAAGGAATGGAGACGAGAGAAGGGAAGGGAGGGGAGGAGTAAAGATGTCAGGGACGGAATGAGGGAAGAGGGAGATAGTGAGAGGGTTAACGAAAAAGGAGAGAGAAAGAGAGAGAGAAAGAGAGAGAAACGGAAACAGAAAGAGAGAGAAACATAAACATTTAAGATAGAGAGAGAAAGAGAAAGACAGAATTAGAGTAAAATTTACACTAGGACCAGATATCCCTCCCAAGCAGTATATACCTACCAACTAAACGGTACAGGTAAACCATACAGGGAAACGATACAGGTAAACGGTACGGGGTAAACGGTACATCTAAACGGTACAGGTAAGGGCAAGTATCCAATGTGTGGTCTAGTTGTTCAGCAGAGTGATGCCCTCAAAATATTTTTTCTACCTATAACTTCCTCGAGTCTGACTTTCACAATCACTCGAGTTATTACACGGACACCTGCCTGTTATGGACGACTGGAGCGAAATATTCGTCGGTTTCTTCAGCTGATAGAAAATACCGCAAAAAGTGATATATTTACCGGAGCGTCTTAAGATTGGCTGCATCATCATCGTCATCATCTAGCGGGTCTCTTCCTGATTATCTCTCGTGTATTGACCGCTGTAAGAGAGACAGTAGATAGTGTTGGCATTAGAACTCACTATCCTTCTATCTCTACTTCTTTTACGGTGAGGAAGACTCGCTAGGATGACCACAACATAAATAACGTTCTCTTCACTTCCTCTACATATATTAGATGTTATTGATAATATCGTTTCTATGAGAACTAGTGAGAAAAAAATACAAGAGAATAAAGTGTGTGTGTGTGTGTGTGTGTGTGTGTGTTTACTACGTGGCGGTATTAGGCGGGTAAAATCACAGGCACTGATCAGCTCATTTTTCTGAATCAGTAAGACGAGTTGCAACATGTGGATATCACAAACCGACTCCTTCACGGCCACGTCTTCCCGGCCTCGTCTCCCCGGCCACGTCTTCCCTGCCACGTCTTCCCGGCTATGCCTCCTCGGCCACGTCTCACCGGTCACGTCTCCTTGGCCATGTCACCCGGCCATGTCTCCCAGGCCACGTCTCCCTGGCCACGCCCCCCATTCTTGTCAATTAGAAATCTGAGGAAATACGTGAGAACGCCAATAATGGCCATTCTCCTTCCCCATCCCACTTACCCCTACCTCCCTCCCACACACCCATCTCTCTTACCAGCCTCCCACTTACCCTTTCCCACGTATCCCCTGTCCCAGACTCCCATCCCACCCCTGTCTCCGTCTATGCAACAAGGGGGGGGGTGGGGGGGTAAAGAATCACCGCGTGAGGGAATCAAACACTAGTTAGGGGGTGAAAGGAGGAATCATTGCGTGGTGGGTGAATCACAGACTGGGCCCACCTCCCCTAGGGTCTGTCTACCTGCACGTCGCTGTAACTGTATCTGGCTCGCCAGGTGTCACTGACTGGGGACTGGTGGGTGACGCAGCAAGAGCCACGCTCTCAGGATACACCCCGCCCCCTCCTACTGGTGCCCGTCCCCCAGGACCTGGTAGTGGGGAGGGGTCGAGTTCTCCGGGTGAGGTTCTGGGTATAGGGTGTTGTGGTATGAATACTGTGGGAGAGAAAGTTTAAGTTCTGGGGTGGAAAGATCTAGAGAGAGAAGGTTGGAGTCATGTGGGTGGGAGATCTAGACATAAGAACTTGCAGGAAGACAACTCAAAAAGCTTCCAATTCTGCAGAAGGAAATTCAAGTGACTCATCAATTTGTCATCTGTAGTGAAGAGATCCTGGGAAAGACTTAACCTCTGAGGCCACCAGTCACTGAGGACGAGTTACCGAAACCCAAGTTTAGTTGTTTCTGTTGTTGTTATTTTTTTCTTGAGGAAAATCTGGGGTGAAGAATCCGAGAGAGGTACTGAAGAGGCAGTGTTAAGGGATGCTTGTGTTACTGGGTGTTAGTTAAGAGAGAAGGGAAGAGAAGGAGAGGGAGAGGGAGAGGCAGATGAAGAGGAAGAGGGGGAGGAAGAAGGAGAGGGAGATGGAGATAGAGAGGAAGATGAAGAGGAGGATGGAGTGGAAGATAAAGAGGAAGAGGAGGAGGGATAGGAAGATAAAGAGGAAGAGGAGGAGGAAGAGGAGTGGGTTGAGTGAAATTTAAGGAGGAGAGGTCTTTAGTCTTCTGGAGGGAGAAGTTGAAGCCTATGCTCTGAGAATAAACTTGAATGGGTAATGGACAAGTAAATGCAAAGAACGTCAAAAAAAAACTACTACAAACAGTTAAGCAATTAAAACCCAAAAGATGCCGACTAACTACACAAATACACAGAACACCCAACAACTATAAAATGCCAAATACACTTCCTATAGACAACACCCAGAGTTTCTTGAGAGTTAGGTCTTGGGCCCAATTAAGATTTAAGATATACTTGAATCACTAATTCTAAGACGGATGATTCGCTGCTTCACTGAGAACGGGTTTACTCTCTGATTCATGAAGCGTCCAGTTAACAAGCTAAATTGTCATATTTTCATTATTAAGACGATTATTGTAACTGTATATATTCCGCTGCCAATTTTAAATCAGCACAGAGACAGATACGATGTTAAAATGAGAGAATAGATGAGAATAAATGAATAATAAATGATAACAGTCTAGGAAAGTTGTCCAGCACTGCTCAGGCTTCTTGTGTTACGCGGGAATAATCAAAGCCGTCAAGACTTTTAATCCAAAAGTCTCAGGTGCTGAATAAACCCAAAGAAAAAGAATACAAACAAACTTGTCACTAAAGTTAACAAAAAACACACAAAAATAAGATGATTAAGTACATCTCATGTGATTATAAATAGAACGATAAATATTAAGTGAGCCAAAAGTATCATCGCTGTCCACATAACTGTAAAACCTAGAGACAGAAGGTAACAGTGAATACCTCGTGAACCCTCGTTACGAAACCTCCGCTTCACCTCTCCTCACCTGAACCATATTAGAACAAGTATCGTAAATTGGGTTCCTGACCGCTCCATTGTGAAACAATTTTTAAAGCGCTATTTTTTTTTAACTCGTGTGTGAAGGCGGCATTATTTTCCCCTCTTGATTGGTGGCGTGGTTACCGGGATGAGCTGGTCAAGTGTGGAGGTATGTGTGACAGCTGGAATTCCTTTCTTAACCACAGAGTTTCAACGACAAGGAGTTCCGTTTTGACATACTTCTTAAGTGGACTGGTGTGTTGCTATTAATCCTTTTTTCTATCGGTTTATAGTTTTATCTTGTCATCTCCATGTGTGTGGGGGGGTGTGGGGGAAGTGGTGTGTGTGTGTGTGTGTGTGTGTGTGTGTGTGTGTGTGTGTGTGTGTGTGTGTGTGTGTGTGTGTGTGTCAGCCGTCCTCACCAACTACTATTCAGTGAACTTAGGCTATTGTCTCCGGGCGTGGCACCTTCAGGAGGGCCACGTCTCCACTACCAGGAGCACCTCGTCAGTACCTGATAGTCCTCAATCCTTTCCCGCCCTCTCATCCACACACACCCGTAAGAAATTTCCTTACTGTTTACGTGAAAATAACAGAAAGTTACAACAGTCTCAGTTTAATTTTGCCTCCATTTTTGCCGCTAGCTTTATGTGACAACATAAGTAAACCAATTAGGTAAGTCATCACATACAGTTAGGGGGTAAGATTTAACGTACGACTTAAGAAAATCTTGGTCCCGATTCTGACTACGACATGCTCTTCAGGAAACGCCCAATTATCTTAAAATACAGCTTTTCCTAATAGTGTGGTGCGTTACATGCAATAAATTCACACAAAGTTACATTTCCGGAAAACTTTGCAGTGACAATTGGTCAGCGAGGGAGTGTCACCAACGTGTGTGTGTGTGTGATGACACTCAAACTTTCACCTTTCATGTCTTGATTTTATATATATATATATATATATATATATATATATATATATATTAATTATTTCCCTGTTTTCTACGAGGGAGCACCTTGGTGGAGAGCCGTCACGTTACCACAGACAAGATTCTCAAAAACTCGTAAGTTGAATTTGTTCTCCCCTTTAAGTGAAGATATGAGAAAGCCTATACGTGGTTCTGTCTAAGCTGCGGTATATAGATGGTGGTGAAAATGACTTTGGAATTGCACGCTGGGACTGTCACGTAGCTAAGATGACTGACCAAACCCAGTAACGAGGTAGAAAGATAGAAATTTATCTTACGAATCTCTGAGACTCCAGGTCCATTTATTTTGGTGAGGAGGGGGAGCTAACTAACAGGTAGGAGCTCATGACGCAGCTGCTAGAGTGCTCCACCACCAGACAAATAGCGATGACCGCTAGGAATGCCGCGCCCCGATGACTTACCCAGCCAGCAGCCACCGACGCCTAGCGTGAAGTGCTCAAGTTTAGCACTGGTCGTCAATATCTACCACAAATGTGTTTTTCGTGTTTTTCTTGTTAAAATTGTTCTGTGTGTGTGTGTGTGCGTGTGTGTGTGTGCACACGAGCCTTTGCTTCAAATGCAACTTTCACAACACGCTAAGGTTAAATGCCTGAACACCTGCCTGTTCTAGATGATCGGGCTAATGACGTAGGCTGGGATTCTCAGAGGCTCGTACGTCAATTTGTTTCCCACCTTACCTGGGAACACACCTTGACTCACTATAAACTACGTCAACAAGGATGACTATCACAGTGGCATCGAAATTAAACAGAGGCAATACCGTAAGTATGTTCCACACTTACGAGAAGAAAGAAAACAAATAAAACGAACGAATGTTTGAGACTTCGGACTCTGATGGATTAATAGCGAGATAAAAACAGGAACCCAAAAATAAAATTATGACGAGGAATTCCGTGGCTGACCGCTAAATCACGGAGCTCCCCTTCCTTCCTTCCTCCTGCTGGGTCCACAGCCCCCCCAAAAAAAAATACGCAAGTAGTTACGGTACAGTCTCAGAGCAATTAAGACGTCATTTTTGGTTACCACACCTGAGCCGAAGCTTATGTGGATGGAGTACAGTATGTATTGAATATACGTTCTCATATCTCCAGTTAGGGGTAAAATTTTAGTGTACAGATCTTTGAGAACTATATACTGTAGTAGTAGAAGTGGTGGTGGTAGTGGAGGAGGTATAGATAGTAGTAGTGGTGGTGGTAGAGATGACAGTATTGGTTGTCGTGGTGGTCGTTTTATTCGTGATAGAGAAGGATGAGGTGGTCGTGGTTGTAGTTGTCTTGGCAGAGATGGAAGTGGTGGGTGTCGTGGTCGTCAAAGAGATAGGCGGTGGCCTCATAACCTGGAGATCTTGATGGTCTTGGGGGAGTTCCGCTGGGTGATGGATGGACTTTTTAGTTTCCCCTTGGGCGCCGCACCCTATGGTTGGCCGCCGTTTGTCATTCATCTCCCCCTGTTAGTCTCTCTCTCTCTCTCTCTCTCTCTCTCTCTCTCTCTCTCTCTCTCTCTCTCTCTGATAGTCAATGCTTGTGTAATCTGTTCTAAATTATATGTGCGTGACTTTGGGTGATTGTCTTTTGTTTTTCATCGTCAGTTACCATTTGATATTTTTCCTTTTCACTCGTTCTCTTTCTCTTCTCGCCTATTCCTGTGGCTGTGTATACGTGAGATTCTACTGTGTGTGAGCGTTTGTGTGAGTTTGTGTGTGTGTGGGTGTGTGTGTCCGTCATTGAGTAATTGCAAGCAGTAGAAATTACACGTCCCTTAACCTGCACTTTATTATTATTAAGTGCCCACAAATTCGGTATTTTTAGGTTTACAGAAGAAAACAAAATATTTACGCAAGTTTCCGCTTCAGTTTATCCCTCTGGATGAAATTGTTCCCTCAGCACATTCTTCAGCACACACCTGACTCCTCTTCTGTTAACCAAACAGTAAAATCAACACCTTTCATGTAGTCAAATTCATGTTACTATATACCTGACTCCTCTCCCCTTAATGAATCTCTGTGACCAACTCCTTCTATTCATCCTCAAACCATTTTAAGAATATATAAACACTTGCCTCAGCTTCCTCGTTTATAAACACTCCGCCTTAAACCATCTTAAGAACACACCTGTCTCTTATCCCGTTAATGAAGCAGTATGATCAATCGTCACCATATATTTCCCCGCCACACACCCAGGTACTGTGTAGACGGTGAGTGAGGATCTTGAGAGGAAACGGCGACCCTCTTGATTTAGGGTCTCTAACTAGCAAGCTGCAACGACGTGGTGAAAATGGTTTATGAAGCCTGCCATTACCGTCTCTTTTGGAGCGAGACTCACCAATCAGGTGAAGACCAAATGCACACACACACACACGCACACACACACCTCTCTGCTGCATCACCTGCTGCCCCCTACGGCACCACCGTCACCTGCCCCCTGCAGCACCACTGTTACTTGCCCCTCCCCCTACGACACCATATCACGACCGACCATCACCAACGCAACTCACAATAAATTTTAGGCCCCTCCACCACCACTACCAATAATTCCCAGGCCTTCGTCACCACCATAACCACTACACCAGCCTCTCTGACGTCACCATCACCGCAACTCCCACTAACAGTACAGCAACCACAACCACCACTGCCTACTATAGCAGTTCTCATGTACAGAACCAATTACATAATGTGCTTGAATTCTTCTCACGCAAATGTGAATAACAAAGTGTGCGGCCAGACATACTGCCTCACACGCCTGTACTCACGCATTTGTGAATAAGTTACCCTTTTTGTTTAGAACTACACAAATAATGCATTTGAAATACTGTGTAATATTCAGTGCCATAATATCCTGACAACGGGGGTTAATTATTATGACCCGTTGTAAACTCTACTCTGTAATCCTTTTGCGCTACCGCTCACAGGATGAGTGTGGGGTGCACAATAAAGTAGCCGCTGTAAAAGGCAAAATAAAAAAATCAATACCTCCTCCCCTCCACCATCACAACCATATCTACTTACGTGTCTTCCTGGCGCTTGATTTTCAATACCATAACAGCGTTATAGTGTTGGGTTTTAAGGACATTAGGCTTTATGGGGTGTTGTTATGAGGGATATAATTTTCCGGGTGGCGGGAGACGGGGCATGTTTTTGTCTCTCACGCACACACACACACACACACACACACACACACAGATGGTCACCTACATAACACACTTCCGTACCTTTTGGGAACATTAACTTTCTATATATTTTGGGTTAGAGATGACATGAACAAAGATGATTACATTACTGTGTGTATATAATCTGGTTAACTGGGTCTTGGGTACATTTTTATCTTGTCTGCAAATTATCCCTGTCCTAGTGTCGCTGTTGGTACGCGTCTGGGGCACCTCCAATCTACCCAGCTGTGAACGGGTTCCTTAATTTACATCTGAGAAAGTGAAGTTAGTTAGTAGAATGCAATGACAGCCCCATTACTTCTTTTTATTACCGAAAACTTAGTATTTAGTGTGTTGTGGAGGGCACTACAGTAGTCCACCACGCCTGCAGCAGCTGTTCCAAGTTAATTTGCTGATTTAAGAAAATACAGATATATATTAATCTTATATAATCTTTAATTATTACCAATTTTAGTATTGTCTTCAGCTTACTTCACATATAATTAATTACCCTAACACTAACTGGGGGTGAGGTGAGGTTTGGTTGGCTTAGGTGAGAGTAGGTTAAGTTAGGTTAGAATAGGTTAAGTCAGGTTTGGTAAAGTTATCATTTTATCATCATCTTTATCACGATCATTGTTAGTCATGTATAGAAAGAGTCACGAACAGCCAAACAAACACGAGAGTTTCATGAGGGCATCAACCTCCTCCCTCAACCATCAACTCAACAACGAGGTCAAGGGAAGTTCCCCCAATAACACCTTCCTTACTAGATGATTCACTACGGTAAGACGTCATTCATCATTACATTTCAGTAACTTGCAAAGACCCGAAATTATTATTACGTTTCAGTTATTGTACGTGTTATGACCCGAAGCATAACGTTTCAGTAACTCTTAAGATTTCAGTTATTGTTGCGTTTCAGTATCTTGTAAATCACCAATAATATATTGTTATGTTTCAGTTATTGGTCGATTACTCGAATTATTACACGTTTCAGGATCTTGCAATAGCCTGAATCATCATATATCGTATCAAAAACAATTGTATCTTGCTGGGAGCTGAATTAGTATCAACGTTATACAAGCTGGCGTGTCTTACAGTGACTCGAATTGCAATTATGTTCTCAGTGTGTTGTCTGGCCCATGTTGCAGGGGATTGAGGGAGGGAAGGGAAGGAGGCAGGGAGGAAGGAGGAGGGAGCAGGGAGGAAGGGAGGAGGTGGGAGGAAGGGGGGGAAGAGGGCTGGAGGGAAGGGAGGAGGGTGAGAGGAGGAGGGAGGGAGGGGAAGGAGGAGGGGGGGGAGGGGGAGGGAAGAGGTCATGGAGGGAAGAAGGAGGGGGAGGAGGAGGGAGGGAGGAAGGGAGGAGGAGGCAGGGAGGGAAGGAGGAGGGAGAGAGGTCATGGAGGGAAAGAAGGAGGGAGGGTAGGAGGAGGGAGGGAGGGAGGGTAGGAGGAAGGAGCGAGGGAGGGGCTTCAAGGCGATGTGACCAAGGAAGTTCATCCATTGTCTCCCTATCTCTCATGACCTCCGGATTGGTTCTCTTATCTCCTCCAGCAATCTTCTCCCCACGATCACACCTTTCGCCCCCTTTCAACCCATTTTATAACCCCCTTCGTGTGTCCCTACTTTCGTTTCTTCATGTTGGTGTGTTTTTGTTTTAGGGGTGTGCAGGATAGTTTACCAGCCACACACATACACGTACAAACACACACACACACACACACACGTCGGGAAGGTTTCGTCATATCTCACGCGGAGTCTTATTTCATAACCTTTCTTGAGCAACCTGTTCACGTCCATTACGTCTTTCCCTTTCTTCCATTATTCTTTGACCTCTTCAAATCCTACCTCCACCCTCCTCCTCCTCTCATACATATTTCCTCTTCCACCAATTCTTTCCTTTCTTTCTCATTTTCTTGAATTTTTCTCGTACATCTTTCTTCTCTCTCTCTTCCATTATTCTTTGATTTCTCTCACTCACATCGTTTACTCTCATCTGTCGGTGCTTCTCTGTCTCTCATTATTTTAACCCTGCCTATCCACCCCATTCGTGCGACACCTGTATTTTTATTTTACCGCTCCTCCTCCTCTTGCTTCTTCTAAGCCTTCTCATCCATCTAATTATTCTCCTTCTTCCTAATCCTTCTTCTCCTCCTTCCCCTACTAATCCTCCTCCACCTCTTCCTCTTTCTAATTCTTCTCCTCCACCTGCTTCTTCTCCTCCACCTTCTCCTTCTCCTCCACCTGCTCCTTCTCCTCCACCTGCTCCTTCTCCCCTACCTGCTCCTTCTCCTCCACCTGCTCCTTCTTCTCCTCCACCTGTTCCTTCTCCTCCACCTGCTTCTTCTCCTCCACCTGTTTTCCTTCTCCTCCACCTTCTCCTTCTCCTCCACCTTCTCCTTCTCCTCCACCTGCGCCTTCTCCTACACCTTCTTCTCCTCCACCTGCTCCTTCTCCTCCACCTTCTCCTTCTCCTCCACCTTCTCCTTCTCCTCCACCTGCTCCTTCTCCTCTACCTGCTCCTTCTCCTCCACCTGCTCCTTCTCCTCCACCTGTTCCTTTCTCCTCCACCTGCTCCTTCTCTCCACCTGTTTCTCCTTCTCCTCCAGCTTCTCCTTCCTCCACCTGCGCCTTCACCTCACCTTTCTCCTCCACTGCTCTTCTCCTCCACCTGCTCCTCTTCTCCTCCACCTGTTTCTCCTTCTCCTCCACCTGTTCCTTCTCCTCCACCTGCTCCTTCTCCTCCACCTGCTCTTCTCCTCCACCTTTTCCTCCACCTGCTCCTTCTCCTCCACCTGTTTCTCCTCCACCTGCTCCTTCTCCTCCACCTGCTCTTCTCCTCCACCTTCTCCTCCACCTGCTCCTCCTCCACCTGCTCCTTCTCCTCCACCTGCTCCTTCTCCTCCACCTGCTCCTTCTCCTCCACCTGCTCTTTCTCCTCCACCTGCTCCTTCTCCTCCACCCTCCTCCACCTGCCCCTTCTCCTCCACCTATTTCTCCTCCACCTGCTCCTTCTCCTCCACCTGCTCCTTCTCCTCCACCTTCTCCTCCCCGCTCCTTCTCCTCCACCTGCTCCTTCTCCTCCACCTGCTCCTTCTCCTCCACCTGTTTCTCCTTCTCCTCCACCTGTTCCTTCTCCTCCACCTGCTCCTTCTCCTCCACCTGCTCCTTGTCCTCCACCTTCTCCCTCCACCTTCTCCTTCTCCTCCACCTATTTCTCCTCCACCTGCCTTTCTCCTCCACCTGCTCCTTCTCCTCCACCTTCTCCTCCACCTGTTCCTTCTCCTCCACCTGCTCCTTTCTCCTCCACCTGTCCTTCTCCTCCACCTGCTCCTTCTCCTCCACCTGTCCTTCTTCCCTCCACCTGCTCCTTCTCCTCCACCTTCTCCTCCACCTGCCCTTCTCCTCCACCTATTTCTCCTCCACCTGCTCCTTCTCCTCCACCTGCTCCTTCTCCTCCACCTTCTCTCCACCTGCTCTTTCCCTCCACCTGCTCCTTCTCCTCCACCTGCTCCTTCTCCTCCACCTGCTCCTTCTCCTCCACCTTCTCCTCCACCTGCTCTCTCCCACCTATTTCTCCACCTGCTCCTTCTCCTCCACCTGCTCCTTCTCCTCCACCTTCTCCTCCACCTGCTCCTCCACCTGCCCTCCTCCACCTGCTCCTTCTCCTCCACCTGCTCCTTCTCCTCCACCTGCTCCTTCTCCTCTAAATAAAGATAAAGTTACTTATTTCATCCCACCTAAGTTAAGACTTCTGCTTTGCGATGCTTTCACCTGATGGGAATTTCTGCACCTGTGTTTTGTTGTTGTTGTTGTTAAGTCTGTGTTTGTTTTGGTATTATCGGGGACATTTTTTTGTTTATGTCGTCCTCTAATGGTCTTACCTCTTATACCATTTCTTTTTGCCTGGATCCTCCTCACCACCTCCAACAAGTTTACTCCAACACCCTTACCTCCTCCCCACCCCTCCAACACCCCCACCCACCCCTCCCCCACCCCTCCAACACCCCCCACCCCCCTCCCCCACCCCTCCAATACCCCCACCCCTTCCCCCACCCCTCCAACACCCTTAACTCTCCCCACCCTCCAACACCCCCTAACCCCTCCCTACCCCTCCAACACCCTTACCTCCTCCCCCACCCTCCAACACCCCCCACCTCTCCAACACCCTCACCTCCTCCTCTACCCACGTAGCCCCAAACTCATCACTTCCCCCCTACTTTACTCAACCACCTCATTACCTCAAACCACCCTTTTACTCACCTCCCCACCCACCTCCACCTCCCACCTCACCCCTTATACCACCACCCCCACCACCTCACCCTCCACCCACTACACCCCCACTTATGCCACCACACCCCCTTATACCAACCACACCTAGGCTTCTCTACCAATGCGTCCTTCCACCTCCCCCACCATCCTCCCCTCCCCCCCACCTCCTCCCACCTCTTCCTCCTTACCTCCCCCCCACCTCCCTCCCCACCTCCCCTCACCTCTTCCATAACCTCCTCAGAACGTTCCCACTGTTCTCTTTGCTCCACTTTCCAAATCCTTCTCCTGGCTCCCCCTCCTCCCCCAACACCACCACCACCACCACCACCACCACCACTACCACTACTACCACCACTACCACCACCAGTACCACCACCACCACCACTACTACCACCACTTCTACTATCACCAACAATATTCACCACCATCACTACTGCTACCATCATCACCACCACCTAAATCACAACAGTACTATCACCACTACCACAGCACTACACTACCCACCAACATCATAGCCTGCCCCCTCCTTGTGGTTGGGTCAAAAACCTTACTCCCACCATCATCACCATCTCACCACTATCACCACTATTATAGCCACCACACTACCACAATCACAACCCTCATAATCACAACCACCATTATAACTGCCATCATTACCAAATAGACCTCATCACCATCATGGCCCTCACCACCATATGATCCCAACCATTACATGGCCCTTATCATCACCACATGGTCCTCATCAACAAATGGTACGCACCACCAAATGGCACTATATGGCCCTCATCACCACATGACCCATAATGTAACATAACCCTCACAGCCACATGGCCCTCACCACCATGTGGCCCTCACCACCACATGGCCCTCACCACCACCTGCCCCCCTTTCAGCTGGGCTAAAACCACACACAAAGAACCTTTCACACGCCCCGAGGCCTTTCTTCCTTCAGACGCCCCGCTACAAATCGCCCTGACTTACAGTATATGTCTCATTAATGTGGTCATTATTATCTGTTTATGCTTCGTTAATTACGGCATAACAATAAGATGATGTTTGTCCCGTGGTCATTATCGCTCGTCCATACAGGTAAATGAATAGTTACAACGCGGTCACCCAACACCTCGCGCTCTTGGGTCTTCGGTAATTGCAACATAAAACGGGATGATATACACTTTAGGCTCATTACCTCTTGTCCATACACTCACCAGTGCGCTTATTTACACCTGGTTAAAATAACAAGCGAACCGTAACATATACCTCACGTTAATCACCAGGTGTTCATGTCGTCATCCATGTATCGCTCCTTTTTACACCTAACACGTCCAAAGCACAGGTGTTTATGGAGTTACCTGCAAACTAATTACGTTCCTGTTTACACCCATGCCCAAGGCACTGTGACATACATTTCAAACTCATTACAGGTATTTTGTAGGGTCACCTGAGTACATATAATAGCGATGCTTACGCCTGACAGGCCCAAAGCACCGTGTGACACATATCTCACGCCCCTCATCAACAGGTGCAGAGAGAGTCACCTGAGTGTTGGGCTGCTTTGGTGTTGTAGCAGGTGTTGCCCGCGGGAAGTAACGGTGAAGCGGTATAACTTTATGAGGTAACATCTCTTTGTTGCTTCTTTGTCCCGCCAGTGTCTTCCTTACAACTCTCTCTCTCTCTCTCTCTCTCTCTCTCTCTCTCTCTCTCTCTCTCTCTCTCTCTCTCTCTCACCTGCTAAGCCAATCTCATTTCTTTCTCAACTCCTGTTTCTTCCTTTACACTGTCCAGTGATTATATTGTATACGTCGGATTACCACCCTTCTATACTGCCTCAATGGCCTTTGTTGTCTGTGTATAATTCATTAAAGTGTACAATAACCGCCTTGTGCTGTGTCATCCTTGATTAACACCTGAGTATAATGACTTTATTACCCCCTGGCGTCTCTATGACTATTTTAAAGTGAAATATCCGTGCCTTGTGTTGTGAACTTTGATTTAAGTGAACTAAAGCATAAACTAGAGCGTTCAATTAGGGCCTGTGTTGTGGATGTTCATTTGAGTATTCTTAGGTAATTTTAAGTGAGTGCTCAGTTAAGGGATTGTGTTGTGTCGACTTTGATTTAAGTGTACTGAAGTAGAACTAAAGTGTGTAAAAAGTGTATTGTGTTGGATTTTCATTGAAGTGTTCTTATGTAACTTTCAAGTATTCAGTTAGGCAATTGGGGATTGTGTTGCGTTGAATTTATAAGTGTACAGAAGTATATCCAAAGTGTGAAGGAAGTGTCCAGAGTGTTGCGCCCTCTTCGATTAAAATGTACATAATTATTTTTTAAGTGTTTTTATAAGTGCCGCGTGTTTCATCACTTTATATAACTCTACTGTTCCTTCATTAAGTAATGCATAACACAATTGTCATTCATTCCAGGGATCAATAAATGCTTTGTATTACATATACATTCTATTTCACTTGCCTTGTATTTTGTATAAATTCTCTCTCACTTGCCTTGTATTGTGTATAAATTCTCTCTCACTTGCCTTGTATTGTGTATAAATTCTCTCTCAATTTGCTTGTATTGTATATAATTCTTTCTCTCACCTGTCATGTATTGTAGTATAAATTCCTCTCTCACTTGCCTTGTATTGTGCATAAACTCTCACTTGCCTTGTATTGTGTGTAACCTCTCTCACTTGCTTTGTATTGTGTATAAATTCTCTAATCCTACCTTGTATTGTGTATAAATTCCTCTGTCACTTGCCCCATTAGTACAAATTTCTCACTTGCCTTGTATTGTGTATAAATTCTCTCTCACTTGCCTTTGTATTGTGTACAAATTTTCTGACCTGTCATGGGTTGTGTATATAAATTTCTCTCACTTGCCCTGTATTGTATAAATCTCTCACTTGCCCTGTATTGTGTACAATTCTCTCTCACTTGGGTTCTGTATTGTGTGCTAAATTCTCTCTCACTTGCCCCTGTATTGTGTGCCAAATTCCTCTCTGACCTGTCATGTATTGTAGTATAAATTCTCTGACCTGTCATGTATTGTGTATAAATTCTCTCACTTGCCCTGTATTGTGTATAAATTCCTCTCTCACTTGCCCTGTATTGTGTACAAATTCTCTGACCTGTCATGTATTGTGTATGTAATTCTCTCTCACTTGCCCTGTATTGTGTATAAATTCTCTCACTTGCCTTTGTATTGTATATAAATTTCTCCCAAATTTGCCTTTGTATTGTGTATAAATTTTCCACTTGCCTTTGTATTGTGTATAAATTTCTCACTTGCCCTGTATTGTGTATAAATCTCCTCACTTGCCTTGTATTGTATATACCTCACTTGCCTTTGTATTGTATATAAATTCTTTTCTCACTTGCCTTGTATTGTATAAATTCTTCCTCACTTGCCCTGTATTGTGTATACATTCTCTCACTTGGGTTCTGTATTGTGTATACATTCTCTCACTTGCCCTGTATTGTGTACAAATTCTCTGACCTGTCATGTATTGTGTACAAATTCTCTCTGACCTGTCATGTATTGGTATAAATTCTCTCACTGTCTGTATTGTGTATATATTCTCTCTCACTTGCCTTGTATTGTATATACCTTTCTCACTTGCCTTGTATTGTGTATAAATTCTCTCACTTGCCTTTGGTATTGTGTATAAATTCTCTCTCACTTGCCTTGTATTGTGTGTATAAATTCCTTCTCACTTGCCCTGTGGTATTGTGTATAAATTCTCTCACTTGCCCTGTATTGTGCATGCTATCTCTTCACTTGCCTTGTATTGGTATAAATTTTCCTCACTTGCCTTGTATTGTATATAAATTCCTCTTCTCACTTGCTCTATTGTATATAATCTTCTCACTCTGCCTTGCATTGTGTATAAATTCTCTCACTTGCCTTTGCACAGTATAAATTCCCTCTCACTGTCTTGTATTGTATATAGCCTCTTCTCACTTGCCTTGTATTGTGTATAAATTCTCTCTCACTTGCCTTGCATTGTGTATACATTCTCTCACTTGCCTCTGTATTGTGTATAAATTCTCTCTCTCACTTGCCTTGTATTGTATATAATTCTCTCACTTGCTCTTGTATTGTATATAAATTTCCTCATTTGCCTTGGCATTGTGTATAAATTCTCTCTCTCACTGCCTTGTATTGTGTATAAATTCTCTCTCTCACTTGCCTTGTATTGTATAGCAATCTCTCCCCACTTGCCTTGTATTGTGTATAAATTCCTCCTTGCACTTGCCTTGTATTGTGTATATACAAATTCTCCTCAATTTGTCTTTGTATTGTAGTATACATTCTCTCTCACTTGCCTTGTGTTGTATACATTCTCTCTCTCACTTCTAGTTTTATTGTATATAAATTTTCCACTTGCCTGGTATTGTGTATACCCTTTCTCACTTGCTTTGTATTGTGTATAAATTGTCTCTCATTTGCCTTTTGTATTGTGTATAAATTCTCACTTGCTTTGTATTGTGTATAAATTCTTCTCACTTGCCTTGTATTGTATAAATTCTCTCTCACTTGCCCTTTATAGTGTGTATAAATTCTCTCTCACTTGCCTTTGTATTATGTATAAATTCTCTCTCTCACTTGCTCATTGTGTATACGT
This sequence comes from Homarus americanus, assembly GCF_018991925.1. Taxonomy (NCBI): domain Eukaryota; kingdom Metazoa; phylum Arthropoda; class Malacostraca; order Decapoda; family Nephropidae; genus Homarus; species Homarus americanus. The sequence continues at coordinate 5,940,773 of NW_024741189.1, forward strand.
TCTTCTCTCACTGGGTTTTGTATTGTGTATAACCCCTTCTCTCACTTTCCCCTTAATAGAAAAAATTTTCTTTACTGCTTTGTGTTGTGTAAATCTTCTCACTTTCCTGTATTGTGAATAAATTTTCTTACTTGCTTTGTATTGTGTATAAATTCTCTCTCACTTTCCCTGTATTGTGTATAAATTTTCTCTCACTTTCCCTGTATTGTGAATAAATTTTTCTCTCACTTGCTTTGTATTGTGTATAAATTTCTCTCACTTGCCCTATTGTGTATAAATTTTCTCACTTGCCTTGTATTGTGTGTATAAATTGCTCTCACTTGCCTTGTATGTGTATATAAATTGTTCTCACTTGCCTTTGGTATTGTGTATACATTCTTCTCACTTGCCTTGTATTGTGTATAAATTCTCTCTCACTTGCCTTGTATTGTGTATAATATTCTCTCTCACTCTGCCTTGTATTGTAAGCAATTCTCTCTCACTTGCCTTGTATTGTATATAAACACTCTCTCACTTGCCTTGTTTTGTGTATAAATTTCTCTCTCATTTGCCTTTGTATTGTGTATAAATACTCTTCACTTGAGCTGTGTATAAATTTCTCTCACTCTGCCTTGTATTGTGTATAAATTCCTTCTCTCACTTGCCTTGTATTGTATATAAATACTCTCTCACTCTGCCTTTGTTTTGTGTATAAATCTCTCACTCTGCCTCTGTAATAGCAGTATAAATTCCTCTCACTTGCCTTGTATTGTATATAACCTCTCTCAATTTGCCTTGCATTGTGTATAAATTCTCTCTCTCACTTGCCTTGCATTGTGTATAATTCTCTCTCACTTGCCTTGTATTGTATATAAATTCCTCTCACTTGCCTTGCATTGTGTATAAATCTCTCTCACTCTTGCCTTGTATTGTATATAAATTCTCTCACTTGCTCTTGGGCATGTATACATTCTCTCTCACTCTGGCCTGTATTGTAAAGTAAATTCTCTCACTTGCCTTGTATTGTATATAAATTCTCTCTCACTTGCCTTGTATTGTATATAAATTCTCTCTCACTTGCCTTGTATTGTGTATAAATTCTCTCTCACTTGCTTTGTATTGTGTATAAATTCTCTCTCACTTGCCTTGTATTGTATATAAATTCTCTCTCACTTGCCTTGCATTGTGTATAAATTCTATCTCACTTGCTTTGTATTGTGTATAAATTCTCTCTCACTTGCCTTGTATTGTACATAAATTCTCTCTCACTTTCCCTGTATTGTGAATAAATTTTCTCTCGCTTGCTTTGTGTTGTGTATAAATTCTCTCTCACTTTCCCTGTATTGTGAATAAATTTTCTCTCACTTGCTTTGTATTGTGTATAAATTCTCTCTCACTTTCCCTGTATTGTGTATAAATTCTCTCTCACTTTCCCTGTATTGTGAATAAATTCTCTCTCACTTTCTCAAACTGAATAACTTCTCTCTCCTTCTCTCGGCATTTGTTGATTACTCTGAAGGTGTTTCATCAGTAACATTGCAGTGGTTCCGTCTATTACAGTGCAGTTACCCGTGTGTAATCTAATAACTATAATTTATGTCGGCCAATTCAGTGTTCAATTAGTTTCTTGTATTACATCGTTTTTCATTATCTCTGTTATTATTGTTTACTTTTTGTTTTTATTTAGTTTATCTCTTTATTTTCTTTCGTGTTTGTTAGTGTTGGTTTTCCTTTCACATCACCTGAAGATTAGCCATCCTCTCCTGTTAATTTCATCCTCACGCTAACCTCACGTAACCAAATCTAACCAAACCTAACGCTAGTCTGACCAAACGTAAACCTAACCTAACGCTAACCTAATCTAACCTAAACTAACATTAACCTAACCTAAACTAACATTAACCTAACCTAACCCTAACCTAACCAACTGTAACTTAATCTTCTCTAAAATAACATAACCTATTACAATCTGATCTAACCTAAAGCTAACTTAACTTAATGTAACATAGCCTAATCTAATCTTATATAACCTAACGGCAACCTAACGCTAGCCTTACTTAATTAAACCTAACCTAATCTAACGCTAATCCAACCTAACGTAACACACTCTACCCTAAACCTAACCCACTCTAATATAACCTCACCCCTCCAGTTATCGTTAAGGTGTTTAATCATCAGGTGAAATAAAAAGGGGTGCTTAATATTTAGGTGTTCATCGATATTCTTGTTAATCTGCGTGTGTGTGTGTGTGTGTGTGTGTGTGTGTGTGTGTGTGTGTGTAATAATAATAATAACAATAATAAACGGTTTATTCATAGATCACTGATATAGAGTAGTATAAGTTGACATTACTAAGGAAGTTATTGGTTCTCTTACATCAAAACCAAGAGCTGACAGAAGAGGGAGCCACAGGGGCAGGGTATTCAGGGGTTGGAGAGGACCACGAGCTATAACTTAAATAAAAGTTGGTTAGTTCTCTCCACAATATTCTTCTCCTGAGTTTTGAGATTTTTTTTTCCACTTGACTCCGTTTCACCAACAAGTTATTACTATTATAAATGTGTCTTTTATACAAATTCCTTTATATCTGTGTTATTTTACTGTGAATTATGCCTTTAACTGGGAAGAAACAGGCTTAATGCTTAACACCACCGATTTGTGTTTATCAAATTATAAATCGCAAACCAAATGAACTTATATGTTTTTATAATTATTTTTTTTTACTTGGATCACCTGAATATTAGGCCCCCTAAGGTTATTCCGCCTGATGATTAAAGACTCTAATGCTAACCTAACCTAACCTAACCTAACCTAACCTAACTTAACCTAACCTCCACCTCCTCCATCTCCCCCCGCAGATGGCGCTAGGGTGTTTAATTCAGGTGATCCTTTTACTTGAACGTTCATATATCTTATTCCAGTGTATCAGAGTTTACTCGTTGACAGTGTGTGTGTGTGTGTGTGTGTGTGTACCTCTCCCGGCTGTGATGGAGTGACCCATAAAACGGACTTCCTTCTGCTGGGTATGACTCTCTCTCTCTCTCTCTCTCTCTCTCTCTCTCTCTCGACTTAGTAATGATGAATATTGTGTCTCTTACTGGTGTCTCGTCTGTGAGTGTTTGTTATCTCTCTGATGAGTCTCTCCTTGGCACTGATGAATCGTCTCTTCATAGTGTCTCAACTATGTGTATTTATTTATCTCTTGGACGTTCTCTTCTTAGCAGTGATGTATTGTTTCTCTTATCTTGTCTGTGTCTTTGTGTCATCTCTTCCTTGGCACTAATAAATGCTATCTCTTTGCAGGTACGGTGGAGGTGAACCAGCTGGAGGCCAACTTTGGGTCTATACATCCTGTGAGTGTGTTACTCGTATCATGACAGGTCTTGTTGTAGCTTATTATACAATAGTAAGTCAGATATGTACTACAGTCTACAAGTAATATCGTAAGGATTTGTTTGGAAGGCAAGTTTACGGTTCACCTGAAGATTAGGCACCCCAGCTTATTTTACCTGACGATTAGGCACCCCAGGTTATTTTACCTGAAGGTTAGGCACAACAGCTTAATATACCTGATGATTGAATACTCTAACAGCCTAACGATTTGGGGGGTGGGGTTGGGTTGGGTTGGAGTCTTTAATTATCAGGTAAAATAAGCTGGGGTGACTAATCTTCAGGTAAAATAAGCTGGGGTCCCTAATCTTCAGGTGAAATAAGCTGGGGTGACTAATCTTCATGTAATCTACATTTACTTTACGGCATAGACCAACCAATAAGTAAGAGTTTAATTATGATCTGAAATAAAAGACAACAACCACAAAGTTTTCCTAGAACAACTTTGAAGAGCGAGTAGCAAGGTAAGCGAACTCGTTGAAAGAGGAAAATTTCGTTCACGGCGGTAGAGAAAGTAGAGCCTGAAAGTTAAGACTCACACCTTGAACAATAACGCGTGGGGATCCGGGGCTGCTCTTAACAGGATATGTGGTGGGGAGAATGTAACTACATCACCTCAGGCTACGGTACAAACACAACGATTCGAAATGGTACCAAAACTGCACCGTGACTGTACCTTAACCAATGGCACCGACAATATACCAAGACTAAACCTTAACTGATGTAAGGAACGTTTCTTTGAGGTATTAAGAGTCGTGAACGATAATAAATCAACAAAAATGAGATCATGATCGCGATAGGAATTGGTCATTAGCTCAGACCGCAATCGACCTGATGGAAAGTCGTGCTCTTTAAACTTTCTCATCCCGATTATCTTGACGTCCCTCACGCTATCGGCGAGAAGTAAACAAATTACTGTGGCGAATTATTAATTACTATTTGTGTTGAACATCTGTTACTTGAGAGACGCCCAGAAGAATATTTCTGTTTTATTTTATATCATTACAGATAAACGTTTCATTCTGTCCAATTTTCATTCAATAACTGTGATTCAGAAACAACATAAATACAGGTACTGCTATATGTACAAGTACAGATACAGGTACATGTACAAGGACAGGTATAGGTACTTGTGTAGGTACAGGAACATGCCCAGGTACAAGTACGGGATTAGGTATAAGTACATATATATATAGAGAGAGACAGGTATTGGTGCAGGCATGAATACAGGTACAAACAAGTACGAAGGTTATTTCAGGACGATAACCCCTCACACACACGCACACACACACACACACACACACACACACACACACACACACACACACACACACACACACACACACACACACACACAGACAGACAGACAGACACACACACACACACACACACACACACACACACACAACACCGTCAATACATCATTATGTCACATCATCTCTTGTGTTGGTCATGATCGTTCTCTGTGGTCAGCTGGAGGGGCGGGGAGATAATCAACAAAACCTGAATTATCAAAGGTTAGAAGGTTAGTTGTGAGAATGGGATGGGGGAGGGCGGAGGGGGGGGTCAGGGAGGGGGGAGATACAATTAGCGGTGATATAGTCATGGCCCATATATTGAAACCATCTTTGTATGCTTATTAGGCTGAACCAGTTAACTACCCGTTCATATTAAGAAGTTAAGGTAAAAACCCAACTTGACAATCCACATTCTTCAATCCTCCCTTCAGTTAACACTAGACGAGAGGCCAAAATACCGCCTCGGAAATTCAATGAGTCGACTGTAACCAGATACGTTCCTCTGGTCCTTATTTGTTGGAATTTAATTAATGTTATGATGTTTAAGAATTCAGATCTTGGTTGTTGTGGACGTTAGCCCAGTGTTGGTGGTGAGGCCATGTAATAATAATAATAATAATAATAATAATAATAATAATAATAATAATAATAATAATAATAATAATAATAATAATAATAATAATAATAATAATGATAATAATAATAATAATAACAATGATAATGATAATGATGATGACGATAACTTCATCACCTATTATCGCCTCCAACGCCTTCTGAGCAACACAAAGAACCTCTACATAGTTCCACCAACCTTTCCTGTTTTGTGTCTCATCTTGTCATTTCCTATTTCTCTCTGCATAGTTCTCAGGCTGAACTTGGTCTACTCTCTCTTTGTTCCTTCACGTACCCAGACTACACCTTCCTCTCTCTACTTCCCTCAGTTCCACATCAAACTGTCACCCTTGTTCGGTATTCCTCTATGGTGTAAATCCTAACCTAACCTGATCATTCCAATGTATTCCTAGTTTTCTTCTCGGGTTTTTTCCTCAAACGCTTTCTAATAATAATAATAATATTAATTAATAAATCTCATATAAATACTAACCATCTAAACTTTCTATAACAAGTCATTAGAAAGGAACACAGGTGAACAAATTCTCTTCATTATAATTAACCACACCTGAGATTAAAATTAACCCAAATATTAGTATTTCAAATAAGTGGAAAGGACCCGAATACCATATAAATAAACACCAGTAAATAAACCTTGCATTTATTACATCATAAAAATCGAGTATGGTCATAGAAGAAAAAAATTATAATTCAATTGACGTTTACAATCTGACTAAAAAACGTGAACAATGAGATATTAAATTATTTTTATATTCTTCTCTCTGTCTCTCTCTCCATTTTTATTTTGTGTAAAGTTGAATCTCACAAAACCCCAAAATTTCGGTGTAAATTATATGCGATTTATCTCTCCCATTTGAGCGTGTATAAAATTGATCGATTCTCTTCAGTACTGTGATTTCCTTTTGGTAATAATGAGCCTTTCTTTTATGCAGCTATAACTTATAAAATTATGTACAGCACTTCATGTTAAATTTTAGGATTGTTGTAGCGTTATGATACCTTTGATTTAACATGTCAATACTGACTTCCATAATTACTGTTGATGTGCTAAAAATAGTCACGGCCACACCTAAGAGCAAACTAATCACACTCAAGAGAGCATAACGTACACACACACACACACACACACACACACACACGAGTCGACTAACCTCTTGGCAAGTATTTACTCACACCGAGACAGATATGGAGGCGGCGGCACCGTGATGTACAGCGCCCATCAACTGTTGTAAGTGTCACACGCCATTGCTCCTTAATGGCAGCCCATCTTAAGCGTCGGTCACGGCCGATGGTACGGGATGAAAGTTTTATTCGTGCACCAATGGACGGGAACATTCTAAAACCGCATACGGTCCATACTGTTCTTTTATAAGCATGGTTTCTTCGTAGCTCATTCTTTTATTTGTATCTGGTTGTTGTAGTTTTTGTTTTTGACTTTATTTGGTGTTGCTAATCACAAGTTGAAGAGGAAAGGGATGTTGGTGTACGTGCTCGGAAAAACACGAAACAAGAAACGATGAAACTTTTATTTGTGTTTTAACTTTCCAGCTTTTAATAGAACACTTATTCGTATTCAATAATGATAAAAACTAGATGTGTTAATACAATTAAACACGTTCGTCTTATCTTTACGTCCGCTACGGTCCTCGTCGGTACACACAATAGTCCCCGTAACAGAGAGGAAGAAAATGTACTTGGTGATCGTTTTCTATAAATACGGCAGCACAAACTTCCTCATTCCTGGGGCGCCGCGTCCCGTTGTAGCAACAAAAACATACAGTCAATTTGCTATGAGAAACACTTAATCTCCATTATCAGTCAATTACCTAAAAAGTGCGAGTCATGTGACACTGTAGACGGACAAAGAAACTCTAGTTTCTATTGTCGCCTTCATCATAATTGACTGCAGGATGTTTTAGTGTAATAGTGAAATATAGTTCTATGAGAAATAGTTCTGAGTGGGTAGAAAATGAATACAAGGCAGGTGAAGTTAGTTTTGTGTTCATATTTCTTAAATAACTTAATTATTTTGAACAAGAACGCGTTTCATTCACAAGGCTATCAAAGTGTTTATAGACAGTGGGAGAGTCTTTAAAGAAAATATGTACCTCTGTCTTATAATTCGTTCTGGTATCCTTACTACTTATCAAAGTCGCCCTATTGATTAAGGTGGAAGAAAACTGTACAGCAGCAGTACGCGCCTTGGCAGCTCAGAAACAATTATTGGTTAAATTTACTTTGTGAAAGGAGTTTATTATAAACCGTTTTAATGGTTTTAATGACAATAATATTAGCAATTGCTTAGAGAAGCAGTAGCGGAAATAGTAGTAGCAGTAATATTAGTCATACCGCTCACTCAAGAGATTAATTAGTAGTAGAAGTAACATAAATGCTACTAATAACAGTAATATCAACATTGATTGTAGCAAAAGGAGCGATAGTAGAAGCAGTTGTACAGCTGGGGACAATAATTCCCTGAAGAGTGTTGTCAATACCTGCCATACACTCAGAGTTATGCAGGTAAGGCACATTGGTATTCTGAAAATTATTTTTTTTATATAAAAAAGTTTTTTTCATGTTGTTATCCATGACAATAGTGTATAACGTTCACTTGTCATATAGAACGATAACATATATGACCCAGAAGTACAGTAAATGTCAGATATTGTCGTGTCGGGAAAAACTTTGCCGTAAATGCACATGTCGACAGGTACAACAGATCTTAATACACCCTGAGGAAAGTTAATGTTCTGCGGGAAGAATGAGTGTGTGAGAAGGAATTAAAGAATGAGAGAGAGTTGCAATTTCTCATTCCACCTCTCTCTTTGGTGTGAGTGTGTGTGTGTGTGTGTGTGTACGAGAAACAGGCAGGTCAATCAGTGTATGCTCTCAGCTGATCCATTAATGAAAGCAACTGCCTCAACCAATTAGTAGCCTGAGGCGTGAATTACGTGCTTGTTGTCGACCAATTAGTGATTAGCCTTCCAGGGGTCCCTTGTGAGACGTGCATATCAACTGTGTTAGCTGAAGGCGTATTAAAAAACAGTGCTTGATCTTTGCCTTCTTGATTAGTTTGTGTTTTATGTAACTAAATAGTTGTTAAAGAAAGAGACAATGAACATAGTTGATATACATTATATTATCAGTAGAAATATACCACCAAGTGATTGAGGCAGGCGATAAGACGTCTTTAAGAAACAAATCGAAGAAAAATTGGGTGAAAACGAAAAGAAAACAGAAAAGGAAGTAAATAAATAGACAATGTTGGACCAGAACGGGGAAAAAGTCAATTTTTGCCACGACCCCCACTTCACCTGTCAGGGCCCCGGGGGGCGGCGGGCGGCCCTGTAAGCTGACGGGCTCGGGTAAGCCGAGTCTTATACGGCTGCGGCTTAGACTACACCTGTGGGGAGGCGGGGAGAAAGGGAGGGCCGAGGGCTCCACCAACGGCTCCCGACGCCAACGCCTCTCTCTCTCTCTCTCTCTCTCTCTCTCTCTCGCCAAGCATACAGGCGACCGCTTCTCACGGCAACGCTGTGGGTCTTGGCCGTAAGTAACGTATAAAAGTCGTGCAGTCCGGTATATATACTGCCCTTTCTACACTCGACAGCATGTATCGTAAAAATCCACTTGGGCCACGTCACGTACTCTCCGGCTCGCTACACTAAGTACCTGCTCTCTTTGTAATGTAAATACTCTCCTTATGTCAATAACCTGATCTGCACGCGATGTATGCATGTATCTCCCTCGCCAACGCCGTTCACTGCACGCGCCCACGTGGAGTACACACGTTCTTCGATACGCCGTTTAAGCTTCTCCAAGCTTGTTTGCGCTCGACCACGGCTCCCTGCTCCCCTCAGTCACGCACTGAGCATCGCCCTTAACAATCAAAGTGAACTTTTTAACACTTGTGCTAACAACGACACGCGCCCCACCACTTCCTAGATCATCATTGGCCCCGTCCTTCCATCACTCCTAGAGCCGTTATACATCACCCAACTCTTATTGTCACCCTCACAACTGCACACCATCATATCTTACAACAAGAGTACCTAAAACAATCTGCCTTCCGAAGTTTCCAACAGGCCAACTGTACTATGATCACTCTCCTCCCTAGTTTACATTGCATATCAGATTCACGCCTTCACAGCGTCTCTTCACTGTTCAGGTTTTCCAAATGTTTCAGCTTAGTACAACAGAGTTTTGTAAAGTAAACAGCAAGACGTCTACAGGGCCCTCTAGAGTGAGTGACCTTCAGACCTTTACCGTTCTGTAAACATTTCTGTCCACAGGAACACGTATAGACAGAGATAAACACACACGCACGCACACATGCACGCACGCCCTTATGAGATAAAAAAGATTCAGGACAGAGAGAACAACATCACGTACTGACATGTAAGTACACAGAACTGATCAGCTCGGCCAGAATCAGTACAGCACTGCATAACATACAATGGGTAAGAGGATTATAAATTGCCACTTCTTTTTCTGCTCATTTCTGGTCCTGGAGAAGCCTAACTCAGTCAGCTTTCCTTTTATTCTATCTCATTAACTATCGATATTTATAATCAACTACATGTGTATAGCTCGCTACTATAATTAGTCCTTATGGCTCCTGTATAATGACCTTCTATAACACCTATGCCGTGATATAACCAAACAATCCTTGGCTCAAGCCGGCACACAGTAGCTGACAACTTAAGAGATTCATTGGCTAAGGCAGAGACGAAATGCCAAGGAATCTGTCAAGTTCACCAGCTAAGGCAGATACGAAAAAGTTTCGCGACTCCCATGGTTCAATGGCAACGGCAAACAAGGCAGAGAAATGGTAGCGTCGTAGAGTAGGTAGATATGACCCCGGGCTATGTCAGAACCCGACACTGCAATGCGATTTTTTCTTTTATTCGTATTCTTTTCCCCCGCTCGTATAAGCTTCAGGCACTTCACTCCTCGAACTTCTTGAGTTATCCCTCTGCATTTTTCATGTCCGTTTTCTTCTTCGTTCATAATTTTCCTTTTTTCTTTGTTTTTCCAGTACTTTAATATTTTATATTTAAATTATTCCTCATTAATTGTCACTAAATTTTACTATTATTTCATAAGTAACATAAAACCCATGAGCTGGTCTCGTTTTCTAATATACAATCAGTTTTCTTTTATTATTTCCCATTTTCTTCCTACAACATTTTTTTCTGAGAAAAAGGAGAGAAAAGGAAAGCAAGAAAAATAGAGAGAAAGAGAGAGAAAGACTGATAAACTGTTTTACGCCTTCTGAGTTTGTTCTCGCTTCACTCGCTCCTTTATAAATAGACATGACACTGCCGTTTTCTGTCTACAAAAGTCACAATTATTCACCCACTTATTATTTCCCATAACGAGGAATAAGACGCTACTAAGTACAACAGTCTCAGTGCAAATTTGACGGACGCCATCTTGACAACTTGGTCTTTATATTATAGAAAACAGGATCCATATTTATAAAGATTCGAATTCTATATTTGTTTTCCGCCATTGGAGATACGAGAGAGTATCTAAGCTTATTATTCCATCAAGAACAAAGTCGGACAATATGACGCTAATATTGTACTGAGACTCCACCCTAATTACATGCGTGTTCTTATTCTTATTTCAAGGGAGAAAAAACATACGAAGAACTTTTAAGAAACGAAACCTGTCTGTAGAAGTATTTTCAACTTGGCATCTTATTTCCTATGTTCTGCCATCTTCCCCGCCGCCGCTACCGTTAGCCATAACTACCACCCCCACTCCTAACTACCACCACTATTCCTAACTACCACCGCCACTTCTAACTATCACCGCCACTGTAACTACCACTGCCACTCCTAAATACCACCGCCTTTCTAACTACCACCGCCACTTCTAACTACCACCATCACCACTCCCAACTACCACCACCACTCTTAACTACCACCGACACTCCTAACAGCCACCACCACCACTCCCAACTACCACCACCACTCTTAACTACCACCACCACTCTTAACTACCACCGCCACTTCTAGCTACCACCACCACTCCTAACTACCATCACCACCACTCCTAACTACCACCACCACTCCTAACTACCACCGCAACTCCTAACTACCAGCGCCATCAACATACACTTCTACCGCAATTACTATTCACCACACCACCACTAACAACATACAGTACAACCACCAACACTGTACCACCATTGCAAGCACTGCCAAAACCACCATCACCAACATACCACCGTCACCAACACGCACTATCATCACCAACACTAACGCGCACCACCATCATGCAAATACCACCACCACCCTCACCATCAACACACCACCGCCACTATCACACAATACCACCAGCACACCATCACCAGCACCAGTAACAATATCCTCCTCTTCTCCCTCACACCAAGTATAACATTCAAGTGGTTCTCGTCTGCCATTCTTCTTGTTCTTGTTCTTCTTCTTCTTCGTCTTCGTCTTCTTCTTCTTCTCTGCCGTATTTATCATCTTCTTCCCTATAACTACATTCGCTTTCAAATCTCATACAAATTTTCTTGTTACCTTTTTTCAGTCTCTCTCTTCGTCTTTGTTTCCTGTATTTTTCGTGTTTATATTTATATTAGTTTTGATCTTTTTTTTTTCAATTTGTTACTACGTCTTCCATCTCTCTCTCTCTCTCTCTCTCTCTCTCTCTCTCTCTCTCTCTCTCTCTCTCTCTCCCATATCGATCGAGCCCTCTCCCGATATCCAATACTGCTACGAACTGTGTATTGATCTAGAGAAAAGGGAAAAACGGTGGAGAGAGAGGGAGGGAAGGAGGGTTATGGAGCTGAGGGGGAGAGAGGGATAGAGAGAGAGGAGGTGGAGAGGGTTATGAAGTGGGGGGGGGGGTGGGGGGTGAAGGGTTAGAGGCTGAGAGAGAGGGAAGAGGAGGCAGATGGGTTTGTGTGCGAGAGGAAGGAAGAGGGAGGGGGAAGGGATGAGTTAGGAGTTTGAGAGAGAGAGAATCCCAAAGTTCTGAAGCAATAAGATATGACAGAAGAGCAAGAATCACACCTCACGCCATACTTTAGCCTGACCTCCCCTCTCTCCTCACGCCACACCTTACCCCGACCTCCTCCCGCACCTCACGCCACACCTTAGCCCGATCTCCTCCCGCACCTCACGCCACACCTTAGCCCGATCTCCTCCTGCACTTCACCTGATCACACCTGAAGTTAACTCATGACTTGTCACACAGTAATTTACATAAGGTAACATAGACGTATACTATAGGCGACTCCTTAGCCATATAAGTGTTAAATAAGACACAAATACAGAGTCATCGAAAAAGAATGTCCAGAGTTTATTATATAACCATTTAATTTATGGACATTATTTTTGGATGACCCTGTATATATAACCAAGTTGATTACTAGTATGCAAATTACCTTCTCCTAGCGTTACCTGGAGGTTAGGTTAGGTCAGGTCAGGTCAGGTCAGGTCAGATCAGATTAGGTCAGGTCAAGTCAGGTCAGGTTTAGGTTAGGTCAGGTCAGATTAGGTTAGGTCAGGTTTAGGTCAGGTTTGGGTTAGGTTAGGTCAGGTAAGGTTTAGGTTAGGTTAGGTCAGATTAGGTCAGGACAGATTAGGTTAGGTTAGATTAGGTTAGGTTTGGTTGTTAATGATCAGGTAAAATACGCTAGGGTGCCTATTCTTCAGGTGATCTGTTACGAGATATACAAACTGTATTTTATCATATCAGTGTTGGTCGCGTTGTTTACTAATGTTTAATAAATACTAGAGCGTTATGTATTGCCTAAGTCTCTTCCTATCTTTCTTCCCTCCAGTTTACATCCTCCACCCTCCTCTTCTTCCCTCTTTCAATCTTCCGCTATGTTATCAGTCTTCCCCTCCCACCCTCTTAACACACACACACCTTTGGTCCCCTATCAACATATTCTTCATTCCCTCATCTCTTTCTGCTTTTCCCTTTCATAATGCCAGCGCCTCCCCTTCCATACTTTCCCTTTCCCACGCTTCCCTATCTCCCATTTCTCCCTTTTCCTCTTTCACTTTCCTTCGCTTTCCTTTCAATTCCTTCGCTTTTTTCTTACGTCTCTCCTTTCCCATTTCATTCCCCTTCCACAACTTTCCTCCAAGTCTTCCTCTTCCTTCTTCCCCTCACTTCCACTCCCTCTCTCAGCCTCTCCCAAAATAAGAAGATTTTCCGCGTAGGTGGGTAGGTAACTTAGTAGGTGGGTAGATGGGTGGGTAGATGTGCTAGTAGGTGGGTAGGTGACTTAGTAGGTGGGTAGATGGGTGGGTAGATGTGCTAGTAGGTGGGTAGGTGACTTAGTAGGTGGGTAGATGGGTGGGTAGATGTGCTAGTAGGTGGGTAGGTGACTTAGTAGGTGGGTAGATGGGTGGGTAGGTGTGTTATTAGGTGGGTAGGTGACTTAGTAGGTGGATAGATGTGTGGGTGGGTAGGTGTGCTAGTAGGTGGGTAGATGGGGTATTGAGTGGGTGGGTTAATAGGTGAGTAGATGGGTTAGTAGGTGGGTAGATGGGTAGGTAGGTGGGTTAGTATATGGGGAGGTGGGTTAGTATATGGGCTAGTATTTGGATAAGTGGGTTAGTGGGTGGGTTAGTGAGTTGTGAGGTGGGTTAATGGGTGGGTAACTGGGTTAATGGGTGGGTAAATGGATTAATGGGTGGAAAGGTGGGTTAATGGGTGGGTTAGTAAGTTGGTAGGTGGGTTAATGGGTGGATAGCTACAAGCCTTTTCGCTCTAGGTTTCGGTTAGGTTAGGTTAGGATAGGTTAAGTTATTCTAAATAATGGCAAATAAAGTTATTATAGCTTGTTATCTGACTGAACGAATTTAAAGAATGATCTAAATTATACTAAAAATATAGAGTAGTTTTAGATGGTAGTCAATAATTTTTTAGAGTTTGGTTTCGTAAATAAATAAATTAAAAATACTAAATTAAGGTAAAAAAATCTGAATAAAAGAATTAATAAAAAAAATGTATACAATGAAAAGAGGTACTGAAAGCAGTTTATGTGAATGAATGAATTGGTGTTTTAAATTAGAGTCAAGCTAATTAAGTAAAGCTCGTTTTAATGAATGAATATATTAAAAAAAGAATAAATTATACCACAAAACAAATTAACAAACAAATCTTGTTTACGTAAGCGAATGAATTAATACTAAATATAAAAAAATGTGAATAAATAAAAAAAAATAATAATCTTGATCATATGAAAAAAGAACAGGATGTTTATAGTAAATAAATAAATAAATTAAATCTTCATTGGGTATAACCTGTAGTACCACGATTAAATAAAATTAGATGAATGTATTACTACTTTATTGTGTTAATTACAAGCCGAGTTTGGTACATATTTGTTGTGGTCAGTTTGTTTAACATAGGACTGTGACTAAACTATTTCATAAATACATTTTCCAGAGTTAATTACGACATCAGGTACTGTGATTATATTATTTATACCTTGACTGGATCACATGATTATTATGCATCCCTGTTTATTTCACCTGATGATTTTGAATACCCTAATTATTCTAAACTAATCTACCTTAATCTAATCTAACCTACCTTAACTTAACTTAGCCTAAACTGATATAACCTAACCTGACATAAGCTAACTTAACCTAACATTACTTAACTTAACCTAACCTAACCTAACCTTAACTGACATAACCTAACCTAAGTTTAACCTAACAGAGCATAACCTACCCTAACGCCCCTCAGATAGCATTAAGATGTTTAATCACCAAGTAAATTAAACTGGGGAGATTAATCGTAATGTGATCCCATTTGGCTGTATAAAGGAAGTATATACTGTAAATAAAGACCAATTATAGTCTAAAACATCGTGAATGATACAGTTAAGGACCTTGAAATTAGCTAAAGAACAAACCGTATTGATAACAGACATGTCTATTTAAATGACTGTCGAATTTCCTGCCGTACAGTTACCTGGATGTTAATTTAAGTGACACCTGTGACATATGGTGATACAAGAGTCACTGTTCTCTCACCACAGTGTGCACGTCTATATGGAAGTGATAAACACACTCACGCGCACACACACCAGGGCAAGAGGGGACTATAGTTGGTCTCCAGCGGCGGGCGTCGATATCTGAATTTATTTTCCAATTCTCGCTTGCTTCGTTCCTGGATCAATAAGCAACCACGGGAGCTCAATGTCGGGGGGGAGGGGAGTAGGGCAGGGGGAAGATGGGGGTGGGGTACGAGCCCATCCCACGCTTAGGGGGGAGGAGCAGCAAGCAGGACGGAAGGGGAGGACAGGGAGCGGCAGAGGCGGTGGGGTATATGTGAGCGGGTCGGGTCGGGAGGAGGAAGCTACTTGGTGGTGGTAGTGGTGGTGGTGGTGGTGATCTCAAAGCGTCGGCCAAAAGCATCACTGACCACTAGTGACGCCACTTGTCCCTTTATTCTTGTATGTTCTAATGTTCGAGATGGAAGAACGTTTGTAATACGAGTTCGAGTCTTATCACAAGTTTAACGCCATTGTGTTACTCAACTTTGGGAGACATTTAACGTAGCAATTCCTGAAAATCTGAACCGTGGAATGATAAAGGTCACCATATGAGCTTTATTCCGCCAGTGATTTAGGTTTGAACTTGTCTGTGTATTAAACTCTCTCTCTAAATAAACTTTGTGAACCTTAATCTCGTATTCATGACGCCACAACCACCTGAGCCGAGTCTGGATTTACAAGGATATACGAACGTTAATTTTTGTCCCGTAACGAAGGCTTTAAACAGGGGTATTACTGTCTGGTTCATAAGATTTAACGTCAAGATAACGCCCACAAAGATGCCAACATAATAATAAGACTCAACGTTCTGGAGGGAAAATTAAGGTACGGAACTTGGAATGTGCGGGGTCGGGTTCACAAAGGTTGTTACGGTAAAGTAGTTCTTGAAATTGAAGATGTAAGAATGCACCTGCGTTCCTGATTTGAGCTAAAGCATAAAAGCAAGGTATAAAAATAGCATCAAAATTACACAGCTAATATTTTGCTAAAGTTTCTCCACCTTACCGTCAACTCTAAACAGGTGCTCAGCGAACGTATGTAGTTAAATTAATCTCTCAATTTACCTTTGATGCAATATTTAGTCGTTAATTTTGTGCTTTATGTTAAGTCAAAGAGCAGATGGGACACAAACTTCTTCAGTTATGAGGAATATTCGTCTTAAGAATCTTAGTGAATCCGCGCAGTGGCCTGTGGCTGTCACGCTGCGCACGAGGAATCAAACATGTAAACAGCTCGATGATGGATGACGAGTGAGTGAGAAAGTATAAACACGGCCTCAATGACCGCTGTTCCGGCCTCCAGCTGAGATATCAATTAGACAGGTGAAACATTGGATTGATTACTTTATCTGGAATCTTTTATTCATTCAGAGAAAGCGCTAGAGGTGTGGGTGTAGGTGGAGAAAAGATTTCACATGTTAACATTACACAAAAAACGGAAATCGGCAACAGTGTACAGTACATTATTGAGTAAAAATAAATTGTTTTCTTTTTCAACTGTGACGCAATAGTACAGGTATAATTACAGGTGGAAATATTTCAAAGAGATTACAGTGCGCGAACACTAATTTGGATCAAGGTACAATGTTAGATCATCCCATACACACACAAATAAAATACAAACACATTATTTCATCAGCATGCGGTTGAATTTATTCGATATTTCACACTTTTCCTCAGTTGTTCTCAGTTTAAAAAAAGGAGAAAGTTTTTCCTGGGGATGTGTAAGAAATTGACCACGACTGTTAAGGCTACTAAAAACAAGTGGAAAATGAGAAAACAACTTTTACCGACTCTTTACAGAGATTATATTTAACCTGGGCTTGGAGAGGTGAGCATTTGAACACAAGATACACACAACCATAAATACAAAGCAAACAGAGACCAATCAGGTAGCAAACAGCAGTGGCAGCACCAGGGCTCTGACGCATCGATAAACACCTTCCTGAAACAAGACGTCAAATAAACAGTTCGTCTTTGTGAGGATGGGAAGTCACAAACAACAAGAACGAACGAAATTGACAATAAAAAAGAAAAAAAAAGAAAACAAAACAAAAATTACTAGAGTCTGTCCTTGGAAATTAGTATGAGAGGATGAGATTAGTGGAGGGAAGGTAAGGTGGAGGGAAGGGAGGTAAGAATGGAGGGATATTTGATCATAGGTGGTGTCGAGCGAGGTGCCGCGTCTCCGCTATTATATTGATCTGGGGGAGGGCGCCGCCAGCCAGCACCACCAGACCTGCGCCCTGAACCCACGTCGCTGCGGCCTCTGCTACTACCGCTGGGGGGGGGGAGGAGGAGGTGCTGGGGGGAGGGTACGAGGATTGGGAAGAGCCCCCCCCTCTCTCCTCCCCCCTTCCTTTCTCCCTCATATCCCTCCGTCCCTCCCTTACCTCCCTTCCACCCACTCCTCCCACATACACTCTTAGAATCCTAGTCCCCCCCCTCCCTCTCTTCCCCTATCCTACCCCCATCCCTACCTTCCCCTTACTTTCCCTCTCCCTTTCCTCCCTTATTCAAACCTTCTACCTACTCTTCCCAAATACTCTTTCTCCTTCTCTCACCTATCCAATATCGTCTCAATTTCCCCTCGCTCTCTATTCATATTCTCCTCATCCACCTCCTCCTCCACCTTCTCTTCCCCTTCTTCCTCTTTCTTCTCCACCCTCGAAGTCATTGATCGCTAAGAATGGGTTGGCATTGTGTTTGTGTGAGGTGGAGTTGACTGATTTGGAATACAAGAATGAAATGTATCCAGAGAGCATTAAATACTGGTTTCATGATATAGTTACGCATATACAAATATATACATCTACATTCATGCGCAGCACACACACACACACACACACACACACACACACACACACACACACACACACACACACACACACACCAAAAAACAAAAACACAGTCAAAACACACATCTTACAAACACAATAAAACAAATACACAGACGCAAACACAAATGCACAAACACACATCCATCTCCCTTGGTCGTAACCCATCTTAAGCAGCAGAGTGAGTTGTGTTACGACAAGAATCTGCTAACTTGGACTTACTGAGAACTCGTGGATACTTATACGTGTGGGGGAAGACGATGGCCAGATGACCCAGTCCGATAGACCTTCTGCAGGAGGTGGAAGACGGGGCGGGAGGAAGAGGGAGGGAGGAAAACTTGGTGTGTTTTAGATGAGTAAAATTTTTGAGGATATAGTTAGACTCTCTCTCTCTCTCTCTCTCTCTCTCTCCATGGTAATCATAGTTATCAGGTTAACTTTACCCCAAATTCTTCCTGTATTTTCTTTCACGATTACACGATTATAACCATAAGCAGAGGAGGTTAATCAGTTTGGATAAAATTTGTTTAGAAACATCAGTGAAATTATAGAGTTAGTTCAGTAAATTGTACAATAACTTCCATGTAGTGATTATAAAGATCCCAAAGGTGTTTTAATTTAAGATAAAAATAAAAAACAATAATTAAATAAATGTTTAAAATTGGTTATTTATGATTCGCTTTAGAGATCATTATGAAGCAGGATGGTTCTATGGGTTCGAACCTGGTTCATCGCCAGCTCGAACACGACAGTAAATTCAACGTCAAGTCCTGTTTGTGTGGTAGGTGTGGAGGGGGGAAGGGAGGGGGTGAGAGATGGAGGGGTGGATGATGCGGGTGTGGGTGGATGGGTTGGGTGGTGAAAGGAGGTGTGGGTGGCTGGAGGGGTGGTGGGAGGGAGGTGTTGGTGGATGAAGGGGTGGTGGGAGGGAGGTGTAGGTGGATGAAGGGGTGGTGGGAGGGAGGTGTGTGTAGATGGAGGGGTGCAGGCAGGGAGCGTGGGTGGATCGGAGGGTTGGAGGGAGGGAGAGAAGGAGGACGATGGAAAGGAAGAGAGGATGGATAGAACGAAGGAGGGAGGGAGGAAGGAAGGGCAGGAGAGAGGGAAGGTAGGAAATAACCTCTTATACACACACACACACACACACACACACACACACACACACACACACACACACACAAGGTCGTGGAGTCTCAGGCCATAATTTCAAAGTCTCGGGAGATAAAAATATTCTCTGATTTCTCGCCCGTAACTGAGATGAACACACGGCAAGTCGTCTCTCTATAATTTCGACACCATACTTGAGTCGTCAACATGAAGCTGCATCTTTACGTGAGGTCCTAAGATTAACACTCAAACTTACGAGGAAAAATAATTTCATACGAAAGTTTGAGAATTTGGAATCCGGTACTACAGATTTCACTCAGATTTTCCCAGAGAGAGAGAGAGAGAGAGAGAGAGAGAGAGAGAGAGAGTTACTGGCTTTAGTTCGGACATGCATTGATTCTCACTCGCTGGTCCAACAAAGAAGTCCATTGGATACGCCATCAATTAATAAAACATTCACTACCTTATCTTTAGTCAATACACAGGTGACATCACAACCCCGATCCAAGAAGTATCGGAATATCGGTATAACCTTAATTATTTTACTTAAAGATATATCGGTGTTAAATAAACTGACATACGTGTTAAGTACGTAGGTGATTTCCCTTTGGTGACCATTATAAGTGGTAGTTATATATGGTGGAGATAATTATAGTGTATTTTATATGGTAATTGAATCAGTTCTCTTTTACGTTAATACCAAGCATACAAAGTTATCATTCTCTCTCTCTCTCTCTCTCTCTCTCTCTCTCTCTCTCTCTCTCTCTCTCTCTCTCTTCCTATAACCTAGACGCCGTTTCTCACAGAGCAGAAGACTAAGCCATGCAAAATCTTTGCCGGACACTCAACTGAAGATCGGTTTATCGCCAAGCCAATATTTGCCGGCCTTCTCAATTTATGAATCGCGTCCGGTGTGTGTTTGCCGGACAACGCGACTGCTGTTTACTGACTCTGGAATCTTGTAAAGTGACCTCTTTATCGCTCAGTGAATGGCCCCGGGTGTGTGGCGACCGAGGAGAATTTTGATGTTATTGTAAGCTGTATCGTACTGGTTCCTTTGGGTGGTGGAGGGAAGGAGGGAAGCTGGGGAAGAAGGAGGGAAGGAGGGAAGCTGGAGGAAAAGGAGAGAAGGAGGGAAGCTGGAGGAAAAGGAGGGAAGGGGGAAGCTGGAGGAAAAGGTGGGAAGGAGGAGGAGAAGGAGGGAAGGAGGGTGGGGTGGTGGTGGAGAAGGAGGTTGGGCAATTGTGTAGGGTGACGAAGGGAAGGAAGTTTGGGTGGTGAAGGAGGGAAGGTGGGATGGGTGGTGAAGGAGGGTAGTTGAGGGAAGTTGGGAAGAAGGAGGGGAAGGAGATACTAGCTTGTATTTCAGTTGTGCTAGTAATTGTTATTAGAGGGAGGGTGGTGGAGGGAGGGGGGTGGAGGAGGGTAGGGTGAGGGAGGGTAGGTGGAGGGAGGGTAGGGGTGAGGGAGGGTAGGTGGAAGGAGGAGGTTAGGTGGAGGAAGGAGGGTAGGTGGAGGGAGGGAGGGAGGGTAGGTGGAGGGAGGGGGGAGGGTAGGTGGAGGGAGGGAGGGAGGGTAGGTGGAGAGACCTAATGTGTGAAAGTTTTACCGTTTCAACGAGAGCTTCAGCGATCAACGAGGTAAGAAACAAGATTTTCAATGATTAAATAAACTTCCAAAGGCGATATTTTTTTATAGTGTTTAACGACGAGAAGCTTTTATATGAACTTAAGGACGCAAATAACGACGTTCAACGACTGATTAACGGCCATCCCAGTATGGCTGCAAGACGACATTGGTGGGATATTGATTTCCAGAGTGAAGTCTGGTTCAGCACTATCCTCGCCCCTTCCCCTCTCACCCCCCTCCCCATCATTTCTTCATCCCCTCCTCTATGCTCCCTCCCCTCCCCTTCTTCCTTCCCCCTTCCCTTCCCCTTCTTCCTTCCCCCTTCCCCTTCCTCCCTATTTCTCCTCCCCTCTCCTGTATCCCCTTCCTCTCCTCATACCGAGTTCCCCTTCCACTCTCTTTTCTCCTTCCTTCCACCTCCCTTTCCATTCTCTCTTTCCCTTTTCTCCTTTATTCCAGCTCCTGTTATCATCTCCCCTACCTCATCTTTTCCCCTCCTGCTCCACTCTCCTTCCCTTCAACTCTCCTCTCCCCTTTACTTATCTCTCTCTCTCTCTCTCTCTCTCTCTCTCTCTCTCTCTCTCTCTCTGCCCCCTCCCCCGTCTCTCTCTATTTGCCCTCGTTATCCAGTAAATTAATTTAACTTTCCCTATCCCTTCCCTTCTATCCATCTACCCTTGTCATACTAAGCTTTATTCATTTTTTTTCCAATCCACTCTTTCATTTTCCCTCTTCGTTTACATATTCATTTCTTTCTTTCCATCCATCCATCCATTTACAAACAAAGGCTTCATTTACAATTTTTTTTACAGTTATACCCTTTTTGGCTTACATATTCTCTTCTTCCTTATTTATCTTCCTTTACGCTTATCACTTCCTTCGTTGACACCTTTCTCTTCATCATCATCATCATCATCACTTGAGTTTTCCATGTTTTCTCTCTTATTATCCATTTTGACCACTCACTCTCACTCTCACTCTCACTCTCACTCTCACTCTCTCTCCCTCTCTCTTTCCATATACACCTCTCCCCTTCCTTTATTTACGCCCGCTCTTTCATTGCCACTCACTTATCTCTGTTATTCATCCCCCTCTCCCCTTGTATCCTCATCATATTTATCTCTGCCTCCTAAACTTTATCACCCCCTCTCTCTCTCTCTCTCTCTCTTCTATTTGTCTAGTGGTTCCACATTCGTTTAGGTTGCCACTTTGTAATTACGCATTTATTGTTTCCTTTGTTGTGACCTCTTTCTGTATTATCTACCTGTGTCTTTATGATCATTTTCTGCTTAAGTTTCCCCTCTGTCTAGTGACCATTTTCTTTCCTGTGGTTTCTTTGTTTTCCTATTTTTTTTTGTCTGTGTCAATCATTTATTTATTATTTTCTTTCTTTCTTTGTAGACATCACACACACACACACACACACACACACACACACACACACACACACACACACACACACACACACCAATCTCTCTCTTTCTCTCTCGTGTGGTGTATCGAACAACTGTAAACTAGAAATTAAATAAAAAAAAATAATAATTACGAAATGTACGTCTCATAAATTCCTCGTATGATCTACCATTTCCTTTATAAACAAATGCAAAGCTTAAATAATCTAATATTTTTTTATTAACAATTTGAACGTTTAAATTTTATTTGAAATATTTACAATATTTTTCACTGCCAATCGACGATCCAGAAATTATTTGGAAACGAATAGAATGTAATGGCTTGGATGTCAACGCAGTGGTGTGAACGCCTTAAGTAGTGTGAAAACCCGTAAACCCCGTGAACGTCCGTGAAATATGTAATCGTGACATGGTGTGAAAGTCCACTCTGGTGTGAACGCTGGAGGAGAGCCTGAATGCCTTTGTAATGAGTTGAACGCCTCGCTTAATGAAATACAAATATGGTATTCTTGGTCCAACAACCGTCTCAGATGGAAGTAAGACGCCTCGACAATTCAGTGAACGAGTGGGACTTAATACACACACACACACACCTAGACGTTCAAAGTTAGCGCACCACGTGAAGATTTACACCTTAATTATTTCACCTAATGATTAAACAGCCTAACCTAACCTAACCTAACACACATCGACGTTGACAGTTCTCGGATCACCTGAAGGTTAGCTCTCCCACCCGGTTATTTCATCTGATAATTACACACCTATGCTACCTGGGGGGGTTAGGGGGTTAGCTTTAGGTTAAGTTAGGTAAGGTTAGGTTAATAAGTTAGATTGTTAGATTATATAAGGTTAGGTTAAGTTAATTTAGATTAAGCAAGCTTTAGGGTGCTGAATCTTGAGGTGAAATAGACTGTGGGCATAGTAACTTAATTCAAATAATCAGTTTTCTTTGATTTCATTTCATTGTCTTATATTTCATTAACTTAGAAATAAATACACAAGTGTAAGTACAAATCTAAGTAACGAAACATACACTTATTACTTAGAAATACATATTTAGTCATAACTTTATTGGATGTACAGTCATGGACAAAATTCCCTGAACACTTGGCAATATCTGGCATCTACATCTGGGTTCATATATGTGAGTCATTTTATGTAATAACGGTTAATTCAGTTCATTTAACACCTTTCCCTTACTCTTAATTCCTCTGATATTCATAGTTATATTTTTACTCTGATTTCCGTCTTACGTAAACAGCAAAACCCTATTATATAACCCTTACCATAATAACAATGCCAGGATGAACAATCAACGGCGTCTGGAACAACCATTCCCTTTCTCAATGACACGTCCATAAACCTACGACTACAACGCCAGGCGAACGATCTCCTACCTATTTCCTGCAGTGGCGTTCCCTTATGATACGAGTATGAGTCCTTATTGAGAGAGAAAGCCAAACGTATCTTTCACTTCCATTAGAACTCTCGGAGCAAGACAAGACAATACTTCCCTTTGTCGGTAGAACCCATTGTCTGGTTACTTGTGTGTGGGAGTCTCACCCTCATTGACCGAAGGGGTATTATACTCTGTTGGCCCGAAGCCTCCAGTTTATCCCAAACTTTAAAACTAGAGCTTGAAGGATCTCTCTCTCTCTCTCTCTCTCTCTCTCTCTCTCTCTCTCTCTCTCTCTCTCTCTCTCTCTCTCTCTTATTGATGCAGAACAGTCGACTTACCACCCAACAGATAGTATTAGTCACAACAGGCAGCTATCAGATAGAACAGAGAGCTTCCAGACACAACAGACAGCTCCCAGACACAGCAGACAGCTCCCAGACACGACAGACAGCTTACAGACACAACAGACGGTTCCCAGACACAACAGACAGCTCCAAGACACAACAGACAGCTTCCAGACACAACGGACAACCCCCAGACACAACAGACAGCTTCCAGACACAGCAGACAGACAGACTCCCAGACACCAGACAGCTCCCAGACACAACGGACAGCTCCAGACACGACAGAGAGCTTCCAGACACAACAGACAGCTCCCAGACACAGCAGACAGCTCCCAGACACGACATACAGCTTTACAGACACAACAGACGGTTCCCAGACACAACAGACAGCTCCAAGACACAACAGACAGCTTCCAGACACAGCAGACAGCTCCCAGACACAACAGACAGCTCCCAGACACAACAGACAGCTTCCAGACACAGCAGACAGCTCTCAGACACAACAGACAGCTCCCAGACACAACAGACAGCTCCCAGACACAGCAGACAGCTCCCAGACACGACAGACAGCTTACAGTCACAACAGACAGCTCCAAGACACAACAGACAGCTTCAGACACAGCAGACAGCTCCCAGACACAACAGACAGCTGACAGACACAGCAGACAGCTCACAACAGACAGCTCCCAGACACAGACAGCTCCACACACAGACAGCAGACCCCAGACACAACAGACAGCTTCCAGACACAGCAGACAGCTCCCAGACACAACAGACAGCTCCAGACACAGCAGACAGCTCCAGACACAACAGACAGCTCCCAGACACCAGACAGCTCCCAGACACAACAGACAGGGACACACACCAGACAGCTCCCAGACACAACAGACAGCTCTAACAGACACAGACAGACAGCTCCCAGACACAACAGACACAAGACAGCTCCCAGACACAACAGACAGCTCTCTCAGACACACAACAGACAGCTCCCAGACACAACAGACAGCTCCCAGACACAACAGACAGCTCCCAGACACAACAGACAGCTCCAAGACACAGCAGACAGCTCCCAGACACAGCAGACAGCTCCCAGACACAACAGACAGCTCTCAGACAGCAGACAGCTCCCAGACACAACAGACAGCTCCCAGACACAACAGACAGCTCCAAGACACAGCAGACAGCTCTCAGACACAACAGACAGCTCCCAGACACAACAGACAGCTCCAAGACACAGCAGACAGCTCCAAGACACAGCAGACAGCTCCAGAACAACAGACAGCTCTCAGACACAGCAGACAGCTCCCAGACACAACAGACAGCTCAAGACACAGACAGTCCAAGACACAGCAGACAGCTCCCAGACACAACAGACAGCTCTCAGACACAACAGACAGCTCTCAGACACAACAGACAGCTCCCAGACCCAGACAGACACAACAGACAGCTTACAGACACAACAGACAGCTCTCAGACACAACAGACAGCTCCCAGACACAACAGACAGCTCCCAGACACAACAGACAGCAGACACAGCAGACAGCTCAGGACACAGCAGACACCAGACAACAGACACAGCAGACAGCTCAGACACAGCAGACAGCTCAGACACAGACACAACAGACAGCTCCCAGACACAACAGACAGCTTACAGACACAACAGACAGCTCTCAGACACAACAGACAGCTCCCAGACACAACAGACAGCTCCCAGACAAAAGAAACAGCTCCCAGACACAACAGACAGCTTACAGATACAACAGACAGCTCTCAGACACAACAGACAGCTCCCAGACACAACAGACAGCTTCCAGACACACACAGAGAGAGAGAGACACAAGAGACAGAGACACAACAGACAGCTCCCAGACACAGAGACAGCTCCCAGACACACACACAGAGAGAGAGAGAGAGAGAGAGAGAGCAGTTTAGTTACAAGTGAATGTATTTCTTTCATACATTTTCCTTTTTTTTATCCATGTTTTATTTATTTATTTTTAGTTTTCTTTATGAAGGTGTTTGCCCACCATTCATTCAGCGAGTATCTCCAACAAATAATAATGTCGCAACGAGTCGTATTATTTAAGTGCATTACCCTTAAGTTTCTTTTGTTTTTTCTCTTACGCGCGTTATTGGAATTTAAAGGCGTCGAGGTATATTTCCATCGCGTTCTCTTATTTTAACCACAATTGCGTTCACTCTTTTCACTATCATTGCGTCATTTTGCCTCAATTGCTTTTTTCATATTCTACAACTGCGTTCTTTTGTTTTCCCGCACTAGACAGGACCCAGATACGACAAACAGGTGAATTAGACAGGAAAGACAGGACGTAAACGAAACACAGACAGGAACTAAACCAAACAGCAGACGGGAACTAAAAAATACAGTCTATTATCAACAGGATTCTCTCTCTCTAGGTTATTTCTATCTCTCTTCTTTTCTCTTTCGCTTTATTTTCATACTTTTCGTACTGTGTGGTAGTAGTGGTGGTAGTGGTGGTGGTAATGGTGATGGCGGCGACGGCTGCGGCAACTCCTTCGGCGACGGTGATGGCAGTGGCGGTGGTGATGGTGGCAGTGGTAATGGTGGTAGTGGTAATGGTGGTGATGGCAATGGTGGTAGTGGTAATGGTAGTGATTGTAATGGTGGTAGTGGTAATGGAGGTAGTCGTAGTGGTGGTGGTAGAAGTGATGGTAGTGACAACAGTTGGTGAATATTTTCAGAAAAAATTTGACATTTATTCATAGGTTAAAACAAGCAGTTGGTAACTTGTGCCTCAGTCAAACAGTTTCTCCACCTACACCTGCAACTCCACCTGGACGTTCACCTACACCTGCATCTCAACTCACACTCACCTTCAACAAACATCTCCAACAAATTCCGTCATCAAAGCATCTCCAACAAACACCAGAACTATCTCCCTCAAACACCAGAACTATCTCCAACAAACACCAGAACTATCTCCCTCAAACACCAGAACTATCTCCAACAAACACCAGAACTATCTCCCTCAAACACCAGAACTATCTCCCTCAAACACCAGAACTATCTCCCTCAAACACCAGAACTATCTCCCTCAAACACCAGAACTAAACACCAGAACTATCTCCCTCAAACACCAGAACTACAAACACCAGAACTATCTCCCTCAAACACCAGAACTATCTCCCTCAAACACCAGAACTATCTCCCTCCAACACCAGAACTATCTCCCTCAAACACCAGAACTATCTCCCTCAAACACACTTACTCTCTCTCTCTCTTTATTATCTTGATTCTTAATGACTCGTACAACAGCTTTTGTTTCCCGTAAGATTTCCATTAATTGGCTCATGTAAGTTACGACACAAAGAAAACTGCAAATACCGAGGGAATACAAAATAGCTACTGAGAATTGTTCGTAACTTGATGTGTTTATGTGTGTGCTCTCTCTCTCTCTCTCTCTCTCTCTCTCTCTCTCTCTCTCTCTCTCTCTCTCTCTCTGGTTATCTCTCTCTATCCATCTCTCATTCTTTCTCTCTCTTTATCTTTATCTCTCTCCCTCTCTCAATATCTCATTCTTATTCTTTCTTTATCTTTATCTCTTAATCTATCTCACTTTATCTTTAACTCACTTAATCCCTCATTCTTATTCTTTCTCTCTCCGTATCTCTTAATCTATCTCTTTTATCTTCATCTCTCTCTCTCTCTCTCACGCTCTCATTCTCATTCTCTCAATCATCCTTCCTCTCTCTTTCTCTCTCTCGGTTTCTCTTCATTTCTCTTTCATTCTTCCTCCTCACATTATTTAATTATTCTCTCAGAAGACTACTGGCTGTCTTTCGTCCTCTCAAAGGGTGACAAATATTATTTTCCCTTCAAAAGGAAATCTCAATTGAATTATATTTCCCTCTAAAGGCCTCCCTAACAGTTTTTTCCCGGCGGCATGAGACTCAGAAAGGAAGTCTCAAGTAAGTTATTTTCCCTCTCTTTATGATTTCTTTAGCAATTTGTTCCCCTAGAGAAATGAAGTCAAGAGTGATTTTCCCTCTTTTCCTAACATCCTTCGTAATTTTTCCCATAAGAGGAAGAAAGTCGATTTATTTTCCATCTTTATGACGTCCTTAGCATTTTTCACCAAGAGGAATAAAGTCATGAGTTAGTTTCTCCTCAACTTAATAGTATTTTTTTCCCATAAGGAAGAAAGTAGATTTATTTCCCCCTTCACGATGCCCATAAGTGTGTTCATCTTAAAGGGGAAGAATGTCCCAAGTGATTTATAGTCCCTCTTCATGACGTGTAGAAATAATAGTTATTTCTTCCCCCTCTTTGAAAAGTAGTAAGACTCAATGCGATTATTTTCGATCTAAAGTATTATTTCCACTAAATAAAAGTCTCCCGAACAAATTTCCCTAAATAAAAGTCTCCCTAACAAGTTATAGGACTCCCAGAAAGGATCGTCTTGCCATCAGGAAAGTCCTCTTGCCTTCCTCTATCTCGTTCTCGTCCTTCTCTTCTCTCCGTCTTCCTTTTCCTCCTCGTTTTTCTCTCTTCCTTCTTCACAGCTTCCCGTTCTTTCTCATCCTCTTCCTCCTTGCCCTTCTCCTTCCCACGTCTCCCGTTTATCTTCTTATTTTTCTCTCTCTCTCTGTCCCATAATTTTTTTTGTTCCTTTCTTCTTTCGTCGTTGTCTTGTTCCACCCTTTCTTCCCTCATATTTCTTATTTGTCCTATTCGCTATCTTTTTATCCCATTCCATTTTCTTTCTTACTCTCAATTCATCTTTCTCTCTCTCCCACTCACTCCTCTTCACTCCCAGCATCATCTTAAACCCTACTCACCGCTCTCTTCTTCTCTTCTCCCTCCCGTCTCCTCACCTCTCTTCCAACCTTCGTTCCTCTCCTCGTCATCTCCTTCCTTTTCCTCTCCCCTTCCCTTCCTCTCATCTCCCCACTCTCTCCACCCCTTTCTTCCCTCTTTCTTATTCTTCTCCACCTCCTCCTCCTTCGTTCCTTCTTTCTTCTCCTCTTCCTCCTCCTCCTCCTTTTCACCTCCCTTCCTCCTCTCCCGTCAGCCAACAAGGGGCCCTCCTACCCTTGCTTAGCCCCCATGCTTTGCTGAAGTGGTCTGTATTGATCCGTTATACCAACTGTGCTGCCGAAGCATGTAGGGGGAGGGGGAGGGCACGGGAGGAGGCATGGAGGAGGAGAAGGAGTAGGAGGAGGAAGGAGGAGTAAGAGGAAGAGGGGGAGGTTTAAGAGGAGGAGGGGGAGGAGTAAGAAGAGGAGGAGAAAGAGGAATGGAAGAGGAGGACTGTAAAGAGGAAAAGGAAGAAAATAAAAAGATGTGATGTAGGAACAGAAAGATAAGAAACAAATAATAACCAATACAAAGGGATGGATAAATAAGGATGGGGCAGATGACGAGAAGAAGAAGAAGAAAAAAAAAATGAAAATAGTTAAAAATGGAGAAAGATAAAAAAACTAAAGAAAAATGTAATAAAAGAAAGAAACAGGAAGAGATAAACAAAGACAAAGACAAGATAAAAGCAAATATATAAATAGAAGATGGAAAAGAAAGGCAAACAAAAGAAAAAAATGTTTAACAGGAATGTAAAGAAATCTACAGAGGCCCCAAGTGACACCACCTAAAGAAGAATTTGATGACGACAATAAAAGAGGAATAATGATCTTGTTATGTGGTGATGCTGGGGACGGGAGGAAGGTTCTAGGAAGGCAGGCAAGAGGAATACCAATTGTCATAGAGAGGAAGAAGAAAGGACACTAAAAAACGAGAATAAGATCATAAAAATACATGAAAGGGATACTTTACAAGAATAGGTGGATGGATGGATAGATGGATGGATGGATAGATGGATGGATGGATGGATGGATGGATGGATGGATGGATGGATGGATGGATGGATGGATGGATGGATGGATGGATGGATGGATGGATAGATGGATGGATGGATGGATGGATGGATGGAAACATAATTTTTAGGGAAATTATAAGGTCTATTATTCATATTATATGTACTAGGGATTTGGGGTCAATAATTTCTAAAAGATATTCAGTACCTGATAATATTACTAGGAGATGGTGATAATATTTAGTTATAATAATAATAATAATAATAGTAATAATAATAATAATAATAATAATAATAATAATAATAATAATAATAATAATAATAATAATAATAATAATAATAATAAGAGATGTACTTTGCTTCACATATTGTTTTAATTATGATAAAAATCTAAATGTAGTTTTCGGCACCTGAATAAAGAAGTAATAGTTACTTGAATAGTAGCCGTGGTAGTAGAAGAAGAAGAAGAAGAAGAAGACAACATCCATTTTACCAACACAACAGCCACTCAATGTAAACATTCTTGACACGTCCAGACAACCTCCACCTTACAGGATCTGGAGGTCCAATATACACCAACATACGGACGTTCAACTACAAAAAAATAAAAAAATAAAATAAAATAAATAAAATAAAACAAATCATACAGCGAGAAAGCTAAAGAATCTTAAAGCAAAATGGAGGCCATAAAGCCATTTATCTGCATGTCGTAGTTTCATAGACTCAACTGGAAGCGTTCTCACAGTCTGAAGGGAAAATTTTACCATACGATCATTTGAGAACTCGGAGTCCTGGATATTTGCTTGTCGGGTTGCTCCCTTTCCCATGTCCGTCGATTCATCCTCCCGAGGAAGTCAGATGCTGTCCCCTAAGATGGGTGGGCCGTCTCTGAGAGCTATAAACTTCCTTGGCCTTTCGACTAAGGTAGTGAGCTACTTTATGGTTAATTTATTCCGTCATTTTCTTTAGTAGGGACTTCAGATTAAAGTATTGTATTATTCGTTAAGGAAAGTTCCCTAAATTTTATATTCACTGTCTTAAATGTACGGCTTTGCTCAATTTGTTATTGGTAATACCTAAAACTAGTATATTTGCCCTTTTCAGTGTATTGAAGTCCTAAAATTTAAGTCCTTGGCGTTAACACTATAGTAATTACCTTAAGACCTAAGCTATAGTCCTTGACCAATGACCTCCGCACTCTTTGAGTCCTTATATACCTAAAATCCCTTAAGATTCGTCCCCCGTTTTATTCCAGTAACTACCTAAATCTAGAGCTCTTGTCTCTTTCACAACAGTAACCACCTTAAATCAAAATCTCTTCCCTTTTACGAAAGTCGTCACCTAAAACTAACAACAATAATCTAATCGAATTTGTTTTAAACTTTTCGTCCCCTCAGTGGCAAAAGGTACCTAAAAACTAGTCATTTTAGGTTGCATTAGAGACCTAAATCTATAGTCAACGTCACCAGGCACCTAAAACTGAACCTTTCGTCCCTTTTACGACACCAGGCACCTAAAACTAATGTTCTCGTCCCCTTTATACGACACCAGGTACCTAAAACTATACTTTTCGTCCCTTTTACGACACCAGGCACCTAAAACTAATGTTCTCGTCCCCTTTATACGACACCAGGTACCTAAAACTAAACTTTTCGTCCCTTTTACGACACCAGGTACCAAAAACTACAGTCCTCTTACCTCTTAGGTGGGAGTATCCTCTTAAAGCGTCACTCTTTGGTCCCTTCGACTTTGGTCTTCCTAAGGGAATACGATCAATGTTTCCTGCGCTATAAAATTCGTCCCATGTATTCTAGAAGGAAAAAGAGAAAATATTTTAGTAAGTATTTGTGATTTGTTTTTGTTTTCTTTCTGTAAACCGTGGATAGGAAATGAATGATAAAAAGGAATAAGGAACACTGTATAATAAAAGAGGAGGAAGGAGTAACATATAATAAACAAAGAAATTACATAAAATTGAATAATCTTTTTTAACGTTTTCTTGTGCTTCTTATCTTTTTGTAACGTAAACGAAAATGGGAAATGATAATAAATGGAGGAACATACTCATAAAAAAAGGAAAAATATAAGGTTAACTTTGTGAGTATCTATTTTCTTTTCATATTTGTGACGTAAAAAGTAAGTAAAAGAAAAACGATCAAATGAATAATAGACAATAATAAACGGGATTTACAACAGACAGAAATAGATAATATATTATTCTGTGTGCATTCTATTTCTTTTAGAGAGGAAAAAGTGGTGGGAAGTGAATGATAAAGAGAAGAGAGAGAGAGAGAGAGAGAGAGAGAGAGAGAGAGAGAGATAAAATCACTGGGAAGGAAGCAATACGGGACGACATTTTTATTAAACTATCGATAAAGTTGAACGAATGAAACCACGAGGAGATACGAAACATTATAAAAAACGAAAAACAAAAACAAAACAACAACGTAATTTACAATTCATAGAAAAAAACAATCTTAAAATCCATGGTATTAATGTATTAAAATAATATAAAAAGTTCCACCACGAAACACTGAATAAACTAAGCTACTCCATGATCAATATTCATATACACTAACTAAAGGAACGTGTCTAGTTAAGGTACAGTCGTTGTGTACTGTTGACGCCAATTTGGGATATAATTATTGATATGAAGTTTATGGCAGACATTTAGGGAGGTTCCTACACCTTCAGCTACAAGAGAAATTCAGCTCACGAACCTTTTAGAATTCAGTCTCAGGCCTTTATGAAAGTCTCAGGGCTCAGGGGATCACCTTGTAAACTACCGTGTTTGTATCATCTTGGTGCAAACAATGTGTCTTGGACCCCCATAATAATAATAATAATAATAATAATAATAATAATAATAATAATAATAATAATAATAATAATAATAATAATAATAATAATAATAATAATAATAATAATAATAATAATAATAATAATAATAATAATAATAATAATATCTGAGTAAGTTAAACTATTAAATTAAACCTTTATACTTGGTTCAGGATTGCTAAACATTCCACCTTACAAGTGATGTGGTAACGCCTCTCACCGCTTTACTATAAACTTTCCGTACAAAACATGGCGAACTCGTTGACGATGAAATTGCACTTCATATTAATTACGGTGGTATTACCCAACTTACTATTCTCTGTGATTTAGGAACTGCCTGTGATGCTGTGCGTTTATTTCTTATCATTTACGAATGTTAGTTAAGTGAGTCGCAGTGTAAGTTTTACGTCATTTTGCGACGTATTTTTGTATTCTAACTAAATTAAAAAAAAATAAATAAATACGAGCTTTAATCTCCACTTATGAGGAAAATTAACCGTGAGAACCTTCGAGAATCCTCGTTCTGTGCTGCCGCCTCCTTATAAGTTCTTAGTGATGAATAAAATCGAGAAGAAAATCAAATCTTTCACAGCCGACCCTGACTGACACAACTTACTCCCCATAAACGAGGATTCAAACGTATTATTGTTCTTGTGAAAAAATAAATAAAGATTGAGATACAAAGAAGAAATATGAAGGGTTAGAAAAAATGATCCGTCCATCAGAAAGGAAAAAGACATAAGAAAAAAAAAAGAACTTCTCACATGGACCAAGAACCCATACAGGATAAACATAAATAAAAAAACTTTGATCTTTATATTCTTACCGTCCTACCATTCCTCTCTCCCTCCTCCCTTCCTTCCTTCCTTCATTCCCTCCCTCCTTTCCCCACTCTCCCTTTTCTTTTCTTTCTCTCCCTCCCTCCTTCTCTCCCCATTTCCTCCCACCCTCCCTCCCTATATCCTCCAAACACCCTCTTCATAAATTCCTTCTTCCTCACACCACCCCATTCTCTCTAACCATCACGTAACACCTTTCCACACCACCTCCCCCCACCCACACACACACACACACACCTCACACCCTCCCTTTTCTCTTCCCCACCCACACACAACCACATCCCCCATTCCACCCAAAAACTATCCTCCCCTCCTTCTCCCCCCTTCTAACACTTATGATCTTATTTCACCTCCCCCCCTCCTCCCTCCTTACACAAACTCAAAATTCCCTCTCCTCCTCCCTCCCTCCCGCCCTCAAAATTGTACCCAATTATCTAGAAAGACCGAGCTTGTTTGTTTTTTCAGGCGGGTCGGGTAAAAAAAATCGACTGACTAAGTATGTGGCAATGAGGAGAGTATTGGTGACCACGTGTGGCTATAGAAACATTGATCCGCTGCCGCCTCCTGAAACACACACACACACACACACACACACACACACACACACACACACACACACACACGCTAATACACAGAGCACACACACCCACATTTTACATTTTCGCATGAATTGGCTTTTAAATTTGCCTCACACGGTTTTGTTAGCTATTTCTAATTTAGTTATTTCCTCGACTAATACCCGAATAAACTTAAGTACGGCGTTAACAGAATAACAAAAGAGGTACTTAGGTGATGAATGTATTAACAAACACCGAAAGTCTTAACAAATAAGGAAAGTGTTATCGAATTAACCTACTTATTACCAAAATAACGAAATATCACATGAACGCAAGTATTACCAGAACAACAGAAACCACTGGATTCATGCAAATATAACCAGAAAACGCAAGAAACGTTAAAATAAACTCGAAAAAAACACAAAAACAACACAGATATTACCAATATCACGAGAAATTAGCAATCACCAATTAATAACGGGAGTAACACAAGGACCACCAGAATAACACAGGAATCATCAACGAAAATCACCTAAATAACACCAGAATAAGGCGAAAATCACCCAACATAAGACCAGACAGAGTAAACACACATCCAAGATTTCACGCTATCACATCGCAGACTTACCAATAAATTAGGATTCACTGAAGCACTACCATTGGCTACAACATTAGAGGAATCAAACGGGTTGCTCCGCGTGCCTCATCAGATCAGTATTGATCTTGCAGACAAGTTGTGGCACTGTCCTGCTCCTCCTCCTCCTCCTCCTCCTCCTCCTCCTCGTCCCCCTCCTCCTCCTCCTCCTCCTCCTCTTCCCACACCCTTTCTCCCCTCTGCTTCTATATGGCACCGGTGATATTAAAGGCACCCTCCGTCGGTTTGAGGTGTCAGGACCACAAATGATGCTCAAGTGGATTTAAATTACTCGGATTGATGTTGTGTTCTCAGGGTTGTGCTGACGTGGTATTGTTGTGATGAGTTCTTAGGTATGTTGGTTATCTCTCTCTCTCTCTCTCTCTCTCTCTCTCTCTCTCTCTCTCTCTCTCCTCATAACAGTTCAAGTCACGTATTGATTTGAAAGGAAAGTGCTGAGTCGACGGCAGGAGGGAAGGTTGACAGAATTTTAATATAGAGTCCATTTCGCTAAACTGATGCACAAAAGGGAGACAAAAGCGTCTCTGTTTGCCCGGAGGTACACTAACAGCCTCCCTAAAAGCACCTCGACTAAAAATGCTTAAAAAGTGGAGCATTTCATATGGA
Organism: Homarus americanus; assembly: GCF_018991925.1. Lineage (NCBI taxonomy): Eukaryota > Metazoa > Arthropoda > Malacostraca > Decapoda > Nephropidae > Homarus > Homarus americanus. The sequence continues at coordinate 5,976,207 of NW_024741189.1, forward strand.
ACTCAACAGCAGTCCCTTGATTTACAACGAGATTAGGGTTGACGATGATGAAGTGTTTTCGTAGTCTGTGTTCGTCAAGGTCCACATGTTGTCCCTGAGTGGGTAGGTGTTAATACTACTACTACTACTACTACTTCTACTACTACTACTACTACTACTACTAATAATAATAATAATAATAATAATAATAATAATAATAATAATAATAATAATACCTTAACTAATCTTACGACCATTTTAAAATACCTTATAAATAAAATAACATTAGAGCTTAATACTATAATAAACGTCAATTATGCAAATTAATATGAGTTATACGTATCATGACGTAAAGCCGACAGTTATATACTAAAGTACATAATTACCTCGTTATATAATTATCCAACTTTAGTTGTTTAATATGGATTTAATTAATTACATCATTACGAGGTTATACGTAGATGAGGAGGTCCAGTGTCCTTATGAACATCTTAATGAGCTAATTTATTTCACAAATTGTATGTCTAATGATTGTTGGATCATTATTATTATTATTATTATTATAATTATTATTATTATTATTATTATTATTATTATTCATGTCATAATGTAACTACTTGTCACTTGTAAGTAAAGGAATTTCGGAAAGATTCACGTAAATACACCAATTTCTCTTTAACATTTTTGTTCGCGGTAGTTTCTCAATGAACACTTCGTCAGGAGCACATTGTTGAGATCCTCCGCCGGCTGCATCGATCCTGCCCTCCGATACCTACGTCTGGTGTTGAATTATAAAGACATTGCCGTGGAAATAACGCTAGATGCTACAGTAAGCTGCAGGTGTTGTGTAGAGTTGAGAGAGAGAGAGAGAGAGAGAGAGAGAGAGAGAGAGAGAGAGAGAGAGAGACCCTCACGTCGACGGGTTATGTAAATGAGGCACCAGGAGGAAGATGTGAGCTAAACTTTTAGAGGCTGCTGTCTATGGAGGACAAGCAGTGACGGCGATAACTGAACAAAGTTTTGTCAATATGAAGGGGAAGAGCAGCGTGAAGGTGATAATTACTCTAGGTAGAATATTTTTACTCGGAAATCAAGTTTTAATCACTAACAAACTTTCGTGTCATTTGTTGGCCTTCATTCCTTCCAACAGCTGTAATAGATGCGGTGTGTTATGATTAATAATAATAATAATAATAATAATAATAATAATAATAATAATAATAATAATAATAATAATAATAATAATAATAATAATAATAATAATAATAATAATAATAATAATATTAATAATAATAATCATTCAGAATCAGACACGACTACACCACCACCACCACCAAAGGTAAGAAAACCCTAACGAAAACCTCAACGATAACACAACAGACACCGTGATACCAGCTGTCCCTTGAGCCTCAGAGACAACCAGGACAAGAAAAAGACTGTCAGCGGGAAGAGCAGACTTTGAGGGTTCAGACTTGTCTGGTGGAGGTGAGGTTGTCAAAGCAGATGTTTGATGCCCGTAAAGGTGGTATCTGGTCAGGGGGAGTTATTGATTTCGGATGTAGATCAAGTCACACGACGAAAGAGTTTAATGGTAGTGAGAATGTTTTTTTATGTGGTACAGACACACCTAATTATGTATGTCTAGCTAAAGGTAAGAAAGGTATCGATTTTAGGAATTATTATTATGAATTCCAGGAGTTTATTGAATTTTATCAACGACTTTAGTCCTGGAAATTTATCTAATGCTCGGGACATCAATACATCAACACCAATCAACGAAAAAAATCAGTCTATAAAATCTAATCAATAACTGAGGCATCAGTTCTATGAAATAACTAATTCTGAGAAGACATCAATTCCAAGAGGGTCATTTGCGGGGAGGTATCACTCCTAGAACAATGGCAGTTCTGGTAAATAAACAATTGTGAACATGAGTTACGTTGAAAACCAGTAGTCAAGGTACAATGTATAATGGAGACATACCAGTTCTGGAAATAAATAAAATACTAGGAATCGACTCGTCCTCTGTTAGTCAAGGTTTCGATCTTCAAAAAAAAAAAAAACTAACTTAATAAACCTACATACAAATCGTAAAGGTGACCGAATAATACCAAGAAAAACGTATCAATTCTACGAGATGGTGAAGGGTTTTTAAGGGGAAATAAACTATACAAAGGATAGAAAAGAATGTAAGAGAGAATATTTGCCTCTGATATTTGTTGAGAAATCGATTTTTTTTATTTGCGTTATTGAGGTTGGCGAGCGGCACAACAAAACTAAAATACATGTTAACATCATCATTTGTTTATCCAGATTTCATATTAGCTATTAAAATCGTTCTTTTGCGTTTCCTGTTCCTTCACTCTCACTATTCCCTTGATATTGTATTTATATTACCCATTTGTGTTAATGCGTTATGGTGTCTACGAAGACCGACAGAGTAGAAGTAGCTGGCTAAAGTAAATAAGAAAGAGTAAAAATGGTAAGGAATACGAGATTGGTCCAAGACTTGTAAATAACACATGTCACTCCTCCATGTAGGATATACAAGAGAGATTATCCTCACCCCACTGAGGATTATAAAGAAGTTACCTCCCCATCGTACTGAGAGTTGCAAATGCTTCGAGCTAACTCCTCCCCCGACTGAGAATAGCCGAGCGAGCCCCTCACCCCACTGAAAACAACAGCGAACTCCTCATCTAACTGGAAATATAGCCAGCAAGATTCCTTTACCCACTGAGTATATTAAGGTGGTTCCCCTCCCCTCAATGATAAATATACAGATGGCTCCCTTTCCCGCTGAAAATGTCCCCCCCCCCCCCTGTGGTGGTGGAAAACAATAGAAGGAGGAGGATGCCACGAACCAACACCTGAATGTCAACACGCTCGATACGTATCAATGATTCACTGAGACGACAGACCTTGTTATGGCTTACAGTTGCCCTGGGCTCCAGAACACACAAGGAGGGGCAACCAACCAAACTCTTCTACAACACACACACACAAGTATGTGGTGTATGTGTGCATGATCGATATGTCTCAGTGATATGGTTTCTGCTGGCGTGACAACTCACGCAAGTTACGGTGTAGAATATGCTATGAGATACTGCTTATACATACACGCTTACAGTCATATGCGTAAACGCTTTGTTATTCGAATGAGTTTTTAAGTATGTTATCGCTGTTACATAGTATATTACCCCACGTTGTCAGTAAAATTCAGCACGTTTAGGTGTGCGATTACGCTATCATGTTTATCTTCTCGATTTGAGGAAAAATACTGCATTTTAGACGTCGTGAACAAACTGTGGTGATTTGGAATCCCCTTCGTACGTTCTCCATGACCAGAACAAGTAAAAGAAAGCAAGTGAAAGAAAAAAGGATCTAGTTCTCAAATCTCTCTCTCTCTCCCTCTCTCTCTCCTTAGTACCACAGTTGTAGGCAAGACTTAATGCATGAATGCAGTACTTTCAGGGAATATGAATATTCTGTCTCGGTTGTGCGTCCTTAGGTTTCTTGAGCTCGTTCACGTGACGTACTTCCGGCTTCTCGTCCCCCGCCCCTCCCCACTACTGTGAACTCGATGCTGTGTGTTTGTAAGAGTTGACGTTACGTGTTAGTCCAATTTGGCTTCGCGTTGACGTGGTTTAGACGTAATGACAACGTGTTATGGCTCCGTACTAACTTGTTCCAGTAATATTAAAAGGAGTTTCGGTTATCATGTTGACATAATTACACCGTATGGCAACTATGTTATGTATTGGCAGTTTAAAAATCCGCTCTTGAACTTTTGAGACTCCGGATCGTGGTTTGTTCTTATTGACGTTGGATAAATTACCACTTGTAGTCCTTCAGTTACCGTGGCGACACCATTACCCCAAATGGTTCCTCACTCGACTCTTATAATCAATATTCTGCCTGTCAAACTACGGCGACTTGCCAAATGAGCTTCAGAATTAATGAGTCCCAAACCATTATAATTGGACCTCTTGTCATATTGAGTTCCAGTTATTGTATATTGTACTCTCTAACCTAACCATGGGCTCCAATCATAATCCCATTCTTAATTAATCCAAATCTAATCTTAATCCTTATGTGACTCACTTGACTAAGAGCCAGAGTCATCTACTACCTTCACAGGAGCCACAGCCCATCGCTCTCTCGTTTACAACACCGGTATGCAAAACCAGTTACATTGTACCATAATATTGATATAAACTTTATGCCACTATATATTAAAAAAAAATACTAAAAATATATCAGATATTAAACCCCAATTAAATATTAACTAATGTATTTGCTCTTAACATTTCAATAATAAACATAAATAAATCTGTCAACTTCCACCAGTAATATACAGTATATATATATATTGCAGGATAAATTTATACCACTAACTATTAAATATTAACTACCATTACATATTAACCTCTGCATCTAACTGTTATTTTCTTCTATCCCGGTCTGTCACAGAGAATGGGTAAGTAAATAGATGATATTTTCTATTAATTCTTTTATATGTTTGCGCTTCTCATGTTCTTCTAAATATAGTAAACATTGTAAGACTGTTGAAGAGTTTAAATTGGCACCAACAGTATACAAAAATTTCCATTCATTTACCTCAGTGTCAAATCTAATTCTCTCAGGAGTTAAGAAGTGAATCATTGATGGTTATTACGGCAATCTCAGGTAATAATAATAATAATAATAATAATAATAATAATAATAATAATAATAATAATAATAATAATAATAATAATAATAATAATAATAATAATAATAATAATTTTAATAATAATAATAATTTTAATAATAATAATAATAATAATAATAATAATAATAATAATAATAATTCATAAGTCCTATTAAAACTATAACCAAATAAATACCTTCACCTATAAATATTTGAGATTAATCAGCTGATGGATTGAACCAAAATCTCATCAATTTGGTTTTACCTGAAACAACAAATAAATAAGCAAATAACAAACAAATAATAATGTAATAACAAGACAGAGACAAATAAATGGGAAACATAACTTGTCTTTCATGAATAATAAACCCACACAAGAGATAAATCAATAATGACAAAAAGGTAGTGTTTTGTGTGTGTGTGTGTGTGTGTGTGTGTGTATGTGTGTATGTGTGTGTGTGTGTGTGTGTTGTGTGTGTGTGTGTGTGTGTGTGTGTGTGTGTGTGTGTGTGTGTGTGTGTGTGTGTGTGTGTGTGTGTGTGTGTGTGTGTGTGTGTGTGTGTGTGTGTGTGTGTGTGTGTGTGTGTGTGTGTGTGTGTGTGTGTGTGTGTGTGTGTGTGTGTGTGTGTGTGTGTGTGTGTGTGTGTGTGTGTGTGTGTGTGTGTTTACATATCCCCTGTGGAAAGGGCAGTAAAGCCATGCGGGAGTAGAGGACAACACCACCAAACACGACCTCACCTCCTGAATGCTGAGTAGCACACCCACCTACAGCTGGGAATAGTGATGTGGAGGTAGTGATGTGGAGGAGGTATGGTGTGTGTGTGTGTGTGAAGTGTGGAGAAGGTATGGTGTGTGTGTAGTGTGGCGGTGTTGTGGTGTGGATGAAGTGGGGTGTGGAGGAGTTGAGATTTGGAGCTGTGGTGTGGAAGAATTGTGGTGGTGTGGAGGCGGTGTGGTGTGGAGGAGGTGTTGTGTGGAGGCGGTGTGGAAGAGGTGTGGTTGTGTGGGTGGAGTGTGGGGAAGGTGTGGTGGGAGGAGTACGGAAGAAGGGTTATACTAAGAACAGGGAATAAGGAAGGTAGGAAAGAATAAATAAGAAGGAAGGTGCCCAGGAAAGTAAGTAGGAAGGGAGAGAATGATGGATGGAGGGAAGGAATGAGGGAAGAAGAAAGGCAAGGGACGGCGGGTGGATATAGCTAGTGGAGAGGTTCATAAATACTCAATTAAACTTAATATAAGACGAATTACAACCGCTATTACATGTTATTACACGCCTGACTTACCATAAAATACCATTATACTCACCATCCTTTCTTGCCCCGTAACTCATGATGTAAGTAACAGGAACATTCAAGCGTAGCCAACTGCGTATACATTTGTCACTCAACTCTCCAGAATATTGACCGTCTTGGCACGCGATCTGTACGTGGTAGTCAACGCTGGATCCGGGAGCTAAATAATGCATGACGGTACCGCTACGATCTTAACACAGGATCACGGCGGGTGCATGATTTATCACAGGAGGTTTTGTGGTTACAGACTGGAGGTGATCAGTAAAATAAACTTTAGTTTTTTTTACGATTTATTCTTCCGTATAGTGTGTGTGTGTGTGTGTGTGTGTGTGTGTGTGTGTGTGTGTGTGTGTGTGTGTGTGTGTGTGTGTGTGTGTGTTTCAACTTTTTTACTTCAAAATAATAATTATATCCTTTTAAACTATTCTACGATGATTACAACGAATTTATTTAACCCAACATTTCCACGATAATACAATTCCTCTGATATACTCGTTCACGTATTACTTAAGTCTCCCACAAAGACTCGAAAAAATAAATCCAATTCTCTCCCCCACTTCACACGAACACCCAAGACGAACTTGTTACTCTTCAGCCAATAATTATAATTAACTCTCTTGGGCTTCCTGGGGTCGACGGGGAGTTATGTTCCAACGTTTTAGCTCAAGATGCCAAGTTCCTTCCCGTGCTAAAAACCTGAGGAGTTTGTCGAGTGAAGGTGTACTGTATGGTGAGAAGGAAGGGGTGAGAGGTTGTTGTGGGTGGTTGTATGGATGAGAAGGAAGGAGAGAGGAAGAGGAAGGGAAGAGAGGGGGAGGTGTATTGTTGAGGGTGGGTGTATGACGAAAGGTTGATGGGTAATCCAAACACTTTATACTATTTTCCATACAACCAACTGTTAGTAAATAAATGTTACCAAATCCAGAAACTAAGACACAAACGTCAATATTGATTAGCGAAGTAAAATAAAACAATATTGATAAACTCTAAAAGAATAGGACCCATATAGCAACTTTGCACGATATTATACAATTAAACTGTAATGCAGCTATTAGTGTCGTTTATTATCACAGGCCCCTCGGATGTCTAATAGAATGTAAACAATGAAATAAATACCCATATTTATCAATTTTCTGACCTTATTAAATACAGGGTAGGTTTTCGACGTGTTCTGGGTCGTAACTTAGCTATTTATGGTCTAAGACTGATTTTTTCTCACACACCGGATTTGTGGTGTATAGCAGTATTACATTGAAGAAGTAGAAGTACTACTACTATTATTTCTACTACTACTACTTCTACTATTACTACTACTCCTACTACTAATACTATTTTTTTACGTGGCCTCCAGCCTCCCCCAATAGTCTCACCTTCGCCACCATTTTATTACACTACTACTACTACTACGTAAAGACTACTGGACCTACACCATGCACGAAAATACATACAAACACAGACATCAATATACCAGTATGCTGAATATCAAACAACACTCCTGGTAAGAAATCGAACGAAAAAGAAGAAAAAATTAAGAAAGGGTTAATGTAATCTAACTCTGACAGGTCTCGTAAAATGTAATTAGATGCCAGAGGAGGCACTACAGCTCTCCTGATTACCTTTTACCTGACAAAAGTGAGATTATATTAACTCATTAACCCTCGGACGATATCCAACAACTCTAGCGTTTAATTATTCAGGACTTAAGGATGCTGCCGCTACCCATCAGAGAGTGAGAGAGAGCTGTCCATTATACAGCCTATATATAGATGGATGTTTGGTGGCTATTATGGTGTACAGGTGTGGCTATTATGGTGTACATGTGTGGCTATTATGGTGTACAGGTGTGGCTATTATGGTGTACAGGTGTGGCTATTATGGTGTACAGGTGTGGCTATTATGGTGTTCAAGTGTGGCTGTTATGGTGTACATGTGTGGCTATTATGGTGTAGATGTGTGGCTATTATGGTGTACAGGTGTGGCTATTATGGTGTACAGGTGTGGCTATTATGGTGTACAGGTGTGGCTATTATGGTGTACAGGTGTGGCTATTATGGTGTACAGGTGTGGCTATTATGGTGTACAGGTGTGGCTATTATGGTGTACAGGTGTGGCTATTATGGTGTACATGTGTGGCTATTATGGTGTACATGTGTGGTTATTGTGGTGTACATGTGTGGTTATTGTGGTGTACATTTATTCATGAGTACATTTTTACACAGTGACGAGTACGAACAATATCCATATCCAGGAAGTGTTATCTTACAGAGTACTTTTCACCCTATTATTGAATGTATTACAGGTTGTATTATTACAGAGTACACTTTTATTATTACAGACACAAAACAATAGTTTTATTGTTTACATAATCTTACTCTGTACCTACACCTATGACTGTACCTGCCCTTGTAACTGTATCAGTAAGTACACCTCTATGTTATAACCTGTCAATGCATATATAACTACACCTGTATCTACACTTACACCTGTATTTTCACCTGTAAATGCACTTAAATTTACACCTGTTTATGCACCTGTAACTGTACCTGTAAACACTACCTCAATTTTATCAAGCATTGCTATTCAAATTACACTACAGAGGGTACCCGGAAAAACGTGTTTATCTTAGAGTCTGGGGTCGCGGCGGCATATATCACAACGAGTAATGAACTCCCCAAGCTGAGGCGTCCTGATAGAATTTTCGCCCGAATGTCCTGCATGGTTTAGTTGGTTCTTGCCCCGAGAGGCAGCCGTAGTGGAGAAAAAAAAGGTACACTTGACGCTTAATGAGGCGAAAGGAATTAGGAGGGAAAACAGAAGATAGTAATGATATCTTACTAAGTTATATTGAAGATAACGTACAATATATGGTGATCCGTTTATTATACAACTGAGTTATATAAAGTGTACTTATGATGTATGTGAATATTCATATATTAAATTAGCTTAAAATATTATTGTATTATTATGTATATATAATATTTGTTCATCATTTACTATTTTGGTAGGTTCAAAGCACCGGGGCTGGAATTATTATATTCGTGATAACTTATTTGGCATTAACTCTATTATTATTATTATTATTATTATTATTATTATTATTATTATTATTATTATTATTATTATTATTATTATTATTATTATTATTATTAGGATATTTAATATTAAAGTAATAAAAAGGTGGCGAAGGTATGGCTATTGGGGGAGGCTGGAGGCCACTAAAAAACAAAGTAGTAGTAGTAGTAGTACTGCGTTCTATAGTAGTGAGCTGCACAGCCTACAGTTTAAGAAAGGGGGGGGGGTAAGTGATATGTTGTGACATGCAATCTAGTGAAGTAACGGAGATAAAGGTCTTCTCACCCTAGTTTATAACATGATCTCTCTCTCTCTCTCTCTCTCTCTCTCTCTAGATTTATTGTGGTTAGCGGAAGTGTGTGTGTGTGTGTGTGTGTGTGTGTGGTGGGTTATGGTGGAGCCTCTGGAGATGTATGCCACTTACCGAGGGGCTGGTGGTGTGAGTATTGTGCGTAATTGAATGAAATATATCATCAGATGACACTATTGTCGAGTCGAGTCGGAGAGTGGTAGTACCGGAGTGATCTTAGGATGGGTAATGGTGTCTTGAGGTTGGTAATGTTGGGTGTGGATGGTGTATGGTGGGTGAATGGTGCAGTGGGGACAAATGTGGAGGGTGAAACTTAGCTATGGTATTGCATGGTGGATGTATGGTGGAAGGAAGGAGTGTGGGTAAGTATGAAGGGTGTCACCTTGGTTATGGTAAGTGGATGATAGTAGGGTGAGTATGGAGCATGTACCTCGGCTATGGTAATGTATGGTGAATGTATGATGAACGATAGTGGGAGAAGGTGGTGTGTGGGTAAATATGAAAGGTGTATCTTGGCTATGGTAATGTATGGTTGGTGTATGGTGGAGGATGGTGGAGTATGGTGGAGGATGGTGGGGTGCGTATGGAGGGTGTACTTGGGGTAGGGTTCCGTTTTCTGTGAGCTGGCTGGTGCTACTACCCCCGAGCAGCCGGCCCACAGGGAGGGGAGGTTAGGGGCCGAGTGCACACACCCTCTTCGCTACTATCACGCCCGCGCCGCCCACGCCCAAGTAAGTACACCTACACCAACCTTAAGGTCCGTCTAAGGTGTCCAGGCAACTCCTGAGTGCGTCCAGGGGACTGTGAAAGGTGAGAGGAACGTGAAAGTGAGTGTGAGAATATGGGTGTATGGGAGATACTACCCGCCGCCACCACCACCACCACCGACACCCGACGGGCTTGGGCCTACTCGGCATCGAGCGAGGGAAGGAGAAGTGCCATTCAGAGAGAGAGAGAGAGGGAGTGTGAGAGAGGTGTGGAGAGAGAGAGTGTGTGAGAGAGAAGGAGAGAGCGCAGCCGAGGCACCGCCGAGCCGGCCGCCCCGACCCGAGGCACAGTGCCACACGAAGCAACTATTGATTACCTTTGCTATTGATCTTTTCCTGGGGTAAATTGTGAGAGAGGTTGGTGGGGCGGTAGTAGAGTGTGGGCTGGCACTCTGAGGCGACCGCTGCCACTGCCGCCTCCACCACCGCCACGCACTCTCACTCAGTGCCACCCAGATATTGATCCATTGATTTTCCTGCCCTGGCACCGTCTATTTTATTTTCACATCATGCAGTTCTCAGTCCGCGCCGACCCACCGCCAAGCCCGCCACCAGCCCGGCGCGTACATACTTAAACTCGGCGTGACACGACCGTAGATTTGTGTCGCTAAATTGATCGAGAGTCCGGGTGTTGAAACAACATGAGTGCCGTTGATAAGTTCCCCCTGGTGGAGTGACGGGTCCGGGAACTCTCTCGCTCGCTCCTGCGTCGCCACTCAATATGTTGCAATACTTAGATTTAGTTGTAACTCAGTATTATTATCACTGTACTCTGTAAAGTGTGTGGACTCCAGCGCAGGGATCACGTGTGTATACCGTCTACCAAGTTACCTTCAACCCTAGTTTTAAAAATGTAAATTTTTTGCTCCTCAATATGTGATATTAGTGAGTCTCTTTTTTAATATTATATATATACCGGTATATATATAAGTATATATATATATACCAGTGAAAGTTAGTGTGTGTGTTTTAGAAAAAAAAATAAATGAAATATCTAGAAAACACGAGTGCAATAGTGATGTACGCGAGAGTTTTCATCTGGTAAAAAAGTGCGTTTTTTTTTTTAATGTGTGCGTAATACAGTGCCGGCACAAGATGTAACCGTCCCTCCGCCTCCCGTAACTGGCTTTCACCCATGTTTCCGTTTTTGATTCCCCACATGTAAGTATACGTGTGCGTGGGGCTGTGGTGTGTGGAGCAGGTGTCTGGCTTTGTTTATATGTTGCTCAAGTGGCGTGTTTGTGTTTGTCCTTGTGCTGAAGTCGGCGGCTATGGCCTCGTGCTTGTATTGAAATACAGTAGTGTGTACTGTACATATGCTGAAATGGCGTTTCTATGTTTTGTCTACGTGCTGAAACTGTGTGTAGGGGCTTCGATATAATCTAAAACTATATTTAAATTTGTATTTTCAGTCTTGTGTTCTGTTTTGTGCACGTCCTGAAGTTTGCTGTTTCACGCATATATCCCAGTCTATCGTTGCTACTATGCATGCACACAGGAATGATGTGTGCAGTTTTACAACATTTTTTTTATAATTTTACGTACAGTTTTCCATGCATTTCATTCGCTTGAGTGTGACTGTGCATGCGTAGCGAGGGTGCAGGACTTGGTGAGTTGTGTGCTACATCTTTGCGTAACCGTGTGAGCGTGTGTGAACCGGGAGGGAGGGAAGGAGGGGTGTGTGGGAGGTCAGGCAGAGTACGAGCTGTCGTGTTTACAAGTAGGCCTACCTGTGTAGTAGTGTTAATAGCCAGTGTGGTGAGTCTTAACGAGGGATGATATTGATAGAGTTGTCAATATCATGATCCCCGTGGGTCTATATATAGTGCTGTACCTTCCGTATTTACCGTACTATAATAATTAATGAATTCAAGCTTCAAAAATATTCAAGACGTCACTATGTTGTCTTTAGTGTAATAATCCCTCTAGCCATTTTTACTAAGTCTGGAGTGGCTACATTTACCTATAATTTTCACCGTAGTGTTGTGGTCAATATTCTCAAGGATTCCTACGATATTTTTCTACTCGTGGCACTGGGGATGAGAAAATATATCTAGGTATGGCAAAACCTCGAGTGAAATTTAGATGGAGAAATTCTTGGCAACCATCTTCGTCCCGTACCATAAATGAGACACTTGAGCGCGTTCTTATATCTCCATTTAGGGGAAAAATATTTGACGCACGAACCTTGAGCATCCGGGCCAGTGTGGTCAAACTTACGAGGTGTGTGTGTGTGTGTGTGTGTGTGTGTGTGTGTGTGTGTGTGGTGCATGTGTGTGGTGCATATGTGTGTTTGTGTCCATATACACACACACACACACACACACACTTCCTTTTGTTTGTTTTACCTTCGATCGGCTACACTTGTTGAGCTGCTGTCATGACCATTTTTTGCGTGAGAGTAAATTGTTTATAAAAGTACCATTAGTGTGTGGTTGTATTCCGTGCCAGTTAAACAGCTGATCCAACATGCCTTATAAACTACCAAGATGTTTTTTTTTTATTTGTATTCCCCTGATATCTAGTCGCTGGTCAACCGCGGGTAAAGTTCCCTCGATATGTCAGGATTTTCTATTAGTTTAGCCAGATTTCACAAGCTACGCGCCAGAATTTTTATTGCCTAACTTCAAAATTGCGTTACAGTTAACTGACATTGGGACCGTGAGGGATGTACCGCGCAATATTGACACGGGAGAAAATTCTATCAGGAAATTCATAAATGTTGATAAAGAATATTGTTAATATAGTTTTTTATTCATTTTAGTTTTTGTTACAGCGAGAAATATTAATATTTTGAGCTAGTTTATGTAAGAATGCTTACAAACGCGTACAGTAATACTGACACGTGGGAAAATTATATCTTGTAATTCGTAAGCGCTAGTAAAGAATTCTGTGAATATAGTCTCTTGAAGCCAGAAATATTCAGACTTTGAGAGTTGGTACAAGAATTTGAATTTTCATAGATGTGTAATATTGAGAGAGAGAGAGAGAGAGAGAGAGAGAGAGAGAGAGAGAGAGAGAGAGAGAGAGAGAGAGAGTTTTTTGGGGGGCGTTAATCTAGTGTTTATAAAAAAAGATCTTAATGTGTATTTATGAAAACATTGTAAATATTCATGAAGAGTTCATAAGAATACTCTTCCCTGACGCTTGACCTTACGTGTGTTACCTTAATTACTTCTAAACAAAGCCTGTTGACTGTTGACTCAGGTAATTTATTCATTATTTACCGCTGTGGGTACACGCTATTGACCCGCTCTCATGGTCCACCCTCATGGTACCGCAGTCATGGTCCACCCTCATGGTACCGCAGTCATGGTCCACCCTTATGATCCACCATCATGGCCCAATCTCATGGTACACCCTCATAGCCCGCCCTCATAACACACCCTCATAGCACACCCTAAAGGCCCAACCCTCGTCTTCTATGAAACACCTTTACCATGACCTGTGGAGCGTGGACGACCTCCTCCACGTACCGACCATTAATTACCTGAACTTTTATTGATACAAACGTTATTCTTTTTCATCTTCTCCAATTATCAAGTTGTGAAATACTATCACCTGTCTGGCCAGCATATCGGTCATAGTAGTTTGTGTTGTGTTCTTTGGTTTATCCTTGAATGGAAAATGAGTGGAGTGTTGTGAACGAGTTGTAGAGAACACTGGAAGATGATAGACAATTTTTATTTTTATTTTAACATTCTCAAAATATTTCGTGGTGGATGGAACAAAGAAAATAATAATATTTATATATACGTATGAGGTGTGTGTGTGTGTGTGTGTGTGTGTGTGTGTGTGTGTGTGTATGTGTGTGTGTGTGTGTGTACATGTGTGTCTGTGTGTACGTGTGTGTGTACATGTGTGTCTGTGTGTACGTGTGTGTGTGTGTGTGTGTGTGTGTGTGTATATATATACTCTAAAAGCCATCTTGAGCTATTTTTACATATTTCAAGACACTTCAAGATAGAGAAGAAACGTAGAAATTATAATGCAACGTTGTTTACGGTAATTTCTGCTAAGGGTCTTGTGTACCAACACATTGTATATAATTATAATTATGAAAATATTTTAGTGATCCTGATATCTTTGGTCGCGTTTCGACCTTAATCACCGCCTATTCTGAGCTGAATGATTTTTTTTTTCTGGAGGGAGGAAGTTTTTTTTTAATCTCTCTATTCCGGTTGAACGAAGCTAAAATCTCAGTCCTTTGCTAATATTTTGCTTTTGCTTTCACTTTCATTAGAGAGGAGTAAAAGAGAGTAGACCTGAGAGCTATAAACATCTGACGTGAGCCAAGCATGATGGATACACCCCCTCCCCCCCCTGCAAGTTATATACGAGCAGGAGATGCGGGTTATACGGCAGAGAGAGAGAGAGAGAGAGAGAGAGAGAGAGGATGGAAGGAAGGATTGCATGAATAAAGGTGTTAAGTGAATAGAAGGAATGGGTGTATTACCTGATGAAGAGAGAAAGTAAGGAAGAAGAGTAGGTGCGAGGGAGATTTCAAAAAGAAAGGAAATGGGTGGAGTGGGAGGAAAGGGTAGAAGTGTGGGTGGAGTGGGAGGAAGAGGGTGGAAGTGTGGGTGGAGTGGGAGGGAGGGGTGGAAGTGTGGGTGGAGGGAGGAGAAGGTGGAAGTGTGGGTGGAGTGGGAGGGAGAGGGTGGAAGTGTGGGTGGAGCAGGAGGGGAGAGGGTGGAAGTGTGGGTGGAGTGGGAGGGAGAGGGTGGAAGTGTGGGTGGAGTAGGAGGGAGAGGGTGGAAGTGTGGGTGGAGGAGGGAGGGGGTGGAAGTGTGGGTGGAAGTGAAGGGGAGTTAATTGGTAAGGGGATGGATGGGATAAGGTGGATGTTGGGGTTAAGGTGAAGGGGTGTTTTAGAGGAGGGGGGATGTTTTGGAGGGAGGGAGGGATGTTTGGAGGAGGTAGGGGATGTTTTGGAGGAGGAGGGATGTTTTGGAGGGAGGGAGGGGCGTGTGGGAGGGAGAGGAAGCTGTGACAGACATTACAGGAAGGATTTGAGTGAGATAGATGATATGGGGTTTTGGAGGGATGAAGTGGGGGGAAGGGGTGCTAGGTTTTGAAGGGAGAGGAAATGGAGAAAGTAAGGCAGGTGTTGCAGAGGAAGCGAAAGTAGGGGGTGATCTGGGTGTTGCTGTGAGGGATTTGGGAGGGGGGGGTGGGGAGGGGGTGATGAGGGAGGAGGGACGTTAGTCAGGTGGTGGGAAGGAGGGTTAGGAGGTAGGGAGGAGGGGGGCGGAGGAGAGGAGGGTTGGTGATACGTTCGGAAAGAGGGGGGAAGGGAAGGAGGGTTTGGGAAGGAAGGGAAGGAAGAAAGGAAGGAAGGGAGGGAGGGAAGGATATGAGAATAATCAATCAAAACAACAGTGCAAATTACCTTTTCCTTCAATTTCATTTTCCTAATTACGCTCTTTTACAGATCTCCTCAAGTATTCATTACGTGAATTATACTGAGGAGAAATTCTGTTACATTAACATCCAGTTGTTTTACGGAACCCACCAGAACCAAAGAACGCAACGCGAATATAAACAATTGTGTTTTTCCGCGTCGGACTTATGGCGGGAATTTATCATAAGCAAAACAACTTTATTTACGCGTCGTTCTTATAATGATTTATTTTTTTATGCGTCGTACTTATTTTAGGACTTTTTGATCTGACGCATCGTATATATTATATTAACACCAAATTGTCTGCGTATATGAGTGACTAACTGGTAAAGTCTTTCTCTCTGAGTTTTTTTTCTCTCAAATACTTCTTGATATATTATGAGCTGCCAGACGTACGATCAGCTCAGCACCAACGCCGCTGTGATCAATACTTCGTTATTCTTCTTTGATGTTTTTTCAACGCAAGTAGCTAAAACCAGTGAGACCGTCCACACAACTCGACCTTTCTCCTAGTTCTAGCCACGGATTATGAAGGTTCGTACGTATCAAACTAACTCACCCAAATGATCGTACGTTCAAATTTCCCTCCTAACTGAAAATGAGAGAACGTTATTCCGACACGTTCTCACATCTCCAAAGAAGTGATACCAATCTCCGAGAAGCCATCGTAGCTTCAGTGAGCCAGTTTAACGTTCTCGTATGTCCAGTTAGAAGGGAGAATAGAACATAAGAACCCCTGTGAATCGAGGCACTAGCTGACGTCAAGGAATCAGTCGTAAGTGTCAGTCCGTCAGCGTCGTCAGTCCGTCAGCGTCGTACTCCTTCAGTCACTCAATCAATCCTCTCGGTCTTAAATGCCACACCAAAGACGACTTCACTTGACGGGGGGAGAGAGCGGTGGAATTGAGGGAGGTGGAGGTAGGAGGTAATTGAGGGAAGGTGGTGGGGGGTAAGGAGGTAATTGAGGCGAGGAGGTTGGGGTAGAGAGTAATTGATGGAGGTGATGGGAGTAGGGGGTAAAGGGGGTAGGAGGTAATTGAGGGAGAGAAGGAGGTAGGGAGTAACTGAGGGAGGTGGTGGGGGTAGGGAGTGATTGAGGGTGAAGGTGGGGGTAGGTGGTATTTGAGGGAGCAAAAAGAGGTAGGGGGTAATTGTGGGGGGGAAGGGAAAAGGGTCATTGAGGGAGGGGAGTGGGAGGCAGGGGGAATGGTCGTAGGGAGGAGAGCTAAAAGGAAAATACTCGATCTATTTACCTGCATATACGGTACAGTAACATCTATATTCTCTCATGCTGTTGCATACTCCATCGATGTTGTTGCAAAATTTGTCAATGTTGTTGCATTCTTGTGCATGCGGTTGCATATCAGTCGCTGCCCTTGCATACTTTAGTCTTTATTGTTGCATACTCCATCTGGAATGTTGCATTCTCTGCTGCAGTATAACAATTTCAATATATTTTGCTACATACGCCATCTGCATTGCTGAATAATTTATATATTAATGTTGCATCCTCATTCTCTATTGGTAGATCATACATTTATGTTGCAGTACACTCCATCTATATTGCAACACTCTCAATCTATATTGCAGCACCTCCCATCTATATTGCAGCATGCAGCACCTCCCATCTATATTGCAGCACCCTCAATCTATATTGCAGCACCCTCCATCTATATTGCAGCACCCTCCATCTATATTGCAGCACCCTCCATCTATATTGCAGCACCCTCCATCTATATTGCAACACCCTCAATCTATATTGCAGCATCCTCCATCTAAATTGCAGCACCCTCAACCTATATTGCAGCATCCTCCATCTATATTGCAGCACCCTCAACCTATATTGCAGCACCCTCCATCTATATTGCAGCACCCTCCATCTATATTGCAACACCCTCAATCTATATTGCAGCATCCTCCATCTATATTGCAGCACCCTCAACCTATATTGCAGCATCCTCCATCTATATTGCAGCACCCTCCATCTATATTGCAGCACCCTCAATCTATATTGCAGCACCGTCCATCTATATTGCAACACCATCCATCTATATTGCAGCATCATCCATCTATACTGCAGCACCTACCCCGTATTTAACCACATATTTCCAACCGCAGTGCCACAGACACCGCCTATATTGTCACAAACCTCTATCCACACAACCTGACCCAGCCACACACTGCCAAGCTCTCTCTCTCTCTCTCTCTCTCTCTCTCTCTCTCTCTCTCAGTTATAATGTAGACACTCACACCAGCTATTTAAGGCTCGTTTAAGGCTCGTTTAAGGCTCGTTCATGCTCGCTCTGTTTGTCTTCAACGTGCCAAGTTACACTAACGCCGGAGCACCTCAGGACCGTACTTTACATGATGCTTGACTGCTAAATCTCCGCGGTGAAATCTTCATTAACCTCTCCTTACTCCTTTATACCTCCACTACAACCTCTACCTCACTCCTTTATACCTCCATCACAACCACTCCTCACTCCTTTATACCTCCATCACAACCTCTACCTCACTCCTTTATACCTCCACCACAACCTCTACCTTTCTCCTTTATACCTCCACCACAACCTCTACTTCACTCCGTTATACCTCCATCACAACCTCTCCTTACTCCTTTATACCTCCACCACAACCTCTACCTCACTCCTTTATACCTCCACCACAACCTCTCCTCACTCCTTTATACCTCCACCACAACCTCTCCTCTCCTTATACCTCCACTAACACCTCCACTACAACTTCTCTCACTTACACCTTCAATAACATCATCTCCTCTCGTGTTCCTCCCGCTGCTTATCCTCCCTTCCCCCCACTACCCCCCCCATCCCTGTCTCGTCAACCTCCGACGAATCTCTCATTGTCCTCAACTTTGATATTTGTGAATGGTTGAGGTGTCTCTCTCTCTCTCTTTTAGTTCCTCCTCTCCCAACCCCCCAACCCCTCCTCTCCCACCCATCCCTACTCTCCTGCCCCTCCCCACCCCTCTCTCTTCTTGCGCGTTCCCCCTTCTCTCTTTGCCCCACCCATCTTCCCTCCAGCTCTCTCGGCCACTCTTTACCTTCCTTGTTCTTTTTTTTCTCTCTCTTCCCCTTCATTCTTTCTTCTCTTGCTCTTTTTCTTATCCTTCTAATACTTTTCCTCTCAATTAAATGCTCTCCTCTTTCTCTATCCCGCTCTTTAATCCCCGTCTCCTCTCTTACCTACCCCACCTCACCCTATCCCCAACAGCCCCGCCCCATTCTCTACCTGTCCCACCACATCTCTGAAGGCCTCACCCCGTTCTCTCATTTCTCCATCGTTTTCTTTTTCTTGTCCTGTCCGTTCTTTCTTTCTTTCATTGTTCTTTCATCTCTCACTGTATCACACTAACTCACTCACTCACCCAAACACATCACCTGCCTACTCTCTCTCTCTCTCTCTCTCTCTCTCTCTCTCTCTCTCTCTCTCTTCTCTCACCTGTTCCCTTATACCACCTTACTGTTTACCCGGTGGTGTTGGTGTGTGGTGTGATGACCCCCACTTTCTCACGCTCTCCCTGACTGATGCCTCGTTCACACGCATGGTGCTCTCTCTCTCTCTTTCTCTCTCTCTGTGGTTTTTAATATCCATTTTCTCTCTCTGCCTCTCTTTCTTTAACTCTCTCTTCTCTGACCCCTCTCTAGCTCTCTTTTATCTACACTTCTCGCACTAGTTCTTTTTCCAGGTGCTTTCTTTGACTTTCCTGAGGCGTCAGATGGCTATGATATAAACATTCTAAATACAAAAATAATGATGGTACTATAATATAACCTTCAAGTCTTCAGTTACGTAACACCATCATAATACGGGGAACACTCACATCTGCTCTGTCCGCTTCGGGGTGTCGCCAGCAATTAGGACAATGATATATATAAATAGTTGGAGTAAATATAGTTAAATACTCAAAAATCATTTGTTGATGCTAATATAATTTAAATTAATATAAATCAATGTACAGTCGACAAAAGTTTGCTCCCGTGGTGAAACTGAGTCACGGGAATGAGTCTCCGAGCTGACTTCCCAGACTGTTTCATCTTATGGTTGATGCTGCTTCATTTTGGGCGGGAGCAAACTTTTGACCCCGACTCTACGTCAAAATTGGTCTATTTATGCTATATAATAAATATATAGAGCAATACACGACAAAAAATGTATATTGTATATTCGCTGCAATGTTGCTTCACTCTCTCTCTTTTACAGATACTTTAACGGGCAATGTTCGGTGGATTCGGCATCCTGTGTACCGCCGGCAAGGCCGTGAGCTCGTAACACTCGTCTTGCCCGCGGTGCCCACCATTTCTCTGTGGATGTCGGTCACATTAGAATAACCCGTTATAGTACATTCTTCTTTCCACACACAGCCAAACTGTGGAATCCTCTGCCTTCTTCTGTGTTTCCACACGAACACAATCTGTCTCACTTTAAAAAGCTGGTTTTCCGGCATCTTCGTGGTGTAGATTAATACTACCTTTTCCTTTTCTATTTTTAATTTCTCTATTCTTCTCCCCCCCCCCTCCCCAGGCCCCGTTGTGGGTCGATGACCTGTGCCCGGGTGGACCAATCCCCGTAAAAAAAAAAATGTATAGTTTGAGGAAATATAACGCAATATACCTAAAAAATCGAGTTAATCATATAGATATTTAACAAATATAGAACACTATAACCTCAAAGTCATCAGGTGAACAAAATTGTCGTTAGCTACATATGAGTATTGTCCTGGTACAAGCAAGCACCTAATGCCTCGACTGCAGGGTGTAATGTACTGTAAGAATATTCACGTCCACATAAAAATTAGTTTCATAATTCTGGTGTGTGTGAATCTGCCAGTGTAGAAAACAATAAACATATTATCTCTTCTGGCTGTATGGTGTATACTACTCGACTCTTGTTTCCATAATGTATAATACAGTGAGCGGTGTATTTCTTTGTTTACACGGTGTATGACATAGTATTTTCCCTGGTTTTCGGGAGACTTAAGTCGACTCTTCTTTCCTGATATGTCTCGTTGTTTACATTGGAATAACTCTGGCGTGTTCTCCCTTGTTTACACGGTTCTATAACACTGCATAAGGTATATTATTTGTCGTTTTCATTAAATTTACTCTCGCCTTTTCTCTCAACGGTGCAGAAAATAAGTTTTTAGGGGGATCGTTTTCTGTGAAGTAACTCGCGTTTTCTTCGTTGTTTTCATGGTATAGGACGTAAAAAAGATCTCTTGTCTTTTTCAGTGGACTAACTCTTGTCTTCTCTTTTCTTTCCAGGGTGTCGTCGGGCGTCAGAATGGCCATGTCCCCCCAGCAGTTCTGCCTCCGGTGGAACAACCACCAGTCCAACATCATCTCAGTATTCGAGCAGCTCCTCCAGAGTGAGTCCTTCGTCGACGTCACCCTCGCAGTTGAGGGCATGACGCTCAAGGCCCACAAGGTCGTCCTCTCGGCCTGCAGCCCTTACTTCCAGGTCAGTGAGATGTGAGGGCTGTGTAAGGAGTGAAGGGTGAGATAAAATGGGTGAGGGTGGGAGAAAAGGGGTAAGGGGTGCGTGAGGAGTGAAGGGTGAGAGAAAAGGGGTGAGGGGTGCATGAGGAGTGAAGGGTGATGGATGTGTGAGGAGTGAAGGGTGAGAGAAAAGGGGTGAGGGGTGCGTGAGGAGTGAAGGGTGAGAGAAAAGGGGTGAGGGGTGCATGAGGAGTGAAGGGTGAGAGAAAAGGGGGTGTGGGATGCGTGAGCAACGAAGAGAAGACTATAAGTGAAAAGTGAGTAAGAATTGTTGTATAAGTAATAGGTAAGGAGTGAGGGATGGAGGATGAGGGAAGAATCAGAGTGAGAAAGGGAGAGTTCAAAGATAAGAGGTGAGGAGGCAAACGAGGTGAATAGGCGGGTCAAACAGGTGGGTAGGTGGGTCAAACAGGTAGGCAGGTTCGATGAGACATGTGACAGGTGGGTTAGAGAGGTGGGTTAGATAAATGGACAGGTAAGTAAAGCAAAAAGAGAGGAAGATGGATAAGCAATTGAGGTTTATAATTAGGTGGAGGGCAGGCAAAAAAAACCCCAGGTAAATACAAAAAGCAATCAAGGGAAGCAAGAGAAGGGATATATAGGCACTGATAATAAAAAAGGAGAACAAGGGAAACACCAGAGGAGAAGAGGAATGATAGGAGAATAGAGTAATAATGATGAATAATATGGAAAGAGAGACAAACAGACAGAAGAGAGACAGACAGACAGACAGACAGAAGAAAGACAGACAGACAGACAGATAATTTAAGCGGATTAGCTGGAGATAGGGGGAGCGAGAGGGATGTTGTAATTATCAGGTAGCATTAGGCAATTAGCTGGGTCAGGTGAGGGGTAAGAGGATTGGCACACTCACGTCATAGTGCCAAAGGGGTGTTTTACGCCTATTAGGATCAGGGTGAGAATGATGAATGTAATGATGAATAAGTCTTAGAATGATGATGGAAGTGTGTTAGGATAATAAGTGTGTTATGGTGTAGGCTACAATAATGAGTGTATAAGAATGATGAGAGTAAGGATGATGAAATGTGACTTAGACTGATGATGGGAATGTATTAAGATATTGTGTGCGTGCGTGTGTGTGTGTGTGTGTGTGTGTGTGTGTGTGTGTGTGTGTGTGTGTGTGTGTGTCCAACCTCTGTGTATTATGACGACTAATTATCTGTGTCTGTTCAAGCATTCATCATACACACTAGACTTGTATGACGCACAGTGCATCATATTACACCTCCACCTTGACATTTACCTGCATTTAATTAGATCATTTATTATTAGTGTGACTGAACTTTCCACAGGTTTTTCCCAGACAGTGTTGAGTTAATGACATGATTATATTTATATTTACTTTGACGGAATTTCGTGGCCAGTATCTTAAGTTTCTCGTTGCCTTTTAATGAGGTGGTGAGGGGGGGGAGGTGTGAGGAGGAGGGGGTGGGGAGGGTGTGTGGAGGGTGTGAGGAGGGTGTGAGGAGGGTGTGAGGTGTGGGGAAGGTGTGAGGAGGATGGTGTGAGGATGTGAGGATGGTGTGAGGAAGGTGTGGGATGGTGTGAGGATGGTGTGAGGAGGAGGAGGGGGTGGAGGAGGAGGGAGGGGTGTGGGAGAGGGTGTGAGGAATGTGGGGAAGGTGTGGGGATGATGTGAGGATGGTGTGGGGATGGTGTGAGGATGTGAGGATGGTGTGGGGAGGGGGGAGGTGTGAGGGGAGGTGGGGGGAAGGGTGTGAGGAGGGTGTGAGGAAGGTGTGGGGATGGTGTGGGGAGGGAGGGGTGTGTGAGGAGGGGGGGAGGGTGTGAGGGAGGGTGTGAGGTGTGAGGAAGGTGTGAGGGATGGTGTGGGGAAGGTGTGAGGATGGTGTGGGATGGAGGGTGTGGGGAAGGTGTGGGGAAGGGGGGAGGTGTGGGGATGGTGGGGAAGGTGTGGGGATGGTGTGAGGATGGTGGGAGGGTGTGGGGGAGGGTGTGGGGAGGGTGTGTGTGGGGAGAGGGTGTGGGGAAGGTGTGAGGGATGGTGTGAGGAAGGTGTGAGGATGGTGTGGGGATGGTGTGGAGGGTGTGGGGGAGGGTGTGAGGAGAGGGTGGAGGGTGTGGGGAGGGTGTGGGGAAGGGTGTGAGGAGGGGGTGGGGGGGGGTGTGGGGAGGTGTGAGGAGGTGTGGGGAGGGTGTGGGGAAGGTGTGGGGATGGTGTGGGGAGGGTGTGGGGAAAGGTGTGAGGAGGGTGTGAGGAAGGGTGTGGTGTGGAGGGTGTGGGAAAGGTGTGAGGGATGGGTGGGGAAGGTGTGGGGAAGGTGTGAGGATGGTGTGAGGAAGGTGTGGGTGATGGTGTGAGGATGGTGTCAGATGGTGTGGGAAGGTGTGAGGATGGTGTGAGGGATGGTGTGGGGAAGGTGTGAGGATGGTGTGGGGAGGTGTGGGTGTGTGAGGATGGTGTGAGGGGGTGTGGGAGGTGTGAGAATGGTGTGAGGAAGGTGTGAGGATGGTGTGGGGATGGTGTGGGGAAGGTGTGAGGGTGTGGGGATGGTGTGGGGAGGTGGAAGGTGTGAGGGATGGTGTGAGGATGGTGTGAGGATGGTGTGGGGGAAGGTGTGTGAGGGTGGGTGTGGGGATGGTGTGAGGATGGTGTGGGGAAGGTGTGGGGAATGTGAGGAGGATGGTGTGAGGGATGGTGTGGGAGGGTGTGGGAAGGTGTGAGGATGGTGTGGGGAAAGGTGTGAGGAAGGTGTGAGGATGGTGTGAGGATGGTGTGGAGGTGGTGGGGGAAGGTGTGGGAGGAGGTGTGGAGGATGGTGTGAGGGAAGGTGTGGGGATGGTGTGGGGAAGGTGTGAGGATGGTGTGAGGAGGGTGTGAGGAGGGTGTGAGGGAGGGTGTGTGGGAGGTGTGAGGGAGGGTGTGGGGAGGGTGTGAGGGGTGTGTGTGAGGATGTGGGGATGGTGATGGTGTGAGGAGGGTGTAGGGAAGGTGTGGGGATGGTGTGAGGATGGTGTGAGGGTGTGGGAAGGTGTGAGGGGATGGTGTGAGGATGGTGTGGGGAAGGTGTGGGATGGTGGAGGAGGGTGTGGGGGCGTGGGGGAAGGTGTGAGGATGGTGTGGGAGGGTGGGGAAGGGGTGGAGGATGGTGGGGAAGGGTGAGGAAGGTGTGAGGATGGTGTGAGGATGGTGTGGGGAAGGTGTGGGATGGTGTGGGGAGGTGTGTGGGGGATGTGTGAGGAAGGTGTGAGGATGGTGTGGGGAAGGTGTGAGGAAAGTGTGGGGGAGGGGTGTGGGGAGGGTGTGGGGAAGGTGTGAGGATGGTGTGAGGGAGGTGTGAGGATGGTGTGTGAAGGTGTGGGGAAGGTGTGAGGAAGGTGTGAGGGAGGTGTGAGGATGATGTGGGGGAAGGTGTGAGGAGGGTGTGGGGAAGGTGTGTGGAAGGTGTGAGGATGGTGTGGGGAAGGTGTGAGGAGGGTGTGGGAAAGGTGTGAGGAAGGTGTGAGGATGGTGTGGGGAAGGTGTGAGGATGGTGTGGGGAGGGTGTAAGTAACTTGTCATGTCTTTTGTATTGAAAATATCATTGGATCATAAGTCAGGTTTTGCTTTGGATGAAGTTCATGAAAGATAAAAGTGTTGTGTATGTGACCTATACCCCGTGAGGAATATCAATAAATATACAGACTCTGACACACTATATATGTATGGCTGGAGAGATAACTAGATATAGTGATAGATACATGAACATTTCTATAATTGTCCTCAAGAGGAGGAGTCATTATAAGCTGTATATATCATGTGTGACGTGTGTGTTCCCCCCCGGCAGGCTGTGTTAGCGTCGCATCCAGACAAACACCCGATAGTGATCCTGAAGGATGTGCGCTACACCGACATGAGGGACCTGCTCGACTTCATGTACCGAGGCGAGGTGTCCGTCGACCAAGACAACCTCTCGGGCTTCCTACGTGTCGCTGAGTCGCTACGAATTAAAGGTCTCACCGAAGTCAACGAGAAGAAGCGACTGGAGAATACCACCTCAGCGTCTTCAGCCTACCTCGTGCCTCAGGCCATGGCCGGGGCGGCTCCCCCAGGGGTGGCGCCTGGAGTGGTACCTATGGCGCCCCTCACACCCCTCGCCGGCGACCCCCCACCTCTCAAGAGGCCGCCACTCTCGCCCTCAGCCACCTACGGCGCCAAGAGAAGGCGCGGCCGACCGCCCAAGATCTCCGGGGAGGAGTCGGAGGGCGAGGTGGGGTCGGTGGCTGGGTCGTTGTCTGCGGCGGAGGGGGAGGACACTCGTAGTGAGGCAGAGGTTAAAGTGGAGGTTGAGGAGGCCAAAGAATGCCAAGAGCCCGATGACCTGAGCAAGGAGGCAGACACCAAGGTAGGTCACAACCCTTTCTTTCATTAATACTGTATATGGTAAACTTAGGCACTTATATACTGTATATATATATATATATATATATATATATATATATATATATATATATATATATATATATATATATATATATATATATATATATATATATATATAAAATTAGTGTTTATCCAGTATTTGTACACAAGCTTCGGTCCTGGATGACAGCTGTTGTACTCGAGTATAATAGTGTTGGTCTCAGGTAGTCTTCTATATTAACCCTTTGAGGACGATGGTATAACGATGATAGGAGAGCACCATTACAACAAGCTAATTATCATACAAGTGATGTCGACTTTGCTTCGAATGAAAACTTAAGCAATATACTGACATACAATTTATCATTCAGTAAAACAAACACATTGTCATATTTCAAGTCCCAGAGTATTTTAGCTCCTTATCATTCACTAATAAACACTCCTTTTCTCTCCTCTCCTCCTCCCCAGGTGTTTTTAACCACCGGCCTTCCCTGGTGTGACTTCTATTCCCTAATGCCCGTTATATATTCTTGCCACACACCCCGTTATATGTTTTGTTGTGTCGGCATACTCGTATATATCACACCCAACCACGAATCAATGACAAGATTCTAACAGGCTCGTACATATTTATTTTTTTCCCTAACTACCAAATGTATCAAACTAAAATACGAGAAAAGATTGGACCAATACGGTCAGACACCGGTGAGCTCACTGATGACGACGGAGAAATGAGCAATAATTTGAATAAATATTTTTCAACAGTTTTCACCACCGAAAATTTAAACATAATACCCGAGGCACCGACTATATTCAGAGATAGTGAAGAAAACAAATTAAGCGAGATAGTAGTGACTAGTAACGATGTTAGTAAGCAAATAGACAAACTAAAGCCTAATAAGTCACCTGGTCCCGATGAGATATTTGCCAGAGTATTAAAGGAATGTAAGAAAGAGCTTAGTATGCCCTTAGCAAAGTTGTTTAACATGTCCTTAAAAACAGGTGTAGTACCAGAATCCTGGAGGATAGCGAATGTAATACCGATTTTCAAGAAGGGGGATAGATCACTATCCTCTAACTACCGCCCAATCAGTCTGACATCAATAGTAGGCAAATTACTGGAAGCAATCATTTCAAACTCTATTCGAAATCACCTGGAGAAGCACCGATTGATCAATGATTCCCAGCATGGCTTCACAAGCGGACGTTCATGTCTAACTAATCTATTAACATTCTTTTCATCAGTTTTCGAATCGGTGGACGAGGGGCACAATTATGATGTGGTATATCTCGACTTTAGCAAAGCCTTCGACAGAGTCCCCCACGAAAGACTAATTAGAAAGGTAGAAGCACATGGCATCAAAGGTAATATCCTTAAATGGATTAGGGCGTGGTTACAGGACAGGAAACAGCGAGTGAGCATTAGTGGCACTAAGTCCCATTGGAGCAACGTCACAAGTGGAGTTCCCCAAGGCTCAGTACTTGGACCATTATTATTTATTATATACATAAACGACATAGATATCGGCAAAGACAGCAACATAAGCAAATTTGCTGATGACACAAAAATAGGACGTGTTATTAAATCTGACGAGGACTCCACAAAACTACAGGAAGATCTAAACAAATTTTTCGAATGGTCTGAAAAATGGCAGATGAAATTCAACGTGGACAAATGTAAAGTACTCAGTATAGGAGATGTAAACAGGGAAACCAGATACCAGATGAACAACGATGCCATAGAGAAATCCGACTGCGAGAGAGATTTAGGAGTAATGATAAGTAGGAACCTTAAGCCAAGTAAACAATGTGTTTTTGCTCGTAACAAGGCTAATAAAGTACTTGGGTTCATACAAAGGAGTGTTAGTTACAAGACTAGCGAGGTCATCCTAAAACTGTATCTTGCTCTTGTGAGACCACACCTGGATTACGTAGTTCAGTTCTGGTCACCGTATTACAGAATGGATATAGAATCATTGGAAAGAATTCAGAGGAGAATGACAAGACTAATCCCGGGCATTAGGAACCTTGAGTATAGAGACAGGTTAAAGCATCTTAATTTGCACTCCCTCGAGAGACGTAGAGCGAGGGGCGACCTGATAGAGGTGCATAAGTGGAAGTCAGGGCTAAACAAAGGGGACATTACAAAGGTACTCAAACTATCCAACCAGGAGCAAACTCGTAACAATGGGGGTTGGGTGTAAACGGGACTGCCCAGTATGGGCCAATAGGCCCGCTGCAGTTTCCTCCATTCTTATGTTCTTATGTTCTTACTAGAGCTGTGCTATCGTATCTTATTAGCTGTCTTAGGTTACAAGACAAATTAAGCTGTGAAAATAGCATCGAAATTTCACTGAGACTCTTAAGTGTGTTTTATCATTATCAATTAAGGGAGAAATCACTTAACTCAGGAATCTCTGATACTCTGAGAATTAACGATTAAAATTCAATTACCCCCTGTTTTCGCCTTGTTTTTCTCAAGATATTACGACAACGATTCATTTAGTTCTGTTTTCTGGTGAATTTACCGTGTTTATTAATATCGAGAGTCGGAAAAGATCGAGTAAATTATTGACTATTGGATCATATAAGACTGTTGAGTAAGTGTATGTCGTGTATGACGTTTCGGTGTGAAATACAGGTTATACTGCCAAGACCTACCACCCTAACATCTTCTCCCAATTGTCAAATATCACTGGTCAGGTTCTGTTAAGTGAGGTGAGGTGAGATTAGAATAAGTCTGCCACCCATGATACGAGTCTGTTATCTATTACTCTGGTCTGCCATCTACTTCACCGCCAAACATACACTACTGCCCCCTTACTCCCCCCCCCTCTCAGTCTGTGTTTACGGCTGGCAGTTCCTCGTGAGGCATCGATTACTTTCGCCCGCACACTGCCTACACCTGTGTACCTGTGTACGTGTGTCTGTGTGTTTCACATCTGCCTGTAAGGGAGTGGGGGGTGGTAGGATGGGGCACTAGTGTGACCTTATATGACCAGCCTGAAGGTGTAGTACTTCTTGACGTCACAGGAGATGGCGGTACACACACACTCTCTCTCTCTCTCTCTCTCTCTCTCTCTCTCTCCTGCATACAAGCAATTCTTTTAGCGGATCTCCACAACATAGGTCGATACACTGCCTTGCCTAGCCTTCGTCAATATTGTACACAGGCAGAAGTAAAGCTAGGCTGAACCACTGCCTTGTGTACCGAGGGGGCGGGAGGGGAAGCAAGATAACTGGTAAGGGGTTTACTGAGGGGAGAGGGGAAAGGGAGAGAGAGGTGAGAGGTTTACTGAGGGGAGAGGGGGGAGGGAGAGAGGTAAGAGGCGAAGGAGCAGCGAAAGGGGAGAAGAGGAGGGACGTGTAAAGGGAGAAGGGGGTATTGATAGAGGAAGGAGGGGAAGAAAGAGGCGGGAAGTAAGAAGGAAATAGAAATAGAGCGATTTGTTAGTTAGTCTATGAAAGGAAGAGGGAAAAGCATACGAAAACAAAGAGAGAGAGAGAGAGAGAATGTGTGTGTGTGTGTGTGTGTGTGTGTGTGTGTGTGTTAGGGGAAGAAGGGTTTTCCTCCAGTTGTAGGTCTTCCAGTAGGGAGGGTGTGTGTGTGTGTGTGTAAACTCTACAGTAGTCACCTCGTGAATGACATGTACCAGTCTCACACGACTTGGCCCAGCCAATGTTACATATGTAGCAAACGTATATGGAAACAATTGTGCATAAATACATATGTTAATACATTCACATTCATCTACATACATGTGCACATATAAGGCGTGATACATATACATAGATACGCATATAACATGGATGATTACATGAATAAACCAAAAAAATAAGCATTACTAATTCTCCCCGTACATTTCCGAGTCAAGAAAGACGACAAACAACAATTAAGAAATAGTCAGAGAAAACGTAATACACAATAAAAACCAAGTTGTCCCCAGCACAGCAACAAAGTCTGGCAGTAACTCTGGTCATTACAGGTAAAAAGTGATGATTATATCGACAACGTGTGAAATCTGCTTCTCCTATATTTATATTCTGTTTGGTTAAATGTCATTGTGATTTGTTCAAGTTATAATATTAACAATTCCTGGGCGGAGGGACGCAACGACATCCGCACAAACGGTGGTAAAAACGAACTGAAAACGAAACGAAATCTGATGAACTATAATATTTTTCCGAATAAAATTCTCATTATTATAAGTTATTTCTTCTATAAGTCATACTATTAATATTTCCTTGTAACAGTGACATCCGAAGTATTATAAATTGTGTCTGTTACTGGAGTTCTACATTTAGTTATTGCAGTAACGTGAATAACGCATGGACGAGCATTACGTCACACCTGTTGAATAAAACGCTACGCTTACATTGAATATTATGAAAGAGTCAGTCAGTTGTGAATTATAGATGGTGTGGTCAGTGTACAGGAGGGCAGTAACAGTACCTTAATAAACTCCTTTTCTCTGTATTTATCTAATTTTAGTTCACATTTTTTTTATCGACTACTTAAAAAAATAATTTATTATTGTATTTTTCTCTTTTCTCTTTTCCTTCGTTTTCTTTCTGTGTTCTTTTATTTTCTACCTTTTCGGGGGTTTGTTTATTTGTTTATTTTTCATATATAAATTATTACTTATTCATTGTTATTCCCGTTAATGTTTTTTCTCCCATTATTCCCTTTCATTTCTTTTCATTTTTTCCTTCCATATGTCTCATTTCCTCAATTTTTTCTTCGATTATCTCCATCTATTTCGCTCTCATAGTTTTACATTCTTCTTCTTTCATCCTTCAGTGAGAGTGAGTGCTGGTAATTAACCCAGGCTGTATTCTCACTACCACGATGCGTCATTCAGCTCTCAAGATCATTCATTTACGAGGTAGACGTGCATGATAGTGCATTAATACTTGACACGTGTTATAACTATCTCTCTCTCTCTCTCTCTCTCTCTCTTCGGTATCTGTTGCTGTGTATTCCCCTTATTTAGAGAGAGAGAGAGAGAAAGAGAGAGAGAGAGAGAGAGAGAGAGAGAGAGAGAGAGAGAGAGAGAGAGAGAGAAACATTACACGCGCTCCGTATATCAGATAGATCTCACTTATCCCTAACACTACACTATCGTAATTACCTCACAGAACAATCCATCATCACGACCATCACAATGACACACAGTAAAACAGAGTCAGGCGCCAACACAAAACACTAAATTGGTACTTCATAATACTACATTGGTACCTCCTAACACCACAAAACACCATAATTGTGTGTTCAAAGATCATAATGGTACCTCAAAACATCACAAAGGTGCTTTGGCACGCTATTTGGAAAACAAATTCTTACTACAATATCTTTAGCATTTAAGAGCAATCCCGATCAACTTACTCTAAACAATGTTTGTAGTATATTTAGACAACAAATTCTGATCAATGTACTTTTATGTAAATTATGTTTACATTAGTTTCCGCGAATAATTTGACAGTAAAACTTTCTCTGTGGTTTATTTTTGGCACTCCAGCGAGGCAGTGATGAATAATAGAGTACAGAATGCCAGCCTACAATGGCACTGATTCTCAAAGGTTCGTACCGACATTTTTTCCCTAGATGGTAAAGTGAGACGGTCTCTTGATAAGTTCATTTACCTTTATGTATAAAAGATGGCAGCTCAAATACCATCAATATTACACTGAGACTCTATCGAATATAATGAGTTTTTATAACCTTAATTTCCAGGGTAAGACACATATTCGTAAGGACCCTGGGAATCTGGATCAAAGTCTACAACTGTGTCGGATACGAGGTTTCTTCTCCATATTTCTCTTCTTTAAATTTTTCCAAAATCAGTTCCCATACTTCCATCACACGGGAAGCTGCCATGATTAGGGTATACATTTCTCCCTTCGACTACCCCGCCCCTCCCACGGACGATAAGCTAGGTAGAAGGTCAAATTATAGTCTCGTGTGTGTGTGTGTGTGTGTGTGTGTGTGTGTGTGTGTGTGTGTGTGTGTGTGTGTGTGTGTGTGTGTGTGTGTGTGTGTGTGTGTGTGTGTGTGTGTGTGTGCGTGATTGTGCGTGTGTGTGTGTGTGGAGGAATGGTTGTTTTATGGTCATAATTGGCGTATCTAACAAAAACAAACTGTGCTGGGCGTGTGGAAGAATTTACCCCGGGATCAATAAACTCCTGTGAGCCGTAACCAGCGCCGCCCTGTTTTGTCAGAGCCTTTCATCTATTGTCATTATTTAAGGCGCAGCAGATTAAGCTAGTGGCAGCTGTCGATTCCCTCTCTATGACAAAGTGGAATATATTGTGATAATTTCGGTCGTTTTACGGTTATTCAACGATATAAATGTCATTTAACCATCGAGACATAGATTCTTGGGTGGGTGTGAAGGTGAAGTGACGGGTCGTTGTGCTGATGATCCCGCATGAGACGTCAATAGAGTTTTGTAACGATATACTAACATTTTCATAACCCTTCCTTCCTCCCCTCCTACTGTCCCTCCTCCCACCCCTCCCCTCTACCGCCCCCTCCTTCAGTCTCTCTTTTATCCTCCCGTCCCTCCTTCCACCCCCCCCTCCTTGTCTGTCACACCAAAAGTAAGTTGCCATCTTGGGGGGACACACACATGTCTTCCTGCCCTCCCCACCAATGCACTGCCACCACCTCTCATTACATGCAATACACTCTACGCACCACACACCGTATTCCACACATCATACTACCACAGTTTACACACCACATTATAACAAGACCACACACACACGCACCACACTACCACACACTACTCCACTCCACACTATCATACAACCAAACATCACACTAACACAGAGTATACTAGCCACCACACTACCACACACCACACTACCACACACCACACTACCACATAAACCAATTTCGAATTATGATAAACAAAGGCAACGCCAATTTTGAAGTTTACTCTCACTTTCCTCTTTTTTTCCCTCCCTCTCACCACACTTCCTGCCTCCATAACTTTCATCTATTCATACTTTTTCCTTCTCCCTCTCTACCTCCCTCCCATCCCTCCCATCCCCTCTCCCTCTTCAAAAGGGATGGCGGTAGTACAGGGGCATTTAAGTGAGAAGGAGAGGAGAAAGGATGGAAGGAAGGAGGAAGAGAGACAAGGGTAGAACTGAGAGAGAAGGAAGGTAGGAAGCTGGGAAGGTAAAGGGGAGATAAGGAAAGGGTAATAGTGGGGGGAGGTTGTGATGGAGGGAGGAAGGAGGGGAAGAGAGAGGGAGGAAACAAGGGAGAGGGAGAAGGGGAGGGGAGAAACCAGCGAGAGAGGGGGAGGGGGGAACAGAGAGGGCAAGAGAGGAGGAGGAAGGAAGGGGTAATGGAAGGAGGAAGCAGCGAAGGCAGGAGGGAGAGAAGGGGGAAACGGAGGGCAAGAAGGAGGGGGGAAGGAGAGAGGGTATGAGGGAGAGATGGGAGGAGGGGGTGATGGAGAGATGGGAGGAGGTGGGTGCTGGGAGGAGGTGGGTGATGGGAGGAGGTGGGTGATGCAGGGAGGGTAGAGGTGGGTGATGGAGCTGCATTGGAATTTACACACGATCAATACTCGCTTCAGACATCATCATTTTCTTCGTCTTACTTTTTCTTGTCGTAGTTTCAGTCGCTCGATTTTGTTCCATCCATTATATTCTTTTCGTCTCAAACTTTACTGAATTAAAAAAAAACCTCCGTATTTCACCTGTTAATGGCTCGGTTATTATTATACATAGCGTCATTAATCAAGGGGCTTTTAATCTCACCGAGGAAGCCATTTGTTTTGTCGGCATTCTTGAGACTTGAGCGTTCGCGACGACCTGGGTAATAAATCCTGGTATTGACGCCATTGGAAGCGTTCAATACTGATCACAATCACTTTTATCTACAAGCGACGACGTGCAGTAATCACTTTTCCACCTTCCTATTTCTGTTTCCAATAATTTACCACGCAGATCAAGTATCTATCAGAAGTGTATCAATCTCCTTGATGTAGATTTCTGTCACTTCCTGTATTATTCATTGATAATAGGAGAAAGTGTACGATACTGCGACGCCGACAACGGATGAGGCAGCATAGCGTAGTCTGACGTTGAATTTGATTCCCGTTTTCTATGAGGGAGGTCGATAGGAATGGTGCAACGTTCAGATGATAGTGTTTTACCTATTGATTTTTCCGCCACTCGCCTTTCATGGGGGTGAGTGAGGGAGGGAGTAGGTGGAGCGCCCTCACCCCCACTCTCTATCCATTTTTCATCCTGACATTCAGATATTGGACGGGATTTTAGGATTTTAAGGGATTTTTCAACTTTAGCCTTAACCTGGAATCCTTTATCAAAGTAATCCATGAAAGAGCCACAAATAAATAGATCTCTATTTTTTACACACCCCAACAACCTTTCTCCTCTGACCCATTCATGAAAGTATCGGAATAAACCACAGTCACCAATTCTCAAATATTCCTACGTTATATTTTATCCTTCAACTGTAGGAAAAGAAAACAAATGCAGGAATAGTAGAGTCTCAGCGCACTTGTTAGCCATTATAAGTGTTCGATGCCTAATTAGTCACTCTTTAACTGAGCGAGTTAAGTGGGTTCTTAAATCTCTACTTAGAAAGAGTATTTAACTTACGACACTGGGAATTAGGAGCCAGGACCCAGGACAACTTAAAGAGGTACCTGAAATAACACAACCACAGTCAATTCCCCCAATTCCGGGTTCCCACTGACAGGTCGATTCCCACTCGGAGAGAGATATTATCGTGGGCAGATTTTACCGTACGAGAGACTGTGAGATTCTACCTTCAATACAAGCTTAGAGTTAGCCCGAACAATTGCCGTCACAATCACTTTCATCCCAGCAAACAGTTCGATTTTCACACGGGAGAAATATTATCGTGGAGAGATTTTTACTATCCCCTCCCCTCCCCCCTCCTCCCGGCGAGACATTATGTTAGGAGCAGGAAACTCTATTCAGCCATGGGTGAGCTCGTTAGTATGATGTATGGTTCTCTTCCCTCCTATATTGGATATCGAAAAATGAGGTTCTCGTACCTTCGCTAACAAAGAGAATTATTCAAGTTTCTCCGCACTATAAATCCGTGGAAGGGGACACCCAACCTCTTTTTGTTATTGTTTTTTTTTTATCGAGTGACTACAAGAGTCTCCGGGTGGATGAGTGTTTGTTCATGCTTCTGTCGGGAAGAAATAGTGTCAGTTTTCTTCAGTCACACCACTATGTCTGGTTTACACCCTGAAGATAAATTCCTGTTGGGTTATAGTTTGTTACTTTGTGTACTCGGCCATTTCAGTAGCTTCTACGTACATTTACAGGTGATAAAAGTGAATCATTCATTCAATCACTGCAGGTACAATTGTATCCACAGCCAGAGTGAGGAACTTGTAACATATTTTCACCAAATTACTTCACCTGTAAATTACAACTAAATTTGAGCTTGTGATGATGTTTATGAATACCTTTCCGATTCTGATTCTGGTGAAGCCATAAATATTTTAGTCTAGTCGCTACAAGACGGAACACGTGCTTAAAATATAAAGAGGAGAGTGGATGATTGAAAAGAGGCGGCAGACTCGCGCTCTATTCATAAATATCGCTTAAGCATTACCACCTCGCCAATCGAAGTGCTTCTTAGAGGGCGAGTCACAGGGCAGAGCACCTCAAGTTTCGTCTAGGAATTCGTACCACGTTGGTAGGGACACCGTATGTGTCGTTTAGGCCGCTTTTCCCTAATGCAACTTGAGGAATCTGAGCCTTAAGAGAAAACTCCAGCCCCTGTGGCACTCTCTCTCAGCCGGAGGCAGTTTTAAAATCTTTATTCCTGAACTATTTTTTTTTGATTTGCGAGGGAGAGACTCGTCGCAGTTATCAGTAAGTAGCCGAAGGGTATATTCTGTAGCGCAGCGGTATCTCTTTACCAGTGGAGGCCGCCTGAGCCTCACAAACCTCAGCACCTCCTTCAGAAATCTTGTTTCTTTATGACATCATTCTCAAACGCTATCGGGGAGGCCATTTTCGAGTGTATGTTTCTTATGGGTGTGTTGGAAGCCAGCAGTGTGGTTAATGACAAGGCCGAATAACCTCAAAATTAGTTGCGTCAAATGAGTAAATCCCACACTATTCGTACGGCGTAGCTCATTGGCCAGTAAAGAGGTGGGGGTTCGAACTAGACAGATATTGATTGGCAGATGAGGAACCTAAGCCCCGCCCACAGCGTCCCTTATTGGTTGAAAATTTTCATCCCTGTGTAGTCTTTATTGATCGTCCGCCTCACGCTGTGTCGCATTATGTTTTTTTTCTTCTTTTTAACTGCAGGACTGATATGAATAGATAATTCTAACGACACAAGGCAGGTGAGGCTCCTTGCTTGTTGTACCTTGTTATAGTTGTAGTGGGTGTTATGTTGTGGTGGTGTTAATGGCGATCTATAGTTAAGATTGTGGTGGAGTTAAGGCGCTGTGGAGTTGTTAAGAGCATTGCAAAGTTAAGGATATAGTGTTGTTAAGATTGCACTATGTGTTGTACTGTTGTTAAGGGCGATGTATCAGTCAGATAAAGGTGTTGTATTTACCTGCTGTAAGAAGTTGGTTAACGATGCTTGTAGTCTAGAAGAGAAAGTAGAAAGGTTAGAGGTGGTAGTAGTAGAAGCGTTGGTAGTAGTAGTAGTAGTTGTAGTAGTAGTAGTCACGTTAATAGCAATACTAGTAGCAGTATAGTGTCGCTTCGGTCCATTTATTAAACTTCAAAGGCTAATGTGACACAGCCGAGGTTGGGCTGTGTGTGTATTTGAGGTAAACACTATAATTCTATCTCGTCCGTCTCACGCCACCGGGACAAATACCACTGTCATCGTTCAATCTGTCACAACACATTACAAGGAGGTTGTGAGGTCGTATTTACCAGCAGTGTGTGAGTGTGTGTGCGTGTGTGTGTGTTTTAATGTCAACCACCTGTTTACTCTCTGTCTTGATGTCAACCACCTGTCAACTTCCTGTTTGTATTAATGTCAACCACCTGTCTAATCTCTCTTGATGTCAACCACCTGTCAACTTCCTGTTTGTATTAATTATCAACCACCTGTCTAATCTCTCGATGTCAACCACCTGTCAACTTCCTGTTTGTATTAATGTCAACCACCTGTCTAATCTCTCGATGTTAACCACCTGTCAACTTCCTGTTTGTATTAATGTCAACCACCTGTCTAATCTCTCGATGTTAACCACCTGTCAACTTCCTGTTTGTATTAATGTCAACCACCTGTCTAATCTCTCGATGTTAACCACCTGTCAACTTCCTGTCTGTATTAATGTCAACCACCTGTCTAATCTCTCTTTGTATCAACCACCTGTCAACTCTTTCTCTCTGTTTTCTTGTTATGGTTAGTATCATCGCTTGTTTAAAATGTACGTCTGAAAATAATGGTTTAACAGGATGATAATTTAACTCTTTAAACATGATGTTTTAACCTTTTAAGACAATGGTTTAACCGGATCATACCCTAAAACCTTTACGAGAATGATTTTTACCCCCTTAAGGATGTTAGTTTAACCTTTTCAAGATGATATTTTAAACCTTTCAAAGACACGTGTATAACAGGATGATACTCTTAGGATAATACTTTAAACCCCTTGAGGATGAGCTTTTAATTCATCAGTCTCAAGGAGTTACAGTTCTTGCTATCATCGCTACCTGTAATTTCATATTCCTTTACAAGTTTACATAAATTCCCTCGTTTAATATTGTTTCACCACTTGTTTATTCCATTTATTCTTTTTGTGCTCGATCATACGTGTTAAGTCTTTTTTTTTTACCATTCTTTCACACTTTATTTTCATTCTTTTAATCTGTTGTTCACTCTTTTTATTCTCTAACCCGTTGACTGCGATGTAAAATTTTGTTAGTAGTTTTATTTATTGCCTTATTACAGTGATGGGGAGAGAGAGAGAGAGAGAGAGAGAGAGAGAGAGAGAGTATATAAACACAATATAGCAAAACAGTTGAGAAAAACAAAATAGAATCACAAAAGAATATGGTAAATAAACAACAATAACATAAAAGGGTAGAAAAAGAAAAGAAAATCACCAACGAATAAGTTAAATAAACACTAAAACAACGAAGAAAACCATGAGATAATCCACCTTTTAATAGCACAAGGAAGTCGCTCGTTACCAGAGCAACGAATACGTGTAGAAAGAGACTTGGGATTGTTGTGTGACATGTTGAGAACGACATAAGCGGGGCTGGCTGTTGGGGAGTGGGGGGGAGAGAGATGGGGGTGGGGAGAGAGGGAGTGACAGGAGGGGTGACAGAGAGTGGGGAGTGAGGGAGGGGGGAGTGAGGGAGGGTGGGGAGTGACATGGGGTGGGGTGACAGAGAGTGAGGAGTGAGGGAGGGGGAAGTGAGGGAGGGTGGGGAGTGAGAGAGGGTGGAAGAGAGGGAGAGAAGGGGGCGGGGAAGGTTCAGCCGACACCTAAGCACGCGAGCGGTCATTCTACAGAAGCACGCACACCTTCACACATGCCGACACACACACACACACACACACACACACACACACACACTCTCTCTCTTTGAGGTTAGCTTGCACTGAGGCGTATATATACTGTATATGGTCAGTCATTTAGATACGCTCAACGCTTCGATTTACCGATTGCATTATTGGTTAAATATGTCGATGTTTCTATAAAGCGTAACTCAGTTTTGGGACACAAGAAGACATAATTATACTATGTCGATGTTTCTATAAAGCGTAACTCAGTTTTGGGACACAAGAAATCATAATTATACTATGTCGATGTTTCTATAAAGCGTAACTCAGTTTTGGGACACAGGAAGACATAATTATACTATGTCGATGTTTCTATAAAGCGTAACTCAGTTTTGGGACACAGGAAGACATAATTATACTATGTCGATGTTTCTATAAAGCGTAACTCAGTTTTGGGACACAGAAGACATAATTATACTATGTCGATGTTTCTAAAGCGTAACTCAGTTTTGGGACACAGGAAGACATAATTATGCTATGTCGATGTTTCTATAAAGCGTATAACAGTTTTGGGACACAGAAGACATAATTATGCTATGTCGATGTTTCTATAAAGCGTAACTCAGCTTTGGGACACAGGAAGACATAATTATACTATGTCGATGTTTCTATAAAGCGTAACTCAGTTTTGGGACACAGGAAGACATAATTATACTATGTCGATGTTTCTATAAAGCGTAACTCAGTTTTGGGACACAAGAAATCATAATTATACTATGTCGATGTTTCTATAAAGCGTAACTCAGTTTTGGGACACAGGAAGACATAATTATACTATGTCGATGTTTCTATAAAGCGTAACTCAGTTTTGGGACACAGGAAGACATAATTATACTATGTCGATGTTTCTATAAAGCGTAACTCAGTTTTGGGACACAAGAAATCATAATTATACTATGTCGATGTTTCTATAAAGCGTAACTCAGTTTTGGGACACAGGAAGACATAATTATACTATGTCGATGTTTCTATAAAGCGTAACTCAGTTTTGGGACACAGGAAGACATAATTATACTATGTCGATGTTTCTATAAAGCGTAACTCAGTTTTGGGACACAGGAAGACATAATTATACGAGTAACTCTCCCTTGGATTCGTCAACAGATCGAATTCTATCCTGCATTAAGTCTTACAATTTAGGCTTACCAGTATATAGTCCCAACCTGACTACGGAGGTATTAATCTTTTTTGTTAGCTCGTTATTGTACAGATACACAGGTATAGGTGACACCGATGGGTACACAGGCAATATTTTTCTTGGCTAAGTCCACAGCGATCTCATATCTTATGTGTACGAATGTATATGTAAGTACACACACACATACACACATACACTATCTAAGCTACTCGGCTAACTCACGTGTTTAGAGTGTACACATAAACCACTAACAGAAAACTGTGTACATAGTTGGGTGGGGTGTAGTTGTTGACGCAAGTATACACACGAAATATCAACACACACTCTGTCAGCACGAATATTTACCTCCATATCTTATAGTGATCAAGAGCAAATTGTTTTAAATTTTGCTTGTTTGTAAATAAATATTGTATACACGAACTGCGTGAACAATATTTTCAGAAGTTAGTGTGCATACGTGCGTTCACTGATACACAGGCAGGACTTTTGAAATATCTTTGTGAACACACGAACACATAAAATATACTTACATTAGCGTTTCCTCTAATATACACACACGCGATACACAAATATTTTGACACGTACACATGTGTGTAATTATTTTGTAGATAGACAATTTCAATTGAACTTTGTTATAATACCATTACATAGCTACGTAAACACACACACACACACACACACAGAATCACACATACATACAACACACATACAAGTGTGTCACCGACCTGATATACTGACCTCGTATAAGCAAACTGTCAACATATAAGCATTCGAATGAGACAAAAATAAACACGGGGACATTCGAGTTTGCACAAATATATATACAAACAAATAGATGACTTTTCCTAGAACAGAATCGCTTTATCTGCTGTGTTTCTCCTCGACACACTAACATTCAGACCATAACTACGTCAATTAGCATACAATTGGCACATACTTCAGTTCATAAAGGCTCAATTACAAGCTGGAAATCGATGAGCACGAAACGAACGATTCTTTTTCACACTAGGTGTCTTTTCTCTTTCTTCAATTTTTTCTTCATCTTTTCTTATTCTTCTTTCTTATTCTTACCTTTTCATGTTATTTTCTTTTCTTCTCCTTATTTTATTCTTATTTTTCTTCTTCACTTCTTCTTTTCCTTCTCTTTCACTTTTCTTATTTTTCTTTCCACCTTCTTCGTCTCCTTTTCTTCTCCTTTTCTCCCTCACTTGGGTAGAGTTGTTAGCTCCTCATGCCGTGATTGTTAGCTAGTGTTAGTGCGTGAGAAACAGGTAGTTATTAAGCTATAACAGAGACTTGTTAGCACGTGATATGGACTCAATTAAGTGTGCTAATTAGGGGTGCTTAACACGCAGACACTCATATTGAGCTTATTAGACAGCGGTTTTAAGACTTGGTCAATCACGTGAGGAGATCAGGTCAGCACACTACTTCTGTGTGTGTGTGTGTGTGTCATCAGCCAGGACACCTGAGGCCCTCACCTGATGACAACACGTACTGTGAGAAAGGCAGGTAATCAAGCCACAAGATGAATAGCTGACAGTAATAAGTGTTGTGATGGGAAGGAATTGTATCCTAATTTGTCTTACTAAAAAAAAAAGGTTTTGTGTAGAAACGTATATAGTCATATATACAAACATACATACACGAGAGCGAATACACATACACACGTGCACACATAACAACACACGTGCGTAATCGACAATAAAATTAACCAAAGACAAAAGTAAATGAATGACACAAACACTTACACGCAAAATAAAAACAATACTCGCTTGAACATGTAAACAATTCACGAATACCCACAAGAACACACATACGTAATCAAATACTCAATACGTAAACACACACACACACACACAGACACACACACAGACACACACACACACACACATGACTCTGGGCTAACAGGCTGTGCTAAATTAATGACAAGCAAGACAGACAGTCACAGTAATTGCACACACGCACGAACGACCCAGCGTGCCGACACACTGCCATCAAATTCTCCTCGCACGGTACACCGCCCAGGGTTCGATACCATTCTGCATCTATTACCAGCCTACCAACGAGTCCAGCGCGGTCGACTACAGAACACGTGTGAACCGTAGTTACTAACGTCTCGTAGCGCCTGGGACCGCCTTGTTACGAGTTCCCTACCACAGTCTCTGGCTCGTAAAACACACCAACTACAGGGGAAGGGGTAGGGGATTAAGAGGAGGAGGAGGGGTGGTTTTGACTGTTCGTAATGTGTGGGTTTAGTTTTAGTGTTGTTTTAGTGTTGTTTTAACTCGTAGAGGAAGAACTGAGGAGGGGTGGAAAGATATTGAACGAGTTACAGTAGGTCGTATCGAAGATGGGACCGTCATCTACTCTATTGTTACGAGTATGGTGGTATTTATTTATTTTGTATTGTAATATAGGATTATTGTGTTTATTTGTTTCTTAGTCACAGAGCGACCACCATTAGTAGTAGTAATAGTAAAAACAAGAGGCGGTAGAATATAAGTAGTAATAGTAATCGTAGTAGTAGTAGTAATAGTAGTTCTATAGAAACGGTAAAAATTTTAGTAGTTGCAGTACTTTCGGTTGTAGTAGTCGTTGTAGCAGTAAGAGGGTGTGAGGAGCGCCAACAGCAGCAGCAAGAACAACAGCGTCAGTACTACCACGTTGTTTAACTTCACCGCAAAACT
Source organism: Homarus americanus (assembly GCF_018991925.1). Lineage (NCBI taxonomy): Eukaryota > Metazoa > Arthropoda > Malacostraca > Decapoda > Nephropidae > Homarus > Homarus americanus. The sequence continues at coordinate 6,018,029 of NW_024741189.1, forward strand.
CAGGGAACGGGAACGGAGATGCCTGGAGTCGTAGTGTAACCTTAGATAGAGCGAGAGAAGGCCATTGATTCCTTATGTAAATGTTAGTCGAGGGAGGAGCTCTATCTATTTATATCCTCTCTTCCTCCTCTTCATCCTCCTCCTCTTCTTCCTCCTCTTCCTCTTCCTCCTCCTCTCCTTCCCCCTCCTCTCCATCCTCCCCCTCTTCCCCTCCACCTCTCTTTCTCTACTCTGAGAACGCCCCCGCTTGTCTCTCTCTTGTATAAACACCTGCAAGACTATCGGATTCTTCTTTCAAGATGCTCTTAGCTCTTATATCCCCCCCCCCATAAAACTATTCAATATATTTTAAATTATTTGGTATAATCTTGGTCCAGATTCTAAAAAAAAAAAAATACCTAAACAGACACATTAATTATGCAGTCAGAATATTTGTATAACCTCGTTGTCATTAGCACATTGGATAACTCTCTTACATCCCCAACCAGACGGAGGAATAATATAACTCACAACCTTTGGAGAATCAGGTCCCCAGATCCTATTGGTATAGTTATGGTTACTAAGGCCAGTGATCACCTCTGCACCGCGTCGTGTCAATATGAGCCCGAGACCTCCTGGCTAACTTGACCGATGGTGACCAAACAAAGAGGACGGTATTTTTATTCTTGGACGGCTGGGGAGGATCATAAGGGTCGGGTGTCCCTCAAGACCTGTCCCTCATGAGGAGTTTTTCTTTAGTTGGCAAGACTGTTTTAGCTTCACTGCTCCTAGACAAGGTCAACTCTGGCCGAAACTTTAATGATACGAAAAAGATGTTTGTTGGTTTCTAAGATAAAGTAACATGGCAGCATTGTGAGCTTACTTCCGCGTCCGGTTTCTGCTAATGGACTCTAAGAGCCTTAGAAGCGTCTTGCCGAGCTCAGCCACTAAGGAATAATGAAGAGAGTATAAATTTTCCCAAACATGTATGGTTCAGCAGCTCTAAGAAAACACACGTGAACGTAAGGGAGAAACGAGTGTCTCACATCATAAGGAGATTAGTGTTTGATGATAGACAGAGAGAGAGAGAGAGAGAGAGAGAGAGAGAGGATCCAATGTATAACGAAATTAATCATTTTACCTTTGTTCGCTGTAACTCATACGTGTTTGGAGACAAATATTATTTTCTGACGGTATCTTATAATTGAATAAACAGTATTTGTGTTGAGAAGGAATAATTATTTCGTCTATTTGTGTTGAGAATTCTAAGGAGGACGGGAAAGGTACAAAGGAAAAGAGAAGAATAGAGAAGAGAAAAAGTGGGAAACAGAATAAGAAAGAGTTGGAAGATCGTAGGATCAAAGAGAATGAAGAGAGAGGGAAGGTGAGAGGGGTGTGGATGGAGAAGGGAGGGAGGGAGAGAGAGAGGGAAGGATCAAGAGGAAAGAGAATAAGATTAGTCTGGAGGGAGGGAGGGAAGGATTAGGAAAAAAACACGATTAGTCTGAAAGGGAGGTTGGGAAGGAGGAAGGAAGGGAAGGAAGGGTGGGTGGATGGAGGGAAAGAAAGATGGAGGAGAAGTGGGAGGGTAGGAGGGAGGGATTAGGGGTAGGAGGGAGAGAGGGAGGGTGGAAGAATGGAGAGAGAGCTGATGAAGAACGGAGGGAGGCAAGAGGAGGAAAGTAAAGAATAACGGAAGGAGGGGAGAGTGGAAGGAAGGAGGGAGAGGATAAATGAAGGAGGGCGGCAGGAAGGGAGGAAAAAGTGAAGAAGAGAGGAAAAGGAGGGAAGAAAGGAAGGAGGGAGAGAAGAAAGGAAGGAGGGAGAGAAGTAGGAAGGAAGGAGAGAAGAAATGAGAGGAGGGAGAGAAGAAACGAAGGAGGGCGGGAGGGAGAGTGGTAAGGAGGGAGGGAAGAAAGAGTGAAGAAAGGCAGGGAAGAAACGAGGGGAGGGAAGAAAGAAAGAAGAAAGGAAGAAAGAAAGCGAGGAAAGAAAGTGAGGGAAGAAAGGAAGAAAGGGAGGGAAGAAGGAAGGGTTGGAGGGAAGAAGGGAGGGAGGGAGGGAAAAGGAAGGGAGGGAGGGAAGAGAAGAAGGGAGGGAGGGAAGAAAAGAAGGAAGGAAGGAGGGAAGAAAATAAAGGAAGGAGGGAAGAAAAGAAGGAGGGAGGGAAGAAAAGGAGGGAGGGAAGAGTGGAGGGAGGGGTGGAGGGCTGGGAACAAAGCCATACCCAGCAGCACTCCCAGCCTTGCAACCCCTCGTTTATTGATTACTGTTTGGCTGGACGCTGCGCTACCTTCCATGGTGGGTGTGTGGGGAGGAGGGGGTACAGTCAGGAGGAGGGGCTATAGTTAGGGAGGGGGGAGGGAGCTACTGTGAGGAGGGGTGTGGGAATAACGAGCTACAGCGAGAGGGGTGGGGGGGTAGGGCTACAGTGTGGGAGAATGGGGTGTGTGTTACAGTGTGGAGGAGATAGTTACAGTGAGTGAAAGGTGCTACAGTGTAGGGTAAAGACGAACTACAGCCAGAAGGCGGATGGTGGATGGGTTACAGGGGAGATAAAGAGGATACAGTTCTGTAGTTACTAAGGTAGGGTGAACAATAGCCCCTATGTGGAGGAAAATACAGTATTGTAGGGGAGGGATAAAGAATAGAGGAACTTTAAGGTGAAGGGAGACTACGGCAAGATGATCACAAGGTCACGTAAAGGCCTTGACCACAGGCAGAGGGTGTGGCCTACCCATAGGGGTGTGACGTGCCCAGAGGGGGTGTGGCTCCATGGTCTCCCCAATACTACCTCAACCCACCCAACCCGAAAGTACAAAGGAAGGAAGGAAGGAAGGAAGGAGGGAAAGAAGGAAGGAAGGACTTAAAATCCAAAGCCATCAATATATCAAAAGTAGTCAGAAATCTTCATTAAGTATATCTAATTTGGATCAGTGAAAATAAGACCATCTTCCACTTACTCCTCTTCCCAGATATAACAGATCCACCAGAGTGATAAAACCATGAGACGAAAAGAGGATGAAAAAATATATATGAAATATGAATTTACTCAGTTGTAAAAAAAAAAAAAAAAAAAAGCTCAACCTGTATACTTAAAAATCATCCTCTATCCAACCACACTGTTATTAAGATCAAAACAAGGGAAAAAAATAGTAACTAATAAGCCATCACACGAACAAAAATAAAATCTCTATTACAATATGAGTTTGTTCAAGTACCAGATCGATGTATAAAGGTCACTGCGTTCTCCAGTCGTAGTGGAAGTGAACTCCAGGCAATGTTTGAATACTTGTGCTGGAGTCCCCCCCAAAAAATAATTATAATAATAATAAATAATAATGTATATATAATTAACACAAAAAATAATTAAATAACTAAATACTTGGAAAACAAAGACATCAAAACACAAACGTATTTTCGTAAAAACATCAAAAATCCTACAATTAGAATATGAAGCCCACACGGATCTACAGACACGAGACATTTGTTCGTTCGGGAAGGTGAGGGATCATGCCAGACGATCCACCGCCCGGCGTGAAGTGGGCGGAAAACTTGGGGAAGTCTTGTGCCTTATTGATCGAGGTTCGGGCGACCCACTGCAGTACTTTCATGATCCTCAGGGCGAGTTACGCAGCGGACTCGCCTGATTGGTTCATGGCACTGTTGGTTCATGGCACTATTGGTTCATGGTACTAATGGTTCATGGCACTAATGGTTCATGGCACTAATGGTTCATGGCATTGTTGATTCATGGCACTATTGGTTCATGGTACTAATGGTTCATGGCACTAATGGTTCATGGCATTGTTGATTCATGGCACTGTTACTTTATGGCACTGCTGCTTCATGGCACTGTTGGTTTATGGTACTGCTGCTTCATGGCACTGTTGGTTTATGGTACTGCTGGTTCATGGCACTGTTGGTTCATGACACTGCTGGTTCATGGCACTGCTGGTTCATGGCTCTGTTGGTTTATGGCACTGCTGGTTGAACGTGTTTTTTTTAATGGTTCTTTTACCGATAAGAGTAATTAATAATATGTATAATGTACAGTATTATCAATATCAATCATCATTATTATTACCACAAATATTCGTCTTCTTTACATTATTATCATTATCATCATATAATCGTTTGCTGCTGTTTCCATGAATCATCACTAAACTCTATATCAAATATCTACCGGAACTCGATAATTACATACTTGATACAGGTCCAGTACCCGTCCTTACCGCTAAGTTTCCACAATAAAAAATAATACGAAAAAGTCTAGGGACGACTCACTCCCCCTCATCCACCTTACCAAATTTTAGACCCGCCCTGAGGAAGGAAATCTCTTTCCAAACTTTTTCGCTGTGTCAGCAGATTGACTCAGGATACCTGGGAGGAGGCATGCGGGTGGAGGACGAGAGGTGGTGGTGGCGAGCGGCGGCGACAACGGGACGCTACGAACGGTAGCTAGGAGAAGCTGAAGGATTGTCATGGGAGCATATGATCGTTACAGAGGGTCGTTATGTACGATATGTTTAATGGGCATTAGACTTTCGTAAGGCAGTCACTAATAAGATAGCCAACATATTGACAAGCATAAATTCCTATATTATCTCTAAACTGCATAATTCCTTAACCATAAAACAGATGTTCCTTTAATTTTAATTTCTAAACGAGGAATTGCCTAACACAGAAGCCCCCTGAGATACAATCGAAACCTCTCAGTCAGAGTATTACAGACCGTAAGATACAGGATTACGTCATTCTATTCCACACAAATTCCTCTGTAGTACATCACCTCTTGAATTTATTAACAACAATAATAAGCGTTGTTGTTTATTTAATGTGGAATGTCTGGCATAAATATAAACTAAGTGCTATAGAAAAGAGATTCAGTCCCTTAATACTAGACGTTTAAGCTGAACAAATATAGATTGAGACCTATACATGGCTCAGGTCATACGAGGGGCACCACGTGAAGAAGTTTAGACGGCTTCCCAGCTCTGCCGGGGCTTACATGCTGTGTGGCTCACGTGCTGCTAGCTGTTACCTGACACTGACACCACGAGTAACCATCGTTGAGTGGCACCTGGCACCACGTGTGGTCATGGCTGAGTGGCAATTGGCACCTCGGGTAACCATAGCTGATTGGCACCTGACACCTCGGGTAGCCATGGCGGAGTGGCACCTGACACCTAGTATGCGGGCATCCACAATCGGGTGGTTATGACACTTGTCACCAAAGGTAGCCAAAGCTAGGTGGCAGCTGACACCTGGCAACACGGGTATAGGCATGGATGGTCTGCACTATGAGGAACTTGAAAGCAGGTGACGAAATTTACTTTAGAATCAGTGTTAAGTATCATGTTGAGGTAGTGAAAGATTTTCAAAGCAGTGAACTCTAGCAATGAAAACGGCACTGGGCGGTAGTGAACGATATACGCAGGCAGTGCACGGCAAAGAGCGTCCGTAATGGCCAGGGAGTAGAATGAATGGTAATTTCCGGTGGGAGAGAAAGAGCACTGTGTAGCAAGGTGTAGCCGTGGGCGTCAATGTGGGGGCCGGGAAGGGCGGAGTGAAGGAGGGGCAGTCAGACCTAGGCGGCCTTAGTACACGGGGAGTGGGTGGACACGTGTGAGGGGAAGCCCCATACACTAGCGGATTGTGAGGGGAGGAGTGGACTTAAAGGGGGATTGGGTCTCTTTGATGCCCGGGGTTTAGAGTGAGGCAGCGACACTGTTGGCACACTCGAGCTTCCTAACCCAGCCAGTGTATATATACATATGTGTGTGTGTGTATTTACGTACATGAATGACTTATAGTACTGAAAAGGTGTTGAGGTATGTGTGTTATAACAGGTGGGGTGTAGACTGTGTAATATGAGATGCATAGTATCGTTTTCAGGGTATTTTTTCACTGATGTTTTAAAGACATTATGAAATTTGCTCTATTTTCACTTTTGGAAAAGTTATAAATAGAAAATAAATCGTAAGTTTCTTCGTGGGGGAGACTGTGAAGAATCGAGGCGCAGTGACAGGAATTTCAATTTTTCTCCCCGGTAACCTAGCGTCTCTCTCTCTCTCTTTAAACGACCAGTAACCAGATCACTCCCTGAAGTGCATTAGATTCGAGACACTGTAATGTTAGACCCAATAACATTAATGCACTCTTGAAGTTAGACTAACACCTTTACCTCGACTCCACCAGCCACCAAGTCACAGCTAAAATATTTGATTCACCTGAAAATTAACCCACAAGTTTAATTTCACCTGAAGATTAACCACTCGAACGCTAATCTATTCTAACCAAATAACACAAAATAAACCATAAACCTAACCTAATGTAGTCTAATGCAAACCTACCCTAACCTAACCTGATCTCACCTGACCTGATATAACCTAACCTAACCTAACCTAACCTAACCTAATGTAGTCTAATGCAAACCTACCCTAACCTAACCTGATCTCACCTGACCTGATATAACCTAACAAACCAAATAAATATAACCCAATAAAAACCAAACAAGGAAAAGATGAACATAACCTAACCTAACCTAACCTAACCCCCAGGTACTGTAGTCTAAAAGTGTTTAATCATCAGGTGAAATAAGCTGGCGTCTAATATTCAGGTGATCTCCAAAAAATCAAATAACTCACATCTTAGAAAGTTACCAACAAAGTGAATTTTCACGTAACATCAAGATACCATGACTTAGAATTGACATACCATGATGTTCACTACTGTAAGAAATGTAAAAAAAAAATGTAGATTTCTATCAATAATTTTATTAAAAAGAAAATCCTCAATGTGTTTCAAAATAATCGTCAATGACTAATTTTCTAACTTGTATATTCCAAAACCTGTAGAGACTCATATTCTAAAGGGTACTGTATAAAAATTATCCCAAGAGGCTTGTTTTCTAGTCTCGGTTTCCTGAACATGTAAAATACGTCATTATCATACATTATTATCTCAAGAACATGTAAAAAGAGTCATTTTCTAAAGAAGAGTCATTTTCTACCCTCAATGGCTCACGAACATGAAAAATACGTCCCTATTATCCATTACGATCTCTAAAACATGTAAAAACTCATTTTCTCAAGTCAACGGCTCCAGAACACGTCAAAAGAGGATCATTTTCCTTCCTCATCATCTCGAGAAAATCTAAAACCACCACGTTGGCGTTCAGTAATGTGTGGGAATATCTGGCGCCCCTCCGGGAGTCAGCGTTCCCTATATGACTAATAGTATTCCTACACAGCGCTATTGACTAAAACATCAGCGTACGTCATCCTGTCGGGAGGAGCGCGCATCTCGCCCCTCCTGCTGACTACCGCTCATTTTCATCTGTCGAAAATTTGTGTGGCGCGGATGTTGAGTTTGATTATGTATTCACGTCCTGAAGACTCCGTGAGATAAGGCGGTGCTGAGACACGCAGGCACGGAGAGACAGAGACAAAGGAAGTTTATTTAGTGCATTGATTCTATTGGGTAATTAATCTCTTCTATAGTTATTGAAATTATCTGTGTCGTATCTGACCTTACGGCAGAGGTGTTGTTCTAAAACTGTAGCGATTCTCTATAACAATAATATTTGTCTTCGTCACCTGAATAGAACGAAGGAGACAAATTAATCCCAAGTTGCTTAATGAGATCCAAAACGATCAAATCAGATGTGTTTGTGCATAGAAAACGAAGACGAGTAATCCCAAGTCCCTAAGTGACGGAACACAAACACATCTGTGGAGTTTATGTAGACGAGAGACACAATACGATCAAATCAGGTTTAGGGTAACATAACACACAAACACCCACCCTACACTCACGCAGAGGTGTTTGTGCAAAATAAAACGAAGATAAATAAACGTACAGTCTCTCCAGGGAAAATAACACAATCAAATATCTAAATCGTTGTTGTGATGCCAAAGAGAAATAAATCCGTCAAAAAGCGTGAGGGCGGCGTAAGCCAATCAAGAGCGAGCGAGGGCCAGGTCGGGCTGCCCGGGGTAAGTCGCTCCATGAGGGCTGGTATTGATCACTACAACTACGCTCTCCCTGCAACCATATTGATCACTGCCACGTTGCCACGGAAACCACCAGCCCCGGCTCCGCTTTGCAAAATTCTCATAGATACTATCGCTGCGCTTCTGCCCACGCCAGCAATTGTTGGGAGAAGGGGAGGGGGGAGATAACTAGTGGAGATATGTAATACAATCGCTGGAGATATCGCTGCTATGCTCTACGTATTTTGGCTGGAGGGAAGTTTCCAGGGACATTTCGGGTGGTGGGTGGTACGGGGTGGGTGGTAGAGGTGGGTGGTAGGGGTGGGTAGTAAGGGGTGGGTGGTAGGGTGGTGGGTGGGTGGTAGGGGTGGGGGTAAGGGGTGGGTGGTGGGTTGTTGGTAGAAGGAGGTAGGTGGTGGTGGAGTGGTGGTAAAGGTTTGTAGTGGTTGTTGTGGTGTAAGCTGGTGGTGGTGGTGGTGGATGTTTGAGGTGAAGGAGGTGGTGATGAAGGTGGTGTTGATGTAGGGTCGTGGTCGTGGTGTAAAGGGGTGTAGTGTTGTAGGGTGTTGGTGGTGATATAGGGTGGTGGTCGCGGGGGGGGGTCGTGGGAGAAAGATAGGGAGTGTGGGAGACTCGGTGAAGGACGCTACTTGGTGAGAGAACCTTGCCTGGAATGTCTCTCTCATATGTTTTGGCATTTATGTCCATTTTTCCACAGGTGTTCCATTATTAATTTTATCAACCAAAGGTCTTTTATGCTATTAATTAAATCAATTATCATATATGTAAGCCAATTAATAAAGAAAATATATAAAATCATTATAAATACTTACAATATATTCACGAGTAGATAAATAAATGGATAGATAGATATATCACAATAAAACATACAGAAGTATAAATACAACTCATATATCCGCATCAACACCTTTTAAACTTCTACACCCGCATTCAAACACTCTCATCCACACACTTTACTTCCATTATCCTCATTACGACACACACACACACACAAACACACGGACAGTGGAGAGGAAACAGAGTGGTGTAAGGCAGCGTTGGTTACGAGCTGTGTATTGATCCAGTTTTTTTTCTCTCTTCGCCTTTCAGAGTGGGGAATCTACTCCGGGACCGTCAGGGGAAAGCCAAGGGAAAGGTGAGTTGTCCTGCCTGTTTGTCCTACTGTGTGTGTGTGGGAGGGGGGGAGGGGGAGGTGGGGGGAGATAGGAGGAGGGAGACGGGGGGAGAGGTGTGCGTACGTGCGTGTGTGCGAGTTAGCAAAAGAATGGAGGAAGAAAAAAAGAGAGCAGAAGATGACGTGGGAAAAGAATATAGAGAAGAGAAGAAGAGAGAAAGGGAAAGAGGAGGAGAAGAAGAGGTGGGTGAAGAATACAAGGAAAATAAATAGAGAAGGAAGAGTAAGAGGAAATAGGAAATCGAAAACATAAGAAGGATAGAAGGAAAGGAATTGATAAAGTTGATGAATTGAAAAAAGTGAATAGAGACAAACAAAGGAACATGAGAACAGTAATTAAAGTAAAATAAATGAGGAGTTTTGGATTAGAATGAAGGAGAATGAAAGGAAGAGAGATGATGGGTAATGGAGAGGGAAAGAGAGAATGGACAAAGAAGGAATAATGGGTACATCTGAGAGGAAGGGAAGAGCAATAAAAGACTAGTAACTGAGTAATGAGTAAAGATATGAAGACAGGAAGGAAAGATGGAAGGGAAATGTGTATAGGGTAGGTGCATGCGCGCGCGCGCGCGTGCGCGTGTGTGTGTGTGTGTGTGTGTGTGTGTGTGTGTGTGTGTATAATCATCCAAGCAGTAATATAAGTCATTTTTCTAGCTACTAATATATTGCTATTGATTATAAAAACACCCCCAAATTTTCCCAAAATCAAGATATATTTCCAGCTTTCCCCAAAATCGTAGTGAGTAAACACACGGTGAATAAATAAATATGTTTTATCAATCACCTCGCAACTATCGATCCCCGTAATTATAGTTGTCTCGTTTTCTGACGTGGAATAAAACAGCTATCCGGCACAGTCTCCCCTTCGGTATTAATTTCCCGTTTTCTATCATTGCAGAGGTGACGAGGTTGCCGCAAGATGAACAGGAAAATACCAGGGAGTCGCCAGGTTCAGGTGAGTGACGTCATCCAGGTATCACAAGTCACACCAGGTTATTCCAACGGAGGTAAATCCCGGGTTCACTCAAGCTCAAAGAAGCAAAATAAAAATTCTTATCGGGATTACATTCTTTTCGATCTAGATATTTTTTTCTTCAAATTACCTTTTCATGTTATTCAGGTTGTTATGCTTCTCGATGGAGTTCAGGATGAGAGCTTCTTCACTACAACTGGGGTATATTTCCCTGGATAACTCTGGTTGACATATATTGAGATTATTGCTTACATTTGACTATATAAATATACAACTTGGGATACATCCTCTTTCCAGTGTATCGAGATTATTGACACATACTATTTATTAATTCACGTGGATATATGATTCATTGATGATTATAAAGTCTTATTTTCCCACCATGATATTAACCTTATACAGATATACCCATACTTATATATTCCCTGTATATCCATAACAAGTGCTGCTATAAAGCCAGTCCTGTACTTGAAACTTGTATAAATAGCACAAAATATGTTCCTGTGAAGTCGTATATGTCTTTTGTCTGTCTGTCAGTCATAAGCCATAGACATGTCATCCTAGTTTAGACATCATTAGCACCAGTCTCTATAGATTCATTTACAAGCTTCATATGTAACAAGAACTCGTTCAGTATCCAGTCGGATCAGGATCATATTGCTGTAATGGCGGTTAATTTTGTTTATATCCAATATTTTGTTAGTTCATTAACATTCTGTTTTGTTTAAAGAAGTATTGAGAGGTAATCTGTAGCCCTGATCCGACGGAACCGCGAGTAACCTTGACTAAAACTGTATGTACTGACACTTGTTTACATTCTTCATCCGGGTCTTGGCGAGGGATACTAACCTAGACTCTTTTCATTACTAACAACAAGTGTGTTTTCTTTCTCAGCAAATTATTCTCACCCTTGTAAACCAGTTATAAAATAAAAAATATTAGTTTACTTTTCTCTAGAATAAAACTAAATATAATACGGAGAACAGTCACTGGAATAAATTTTGGAAAGAAAACACACAGACGCTCCTTCTAACATGAATGTTGGAGACGTCGGGAGGCTGTGGGAGAAGATGGGTCTTGCTTAAGTATTACTTAAGGGTGAAGGTCGTATATTCTGGCACTGGTAGAGGGTTACGCTTGTTCTAATCTCTTTCCTTTCCTACTTACTCGTTTTAAGAATACATATATGATATGCATATTCCCAAAAGCCGTGAGTTAAGGAGACATCCAACACACAGTTAGAAATTGGAAATATATATTTTCTTCCATGAAACGTACAGTACGTTGAAGTTAAAAATATATTATAATGAAATAATAATAATTCGTAAAGAACGCTAGGTAAACCAAACGATAA